>NW_021604650.1:800348-813899 GCF_004785775.1 Grammomys surdaster
GTGGTCAGCCAGGAAGCACCACTGGCAACAACTTCCTGCTGGCAGCTGTGAGTACCTAAAGCAGTGCCCCAGCTTGCTGAGTGGGAGGATTGGTTACTTAGGGTCAGTGGAAACTGGAGCTGGGGAGGAATGTGTTGGCAGAGCCAGAAGCCAGCTTCTGCAGCCTGAAGTGCCTAGAACAAAGGCCGAGAGCCCAGTGCCTTCCTTGTCTGTGTCTGGCTGGTGGCCATCATTGTCAGGTTGACCTCCAGGCAGAGTAGATGATCCTGACTCTGCTGTCTCTGTCCTATCCTGGAGCTGGGCAATTTTCTTTGTCCTAGCAGTTCTGACATTGCTTAGGACAAGATGTGATCACTGGAAGGCCTGTTTTGGTGTTTTGCTTTTAGCTGAGAGTTTGTTTCTCTGAACATGGAACTCCCTTTAAGTATGCACCTGCCATATGCCCTCTTTGGGCTGCATGTGCAACCTAGTGGTAAAGCACTAGGGGTAGGGGGCAAAGCACAGACTGCCAGTGGCTTCATCTCTTCTCCCCTTGGCTGGCTAGAGGCAGTGCCACCTTAGTCTTTTTGCTGACCTCTGTGGTCAGCCAGGAAGCACCACTGGCAACAACTTCCTGCTGGCAGCTCAACTGAGTTTGAGCCCCAACACTTGAGTAAAAGTAAAGAAATAGGAGCACCCTCCCTTCCCCCCTGGGTGCACACATGCTTCTTAGAGAGTCAGAAAGGCTTTGCCTGGGTATTTATTCAAATTGGGACTTTTTTTTCCCCTGAGACAGGGTCTCACTATGTAGCCCTGGCTGACCTAGAACTAGACCAGGCTGGTCTTGAACTCAGGGATCCACTTGCCTTTGCTTCCTGAGTTCTGGGATTTAAGATTACACATGTGCACTGCCACCACACCTGAACAACTTTGAACTTTTTAGAAGCTTTATGTCACTCATCTGCTTCCATCTCGCCCCAGATAAAGCAAACTAACATTTCATGTACTGTCTCACAGTCACTGAAGGGGTAAGTAGTGTTTGATGTAGGTAGCTGGTTTGGTGTTTGGTTAGAGATTTCTTTTTTGTATTTAAGCAAACGGTTTCTTGGCAGTAGGCCTCTATACTGTGTTCTCAGTGCTTGCCCCATGTCCAAGGTTTGCCCCTCTGTTCCCCTCCCTCCTCTTCTCCAACAGGTTGTTTTAATCCTTTTGCTTATAAACAAGTGCAGTAGAATGTGTCAGCTCAGCTCACATGACCTTGGCTGTCTTTTTGTGGGGAAACCAGCAGCAGCATTAGATACCACAGTCATTTGACCTGGTGGAGCTCACCAGGTAGAAGAGGGAGATTCCAGCGGGAAGTGAGGAAGGTCTGCCAAGGAATGTCCTTGGGATTCCTTGGTGAGGTCAGGTGGGAAGTGTGTCCATAGAGCAGGCTTTTGGCTGGGAGGTGTTTCCTTCCACCCTGCATTTCTTACCTCAACATTCCTACTTTTGGCATTTCTTTTATTTCTCCTATTGTCAGATCTTGTCTATAGGGTCCACAACATGTAGCTATTTGAGGAAACTGTCTGAGACAGATACCAGGTCACAGGAGAGCAACACTAGCACCTCTGACTCTTACCTTCCTAAATAGGTATCCTGTTAGTGGTGGGCAGGTGGTGGTAGGAGCCTGGCTGCCACAGAATGCCTCTTGGAAGGGACAGTCAGGTACTGAGAGTGTAGCTGAGCTGAGTACTCACCACTACACATGCACGTGCACATGCACATACACATGCATAAGTTCTCCTCTTCAAGGCTGAAAGGCAGCCTGAGCTTTTATAAGTATTGGAGTGTACCCATGCAGCAGTGTGTGTATGCACATGCTACATGAGTGTGTGCAAGTGCCCATGTGTCTGAAACACTAGTCATGTTTCCTGCTATGACTATTTATGTGCATAGCTTCCAGACCCATATATCTAGAAAGTCCTGGCAGGCTGGCAACACTATGCCTGAGGAGCTGTGGTGTATTCTAGGTTTTTGTAGGGTAGGATGTTTTTGTTTAAAGTGTTTTTTTGTCAGGGGAGCATGGCATGGCCTTTTATGGAAAGGATAAAACAGTTGAGCTGCTGGGAGCCATCTCTGGCTCTGTAAGAAACCCAAGTCCCTGTCTGAGTTGTATGAGATGACCAGAACTTGGCCTCTGACTGCAGAGATTTTCTGGACGTGTTTGAGGAGAGCCATCTCTTCTTGGAGGTGCACTGCATCTGTGATAGTTACTGGGTAAAGAAGTTCAGGCTGTGACTTCTGGCAAACAGAGGATAAGTTAGGAAGTGGAGAATTATGATAATGACAGCCGGTGGATCTTGAGCATTTAGCGCAGGCCAGGATTATTCAGAGAGCTTGGGGTGGAGTTGGGATATTTGGTAATCTCTGATTTTATTGTTTTTAAGACTCTGTTTAGAAGCTTCTTTATTTCTGCCAGGCTCTTTGTCTTTGATGAGTACCATGGACTGGGTAGAGGAATAGGATGATACAGTAGTGTTCTGTGCCCAGCTTGATTGTAATTCCAGGTAGGTTTCCCATGCTCATTGCCAATTAGAACTTCCTTTTAGAATATGACATTCACATTCCTCTCTCAGGGTTCTTTCCTTCCCTTCCCTCAGCAAATTCAGAGGTTGGTAGCTACAGATTTGGCTGCCTGCCTCCTTCAGAATAAACCATCATCTTCTCAGTCTGTGTAACAGTCCAGCTAACAAGACCCCAAAGTGACCCATTTCTCCTCAGCACACATACTAATTCACACCAAGGGTCTTCAGGTTCCAGTCAGAGGCCAGGAAACCCAAATCTGGATTGTCGTTACCTGGCTGAACTGGCTCTTCCCTGCATCATTCACTTCTCTTGGAAGCTAAGGATAGTCATGCTGTCTTCCTGGGACTCTGAAAAGACACATGTAGTAAAAGATGACTGATCTGTATTGCACACCATACTCCCTGGCTGAAAGTACTTGCAGCTAGGGCCTCTCCAGAAGCAAAATGGCCATTACTGTAAGTAATTGAATGTTTGCCCACCCCTCTGACTCTAGGCCTAGAATGCGAAGCTGAGGGCCTGAGTGTTACTGGGAGACTTTGACTTTCCAGTCTTTACCTAACTGCTGACAACCAGCCTGTCCAAGATGCCTGTTTCAACCGTGGCTACTTAGTAACAGGATATAGCAATGTCTACCTTCTAGCCCAGGTTAACAGACACATCCCCCTTGCTTTATGTTATAGGGAAGCCAGCTCTAAAGAATATTGGCCCCAGGTGTTAAGACACTGTCAGAGGCTCACTTCCCTCCCTCTCATTGGACATTTTCTTCCCTGTTCCTCTGCAATAGCTCTCTTCTCTACTGTAAGGCAGCAGACATTCAAAATGCTGGTTTCTATCTGGGTTCCTGTCTCCTCAGTCAGTCTCTCCTATTCCACTGCAAGCTCTAGCCATGCCAAGAGTTTTTGAAGGATCCTTGTTCAAGTCTTCTGTGTCACACTGTTACCAAGATTTAGAAGATTAGGGTACTGTGTGTATGGTACCCAGAGAGCAGTAGAGCAATCAGTGGGGTCCTAAGAGACGAGCCACCGCTGGTAAGGTTTCTCAGAGGGAACTTGAGGACTGCTGGACAGGGGCCCATTGTCAGGCTCATGGTAGAGCCAGCATACCACTGAGCTCCCCCCAAACCCCACCTAGAAGGGAACTTAGGACAAGTGGGGAATTTCTGGAGGAACACACTGTAGCCAATTGTGCCTGCCTGAGCATTCTCTTTAGTTAGTCCCAGCAACTACTATACACATAAAGTCCCAGATGCCAAACAACAATGATGAAAATACCCCTCTTCTTCACAGGGTGCCTGCTGGACACTGCACTGGACTGGGATGGTCCTGAGTCACAGGTGTGCCCAGGATATCCAATGCAGTGAATTTACTCTGTGGTCTGACAGACCCCCTTCCATGGCTCAGGTTCTTTCCCATTATAGTTGGCTATCTATAGAAGACGGGCATGTAGCATCTCTGCCTATTAGAGCAAGATAGCCTGGCTTCTGGAAAGAGCAACTAGTTGAATGTTTAACAGTCACTTCAAAGGAGTAGCTACACTGTGAAAAGTCTGGTCTGATGGAAGCAGTTGTGAGGCCAGGATTAGTGACAGCTTTGGGTGGTTTCTGAAACCTTTCTCCTCCTCAGGCTGACCTCTGGCCACAGTGACTTCTGGGGCAATGAACAGCCCTGGTGGTTTTCCTCTTTCTCGCTTCTTCAGCTCCCTCTGTGAACTTGCAGGGGTAGGAGGCAATAGTTTTTATTATTGTAAGAAAAGGTGAAGTGGAAAAGAGACATGATTTTTGTTCAGCATTTCCAGCAGCTGCTGGAATTTGGTAAGACCAGGAAGCCTGCTTCCTAGCCTGAGGCTGGCTGTACTCCTAGGCAGGAAACCTCCATAAGGACGCCACATTAGGCAGATCAAGAGCAAAGGGTTAAGTCTGTATCAGGTAGAAAGACTATTCCACAAATGCTGAGGGAGGGTTTTTTTTTTTAAATAATCTCATGCTTCTTTGTTGCTTTGCTTTGGCAAAGCTCCAAGAAGAGTCGGGAGATTCTGGGAGGAGATGGTGTGCTGGGTGAGTCACTGAGCTCCCCGCCACCACTGCTCTGTTTAGTTTCTGCGTGCTTCACTGTAGCAGGAGGCATTTGGGGGAGGGACAGGATGGGAACACAGCTCTGTGTAGTGGGACAGTGCATTTTGGGGGCATCCTAGGGTTGGCAGGGCCTGTAGCCAACCAGAGCACCAGTTTAAGCAGGAAATACTACAGCAGCACTCTCCATGTAGCAGATACTAATGTCTCCTGCAGTTTTTATTCAGTAGTTCTCACTTCCCTGATCAGTAGCTTTCTGAAATAGTTCAAATTGAATTTCTTTCTCTCTGCAACACATGCTGTTTTCATAGCAAACCAGGAGGGGCTGAATGTAAAGAGGCAGAGAGAAGAGCTGTCCAAAGTGGGAAGCCTGATCGCCATGAGAGGCGAGGATTCCCCCTTTGAGGAAGTAGGGAGCCAAGGAGCAGATAGGATATGCTGACCCCTAGCTGTCTGTGATCTCCAGACAAGTCTGGTGGGCAAGAGCCCACTTGGTTGTTGTAAGCTGGGAACATGATCTGAAGACACAACAACTCTTCCCCTTTTTTTGAATCAAGTATTGTAGGTTAACCTTGAACTTGCTCTGTAGACAGGAAATTACCTTGAACTCAGAATCCTGCTTCCACTTTCTGAGGATTGTAGTTGTCTGCAATCCAGATTTTACAGTGCTGGTATTGAACCCATGGGCTTTGTGTGCTAAACAAGCACTTTATTGTTTCTTCTGTGGCAGACAACAGGCTAGCTAGCCCATAAGCTTCCATGGCAGTTTTCCTGTCTTTGCCTCACATCTCTCTGTAGGGGTGTTGGAAATATAGATGCTCACCATCACGACTGGCTTCCACATGGGTTCTGGAGGACGGTGTTTAGATAGTCAGAGCTTGGACAGGCAAGCACGTTGGTCCTCTGAACCACTATACTACCTCACTTTGTTGTTACTGTTTTGTTGTTCTTAGGACAAGCTTTTGCTAGCCTAGAATTCACAGTAACCCAAGGTAGCCTAGAACTCATGGCAGTCCTCCTGCCTCTGAGTGATGTGATTACAAGTGTATATTACTTTACTCAGCTCCCCAACGTCTTTTCTTTTTGTCTTTGAGACAAGGTCTCATCTAATCCAGGCTGGTGGTCTTGAACTTTCTATGTAGTGGAGGAAAACCTTGAACTTCTGATGCTTCCACCTATGCCTCCCTAGTGCTACGGAGTGTGACACTGTGTCCAGTTTCATACTGTGCTTTGAGTGGAATCCAAGGCTTTGAATATTCTGAGCAAGTTTTCTAACAAGAGTTACATCCCTGTCCCCTCCCAACATGTCTTCTCTCTTTCTTTGCCCCCTTCTCCTTTTTGAGACAGGGTCATATATAGCCCTGGTTGGTGGACCCGAGTGCCAAATGTAGCTTAAGGTATCCTTGAAATCACAGAGAGCTACCTGTTTTCAGTTGCCCTAGTGCTAGGATTAATTAAAAAACATATGCCATCACACTTGTCTGCCATTTAAAAAAAAAAAAGATATTTTAGCTATAGCTGTGTGTCTCTGCATATCTATATATGCACCATATGTGTATATGTGTGCAGGTGCCCAAGAAGGTCAGAAAAGGGCGTGAGATTCTCCCACACTGGTGCGGACAACCAAGCCTGTGTCCTCTGCAAGAGCAGCAAGTGGTTCTCCCTCCACCAGCCCCTGAGACAAGATTTCTCCGAATAGTTCTGGCTGTCTGCTTCCTGAGTGATTAAAGGTGTAAACCATCACTACCTGGCTAGTACTCTTAACTGCTAGGCCATTTTTCCAGGCCCCAACACATTTTCTTCTTCACCCTGCACAGTTATTTAGTATTTTATTGAATACTGTGCTAAGCATTCTGGGCTACAAATAAGACAAACCAAAATCCCTTCTTTTGACAGACATTAAATTAACCATATGCTTGGAAAGGGAGGAAATGGCTTTTCTGGTAAGAAGTTTTGACCTTCCTTACCTCTTCCCTTGTGAGAGGAGGGCAACTTGTAAGGATTAAGAAATTGCATGCTCTATTCTACAAGTACTTTAACATGAACTAGTTAGGTCTGGGCACTATTGCTCACACGAAGGTGAGCAAGACACTATCTGAGTTTGCAGAGCTTAAAGGGAGTTAAGATATTGGGGACACAAAAAGAAATGATACAAGTCATGTGCTATGTGCTCTAAAGTTCAGAGAAGGGAATAGCTCCTAACTATGAAGGTATCCAACTTTGATGAACAAGAGCAGAACTCCCTTCCTGGATTGCTTAGAGGAGAGTACTGTATACTAGATGGAGCCCTTCCTTCCCTGTAGTATGTATACACCTATGTTTCCTATGAGTCAGCCAGAGTAGATCCCACTGCAATTCTAACTTCAGTGGCAGTCTCCCACTACATAGCAGTAGAACTGTCTGTGGAAGCCCAGAGTCTAGAGAATATATCAGAAACAAACCTCTATTCAACAAAAGGGAGGTGAGCCTAAGAGGAAGCCCCTGCACTCCAGCTGCACTGGTAATCTCTATCTGCTTCCAGGGTTCCCTGTCAAGTGAGTCAAGCCTTTCTGTTGCCGGCTGCCTCTGCTTCACTCCCCCACCCCCCATCCTCCAAAGCCTAGGCTGCTGGCAGCCTGGCTCTCCTGTGATATGGAGGAACTCACTGGTCTCCATGGTTACAGTAACCCACTGGTACATGAGGAGCCAAATGAAGTGCAAGGCTGGCAATGTGAGCTTTCCCCAGCGCTTGGCACCGTGTGGTACTGGTATGTTGGCTGTTTGACTATTTCTGGAAGGAAGGAGTTAAGGCACTAACAAGAAGGGAAGCGCCCTGACGGGACCACCTTCATTTTCCTTTGCACTATACAGTGGGCAGCAGCATGGCTGCCCTCTCTTAAATGCCTCTTGGAAAGTGCCTTCTTGTAAGGAAAGAGTCCTCTGCCTAATAGTGTTGCTATAGCAGGGATTTGACTTTTCCTTGTTCTAGAATCAGGGTAGTGAGAATCAGCTCAGCTACACTGGTATTTGCAGCCAAGTTCTTGGAGATTATAGGTCTCTTCGGGTCCTATGAGTAGGAAACAGAAGCAAAAAGAGATAACCAAAAACATTACCAAGGCATTACTGAAAACAGGGTACTGTGGCAAGCATGGATAGTCTCTTGAGCCTGTGAAATGGGCATCCTTCCTTAGGTTCCAATTTAGAAGACTCACCCTAACCCTACTCTGGCATGGTCAGCCTAGTAGGTAGCAGAGATTTGGCTTGCTCCTTAGCCCTCCCTGTTCTCATGCCACTTCTTATATATAGTAGGCAGAGTCTAGGTACCTTCTCACTTTGATTCAAGAAGACAGGTGCCCAAGCTCAGTGGACTTTGCAAATGACCCTAGCTACACGGGCTGATGTTTTATCATGGGTTTCTGAGCACCAGTAGCCCAAGAGACAAATGAACAGATTCAGGGATAAGGTGGGACTCGAAACGTGTATGTACTCTGGGTGCATAGTAGAATCCTTAGTGCTCTGAAAGGAGTCCATTATCTCTAGTGGTCTTGAAGAGGTTGAGGATTATTGGTCATAATGGCTTCCAGACATGAAAGGGGTGAGAGGCTCTCAGCTCACTTCATGCTGCCTACTCTTCTCAGGCAGACTCTGACCACTGCTGTGAGGCTTTGTGGCCTACAGGCACCTCTCACTCCTAGGCTGCCCTGCTGTTCTCTCTGCTGTGGGATGAGGGTTGTAGCACAGAAACTGTTGATTAGTAAACCACATTGATAGCTTCAGTTGCGTGATCTGCTGGTATTTATAGTTCAGGAGGCATCTACTCTGGCTGGAGAAAACAAGTAGCTCTTTGAAGACTTGTTACAACAGAATGATAGGGGAATGAAGGTGTTCTTCAAGTTAACATACCTCAAGGAGTTTGAGAGGAGAGCTTCCTACAAGGAAGTACAGAGCACAGCTTTCATGTTCCCTTCTATCCAGAATGCTCCTGGTACGTGGACTATTGGCAGTTGAGAATGACAGTTAAGCCTGGAGACTAGTTCTAGCCCCATAACTTCATCTGAGTCCTATCCCATTTCTTCCTAGCTTCTCTCTTGGAAGGTCAGTGCTTGGTACTTCAGTTGACAAAACTCCAGTTTCCCACACCAATGCTGTCACATTGCAAAGCCTGGGGTTTGGGAAAATGAAGCTGTTTGCTCTTTCCCTGACTTATGAGTCTGCCAGTGGATGGAAAGGCAGGTGGTCCTAGACAAGGGCAAGCTTGAATCCAGGATCTATTCCTGCTCTCTTCCTGAGACCAGGGCCTCCTGGGGAGGATGAGAGGAGAAGGGATGCACCATGACAGCCCCCTCCAGCAGTCCTTTACCTCAGTGAAACCCATCCTTACTTCCTGTTGTCTCTACACTGTCCCTGAGGATCTTTTTGCCGCTCCTACCTGTGTGTGGGTGGCGGGGGGGGGGGGGGGGCGCCCCCAATCGCGTGGTTGGGGAGAAGGATGAGACCACATATCCATCAAGAAAGGTTGGGGCAAGACTGGGAAAAAGACCTAACTTGAACACTGGATGCTCCTGTGGTATGAGGGGCAAATGTTCTTGGACTCTACGCCAACTCTGCACTGAGAGGTTGGGGAAACCCTATGTCTTGTAACCTGTAGCAGTTTCTCAATGGAAAAGGAAGATTGTAGAGACAATTTTGAAATTTTGGTTTCTTTTTGTTTGTTTTTGTTTTTTTGAGACAGGGTTTCTCTGTAGTCCTGGCTGTCCTGAAACTCACTCTGTAGACCAGGCTGGCCTCGAACTCAGAAATCCACCTGCCTCTGCCTCCCAAGTGCTGGGATTAAAGGCGTGCGCCACCACCACCCGGCTCGGTTTCTTTTTAAAAACACAGAAATATAAGAATATGTTTTCCTTTTAATTGTAGGTGTGAGATATAGAGCTGCTTCTGATTGTCCACAGCGGCTGACTATGATTTGCCTTGTGCTCTAGCAGGGGTGTGATTTTGTGGGCTGCAGATAGTTTCTTTGATTATGTGACGTTTGGAATTCTGGGGACTTTTTAGAGGGATATAAATGCTAGGACCCCAAGAGGTGGGTGGGATGGGTAGGTTGTTGGTTGGTTGTTGTTGGTTGTTACGAGAGTTGTTGTTGGTTGCAGTTTGTTAAGTAGTCATGTGTAAAGAAGAACCAGGAAGAAATTAGATAGCTGGAGAACGTGATGCCCCTGAGGCGTTCCTAGCAGGAAGTCGTCTAGCAGGAGCATTGCTCCCTTCTGACCTGACTTCATTCAGGGATCTCTTTCTGTCCTTTTTCTCCTGTGTACTGTTAGGAGATTGAAAGAGTGGAAGAAAGGGGGTGGAGAAGGGAGGAAGAAAGAAGAACCCACAAAGTAGCCAAACTCTGGCTACAGAGACTGGGTATATGATAGACATTTCTGCTCTCCTGAGTGACATGGTTCCTCACAGGTATGCTTAGGTGCCAGGAGAACAAAGAGGAAGGAAGCCTTGGATATTCACAGAAAGGTCAATGGATAACCAAGATGAGGTCTTTTCAGAACTGTGAATGAGAAAGACTCTAGCCTGGAGGGGTGCAGTGAGGCTGCAGGTGTGGCACTGGTGACCTGTCAATGGCGGGATGAGAAATTGTCAGCCACCAAGTCACTGAAGTGCAGATCATAGGGATTTTGTTGTTTGAAGACCCTAAGGACAGAGCTGCAGAAGCAGGACTATACAGAAGGGAGACATTTAAGATTGTTTCAGCCTTTGCACAGAAGTTAGGGAAACTTTCCTTTTTTGTCATATGTAAGGCTCTTTTTTGAGTTTATCTACCTTCCAGGGATTTCACATGTTTTTTGCCCTCCTAAAGTCACACTGAAATGTTTGGTGTCTTAGTGCAGCATGCATTTTCCCAGGTTGAGTGCTGTGAATTTGAGGAAGTAGGAGGTCCAGTTGCCACTGTGGGATTACTGGGGTCTGCTTGCACCCAGCCTGCTTTGTTTGGTACTAGGCAAGTTTTGCTGGTCGCCAGTCTGAGTTATTAGCACAACTGAGTCAGACAGTCGCCTTGCTGATCTGCCCCTACCCAGGTCTCTCTCACCTGTTGCAGCAGGTGAGATAAGGGCTCTAGGACAGCCCAGTCTGAAGTCTGCTCTTCACTCTCTCCAGCTGCACCTTGGGGAGGGTGGGGCAGCCCACTTCCGGGGACAGAGGGAGGGGGAAGGGAGAAGGAAGTTGTTTTAAACCCTCCCCTAGGTCTCCCTTCCTGCTTGCCCATCTCTTCCTGCTCCTTTTCTACCAGCTAACTTCTGATGTACCATCCTGGACTGTATACTCTTTCTGACCACTCAGCCTTCCCAAACCATAGGCTTTGTCCCTGTAGCTTTCTCTGCCAAACCCAGTCTCTCTCTTTCTGTTACTAGTGGTTTCGGTTGCGACACAGTCTAGGTTCCCAGGCAGGAACCGCTCTGCCTGGCTGCTATGCTTTTTACTGAGGAGGTGGTGGAAGGTGTCGCCTGGCCTGTGCCGGCTGAGTAAGGGTGGCTGGCTGAGCCGGCAGCCCCCGCCCTGGGCCTGGCTCATCTCGGCCTCTGTACTTTGCCCTCGCTGCCTGACAGGTTCTGCTGAATGGAAGTTGCTGGTAGTCCTTGTCCCCTTCTCCGACTGGGTATGTTTCCCCCATTTTGTCCCTGGGGCTATCCTTTGAACAGAATCTTGGAAGAGTTGCTAAGTGGCGTTGGGCACTAGCTCCAGGCAGTCAGATTCTCAGGAAGGGGCATCCAGATGTCTAAGAGACATTGGCTATGAAAGAGAAATGGAAAACGGGCAGATACCAAAAGATCTTTGGCCTCACCAGCCAGAGACAAGAAAACAAGCTGTAGAGGAAAGGGGTATCTTAGTGGGAGTCCAGCTGGTACCTAGGACAAGAGCCCAAGGAGATCTTTTTTTTTTTTTTTAACTCCACCTCCCTTAAGCATTCTGTTTGGCCAGGAAGTGTCTGCTTTCCCCCTCACCTCCCGCCCCCAGCCCCCACCCTCAGTCTGGCCCTTCCCAGTCTGCAGAAGCCACAGTGTACTTGAGGGCTAGCCCTGTGTGCTGAGACCTCAAAGCATGACTTTGCAAGAGGAGAATATTTTGTGGCACCCTCCAATATTAGGACAGAGGACCCTGCCTTGCCAAGTCAATGTTGGGCCTCTGGGGTGGAGGCTATCTTCAGGCAAACCTGGCAACATGAGCTCCCAGTCTGAAAGTCTGTGGGTCAAGTAGATGGAAGACTCTGCCATCTGCCCATCACTAACCCCAGAGCGTTTTTAACTGTTGCTCTAGATCAGGGCTACTTAGAAACTATGAAGACTACTTGAGAGCCACGGGAGTTCTTTTACTGAGGAAGCTAGGGGCCTGGCTAAGGTATAATATGGGTCATAGCTCTGGTCGTGTACATCCTGCTGTAAACAGGGAGGCTGAGTATGGGGAGGGGAGCAGGGCTTAGCCAGATCTTCCTTTGTGGTCCAGAAGAACAGCTAGGTCTCACCCCATTACCTATTCAGACCTGGATAAATGGGGCTGGTCTGAACCACAGAAGAGGAATTCTCTCTCCATAATGGCCACCCCACTATCTTACCTCAGAGAAGCAGCAGGAAAGGGTGGGAGTTACCTCACTTGGATCCTTGGCTCAAGAAGCAGTGTTTGCACAAAGTGTTCCTTTCTAACATCTTTCCATGCTCTTCCCATGGATTCTCCTCACCCTGTCCCCACTTCTCTGCTAGAAAGTATCTTGTGTCACGAAGAAATAGTGGGGTCAGAGAAATACTGGTTTAAGTCCTAAGAGTTGGATGGCTCAGATCTGAAAAGGGGTTTGGTGGTTGGAACAGGGACCCAAGGAACAGACACCAGAGCTGGCTGGCTTCCTTGGGTCCTAATCAAGAGCTCTCTCTCTCACTGTGCTGGGGACCAGCCTTTCACAGCTGTCCCACCTGGGTGCCTGGCACCTCTTCTTTCTTCTTAAGAAAGCCTATGATAGTCAACAAACAGCTCTGATTGCATTTTACCAAGCCTAGGGATTAGCAGGGGACTTAGTTTGGACTCTTGTCACCCCTAAATATCTCTGCTTTAACAGACTCAGCTTGAATCCAAAAGGTTACTGACAGGAGGACTTGACTTAACAAGAGCATTTGGAGACATAATAGTTGCTTAAAAAACAAAACCATGGCCGGGCGGTGGTGGCACACACCTTTAATCCCAGCACTTGGGAGGCAGAGACAGGCGGATTTCTGAGTTCGAGAATTCAAGGCCGGCCTGGTCTACAGAGTGAGTTCCAGGACAGCCAGGGCTACACAGAGAAACCCTGTCTCAAAAAAACAAAACAAAACAAAAAAAAAAAAAAATGGTCTCTTTATATAGCCTATGGCGGCCTTGAACTTTCTCTGTAACCTAGACTGCCTGATGGTTGCTCTTTATTTAAGGTTGGATAAAATAGTTGACACATGTTCTCTCATCTGCCAATGAAAGGTAGGAAATGTTTTATTGCTACTTTAAAGATACAGAAACTAAAGTTAGTAGGTAAGGAGCTAGGGCTCGAACCTTACTCTATATGCCAGACAACCCCCAGCATGAATGCCAGCACAGGTCATCTTGGGGTGGTCCTCTCCCCCCTTTTCAGGAAGATATTGATAGCAAGAAAGTTAACCTGAACTGAGTAGCAGTTAGGATCTGAACTCTGGGAATTTGTATCTAGTTATTACACTGCTAATTCTAACCCATAAGGAAGCAAGCATACGGCAGGCTTATATGCTACTGCTTGAAGTATAACATCAGCTGAGACCGGGGAGTTGGGGGGCTTGGAGGGGATGCTGCCTGTCTCACACAGACCAGCCTGTCTGGAGCTTCCTAGCTTGTGCTTCAGAGATGCAAAGGGTCCAGATTCTTTTGTGTGTGTGTGTGTGTGTGTGTGTGTGTGTGTGTGTGTGTGTGTG
>NW_021604650.1:813909-843996 GCF_004785775.1 Grammomys surdaster
TGTGTGTGTGTGTGTGTGTGTGTGTGTGTGTGTGTGTGTGTGTGTGAATTGCAGGTCTTTGGGCTTCAGCCCTAACAAGTTCCTGCTGTCCTTGGTTTCTCCCCTTGGAAAAGGGGTGTCACAGGAACTTATATTAAAAGTTACCAAGGGGTTAGAGCAACGGCTCAGTGGTTAAGAACATACACTGCTGTTGGAGTGGACCTCAGTTGAAATAGTGGTTTACAGCTGCCTATAACTGTAGTTGCAGAGGATCCAGTTACCTCTTCTGACTTCAATGGGCTTATCCACACATGTGCATAAACTCAGGCACTCACAATACACATAATTTTTCTTTTTTTAAGTTGTCAAGTAAAGGGTCTGGTGCTAGATTGGTAGGACATCTGCTGAGTGTATGAGAGATCTCAGGTTTAATCTCTAGCACCACAAAAAAAAGAAAAGTGCCAAGGAGTGTGCCCACTTAGCAGCTGAGGCCGAAGGAGGTTTCCAGTTATTGGTGCCCTGGGGTGGGGGTGGGGCACTGAATAGCAGTTTGTTGGGGAGGATGGGGCCAAGAAAAGACATTAGAAGTTAGGCTTCTGAGACCTGTGGATGGTTTCAAAGTATCATTTAGACATAACTGCAGATAGAACTGCCTCTCCCCACCCCCCAAGTATGAGCCCCAGGGTTCCTTGGAGGTTTATGAAGCAGATACTTGAAGAAAATCTATTTGTCCAGCCTCTGCTGTGATAGCTACAGATTAGCAACAGTGGGACTTGAGGAGTTGTAACAGAGATGACATTCCTTCTAGATAACTAGGAATCTGCATCTACCTCTCTAGGTTTGTATGTAGGTGTCAAGGGGGCCTTCAAGGTTGTCCATGTGCAAGGGCTTCTGGGGTCTGAGTTAGCAAATCAGGGAAACTAGCACACAGCTGCTGAATTGACACATTAGAGGTAAAGCCCATACACTTCTTGCCAAGGAACCTCAGACAGTTCCCTGTGTTGAAGTAAGTCACACTTTTTCTTTGTGACTTCTGAAGGCTTCCCTTAGAGTCAGGAGGGGATCTGAGGGAAGAAACTGGGCCCTCCATTCTCCAGTCACCCTGCTGCCCTCCACACTGTCTCCCTGAAGACTCTAAGGTGGCTCTGTCTGACTGTGGCTCAGGTTGTGGAACCAACTTTCCAGTCTGCTCAGATGTTCTCTGAGAGGTGAATCAGGATTCAAAAGCAGGGGTGAAAGATTCCCCTTTGACATTGGAGTATAATTCACATACCATCTATCCATTCAAAGTACAGATGAGTGGCTTTTATTAAATTTTGTGTTGTTTGTTTTCAAAATATTTTCATTATCCCTAAAGAAATCCCATGCTCTTTACCTGTCACCTCAAACTTCCTGCCACCACCTAGGTAACTGTGATTCTGCATCTGCCTCTCTAGATTTGTATGTTCTTGACAGTCAAAGATAGAGTCGGATAAGATGGTCCTTTGTGGCCAGCTTCTCTGTCTCTTCAGGATTCTTTGGTGGAGCAGTGTGCATCGGTGCTTCCTTTTATATGATCAACTTCATTCCACTGTGGTATTAGGCCACATTTATCAGTTGATAGGCATTTGATTAGTTTCCCCTCTAGCATTGAGAATTATGACCATTCTCAATTCCTTGACCATTGATGCACAGGAAAGTCTTCATACCTATTTTCATTAGAACTATGCACTTTGTATGTAACTGCTGCCTCTCAGCTCATTTGCACCACTGAATACAGGAGAGCAGAGTGGGGCAGGCTGCTGCACTACACAGACCAGTTGTTGAATTCATTTGTTGGACAGTGATTCGCTGAGTACTGTGAAGTGTGTGATGTGATGTGTCAGTTAATAAAGAATATTATAGGCTATCTTTGTGTGTTTCCAGTGTCACTGGACACATCAATAAACAAGTGTAAAGAATGAATAGTAGAGGTTGGTACTAAGACCTGGGTGATGAGGACTTTGAAGTGATTAGACCATGTGCTGCTGCAACTGAGAGCCAGCTTTCTTGGAGTGTGAGCAGGGCTGTCGGAGACAAGGTCTCCCAGCTATGATAAGGGCAGAGACTCCACTAGGTTACTAATGGGCGCTAATGGTGGTTGGTGATGCTGATGAGATACAGCTCTAGTCCTGAGCTCTGATGTGTAGAAGATCTTAGCCTTGAACCTTACACTGTGTGCCTTTGCAGTGAAGACTGGCTGTGATGACCTTCCCTGTCCTCTTCCCTGTTAGTCTACTTTGGAGTCTGCCCTTGCACCAGCCTCTTGCAGGTTTTTTCAGAACTGAGGGTAGTGGTAGACAGAACTGGAGGGGCAGCCCATAAAGGTGTGTCTGTTTCCACCCTGCAGCCCACCTTGGGACACCTTGATTCCAAGCCCGGCAGTAAGTCCAACATGCTGCGGGGCCGCAACTCAGCCACCTCTGCTGACGAGCAGCCCCATATTGGCAACTACCGGCTCCTTAAGACCATTGGCAAGGGCAACTTTGCCAAGGTGAAGTTGGCCCGGCACATCCTGACGGGGAAAGAGGTGAGCACTGGGGTTGGGGCCATGGTAGCAGCTCCTATCCTGTTGACACTCCCCAACAGGCAGTGCTGAGACTCTTGTTTATCTACAAAAGTGACATCTGATAGATATGCTAGGAACCAAGCATGAAAAGTAATAGAAAATCCGATGGAGAAAGTAGCATTAAGTCCTGATTTAGTCTGGTCAAGAAAGTGACCTTAAGGCTTTTTGTTTTATGTTCAGGTAGCTGTGAAGATCATTGACAAGACTCAGCTGAACTCCTCCAGCCTGCAGAAAGTAAGTTCCCAGGACCTCCCATCCCTTTCTAAGACTTCCTTTTATCAGTGATCTGCTGGCCCCACAATACTACTTCCTTAAAACTTTTGTCCCTACAAGCCAGGTGGTGGTGGTATGAGAGACGAGTATCTCAGAGTTTGAGGCTAGCCTGGTCTACAGAGGAACTTCTAGGACAGCCAGTGCTACACAAAGAAACCCTATCTTGAAAAACAAACACCCCCAAAAAACTTTTGCCCTTTCCCTATGGTTCTGGTTGAGTTTCCTGTGGCAATTCCAGTAGGCCTCCTGGCCACAAGCATGGGCTCTTTTCAAGTCTTTCAGCCACTTGGCCCTGTCTGGCCTACTTCCTGATCATGTTATCTCCTGGCCTGTGTCCAGGTCTCTGCAGAAACACATGTCTATAGCATTGCTAGAGGTACATACAGACCCAGACACTTAAGTGATCCAGTGGAGTGGCCCTAGACGTTAAGGGATGAGGAAAGCAGAACCAGTCCCTGGGTCTTTGCTGGCTCCATTTCAGAGAGGAGATGTGGAAGACTTGAGTTGTAAGTCTGAGTGTGACGAGGTGCGCAGATTAAAGGCACTCCATGTTACCCCTGATCTCTAGGCTCTTGCTGAATACGCACTTTGTGAGTAAGCAGCTTTCGCTAGATGAAGTTGAACTTTTTCCCTTGTTAACTGAGGTCTTCCTTGGGCTATAGGAGAACCCCAAATAGAGACATAACCCCTGTGCCAAAGAGACATGTGCATGAGAAAAGAAGGGGCAACTTTGAATGCAGAAGGGGAGCTACCTGCAAGTGACTTGACAGAACTGGAAGCACTGTACCCTCATCCTCCTGGGCTGAAGACGTTTAGGAGACCAGAGTTGGTGGGGGGGGGGGGAGAAGAGGGGTTCCTACCCAGGTTAATGAGATTTCCTTTGGCCTTTCTACTGTATCCGACCCCTGCTCACTTTTTCTAAGACCTGATTCTTAGGCCCAAGCGAGTTTTTCCATGAACATATTACAGTGGCTGAATTACAGGGGCATAGCCATGTAAATAGCCACAATGATAGGAGAAAGGATGGGGAGCCAGAGCTCGTTATGGAGGGCGTTGCTTCCAGAATTAGAATGGATAGAGTGACTTCCCTGGCATGCTAACAGCTAGAATCAAGGTGTTCACAAATTTTGTTAGCCCTGAAGGGTTTGTGTTGCAACAGAAGCAGTATGGTCATTACTAGGTCATTAGTAGAGCTTATGAAGGAAGCGGAGGGTGTGTGTCCCTACTGCAGTGGCTCCAACCCTGCAAAGGCGCAGCTAGTGTGGAGTGGGCCTTAGGCCTTGGAGCATTGTGGCTGACTGTTCATTGTTGCTTACTCTGTTCATTTCCATTGACAACCAAGCCATCTCATTCCCTACCTCTTTTTTATTCCCACGTCTTCCTGATTGATTGGAAGGTACCAGTGCCAGACAAATAGAGGGATTTGTTTTGTTTTGTTTTGTTTTTCTTTTTTGAAACAGGGTATTATATGCCCAGGCTACCCTTGAACTCACCCAAGATGCAGAAATATAGCCACTTTAGAAACCTTTTTTTACATGCTTTGTTAACATGACTAGTCTCATTCTGACCAGTCAACTCTGCTTACATTTCTTCTTAGCTGTGTTCCTTACTTAACATTGGAGTTCTTGAAGACGTTGCCTATTCAAGGTTCTAGACAAGCCTAGAAAGCTCTAGGCTCTAGGCTTTCCCATACTAAGTGGATATGTTTGAGAATGCAAAAGTGACTGGCTCTGGATACCATCTTAGGTCTGTCCCCATTGGTCACTCTGAGATGGTGGCCAGCAGCCTTTGCTTGTTTCACCAGCATATTTATTGTTGGGTAAAAGAGGAGCAAGAAAACCCTGGGCTCTGATGAAGAGGGAGATCGGATCCACCAAAGCTCTGGGACACCATTAAAGGGGGGGAAGCCATTTTTACTCCCTTCTATAAACTGCATCCTGAATTAGGGCCCCAGACAAACCATACATCTCCACAAACAAACAAACCAACCATTTCTGTTCCTTGTATAAGTGATGAAGCCTGGGAAGTTACAAAACCCCTCCTTTAGTTCTTTGTTGCCTGCAGGAGAAGTTCATTTCTGTCATCTTTCAGTATGGAAATGTATGGTTTGGAGCCCCTGATTTTGTTTTACAAAGAGAGCGTGAGTGTGTGGAGGTGGTTTTGATTAAAATTGGCATCAGCTATATATAGGTGTGGGTGGTTTCTTCTGTTACTACCTCAGAAACTCAGAAAAGAAAGGCCTATCCCCAGTGCAGGCCCTCTGACATCCTGATGTCAAAAGATGAGACAGTATCCCTTTGGAGCACCTCTCTGGTTACCAGGCCAGTTCAAGGGTTTGGACTCTGAGCTGTCAGAGGAGCTCAGTGCTGAATAGTCAAAGACTCAGGCTCCTGCTCTCTGTCAGAGGCACCTGACTGCTGTCTTGAGACTAGATTTGGATGGGTGTGGAAGAGGGCAAGGTCTAAGCAGTAAGTTAGTGAGTGAGCTAGCTCTGTTCCTTCATTCCGCTCTGCTTTCCTTCCCTCTCTCCATGGGTTTCAGCTTGGTTTCTTTGAGAGGGAGATCTGTTTTAAAAGGGGGGAGGGGTAAAGGGGGGGGGGAGACAGAGACAGAGACACAGACCGACCCCGACCGACCTCACTAGGACTCTGAAGGGACCTAAAGTCTATAGGCAGCCATGAAATGAACCCGTGTGTCTTCTCTTCCAGCTGTTCCGAGAAGTAAGAATAATGAAAGTTTTGAATCATCCCAACATAGGTGAGAAGCATTGCCGTCCCTTTCTTCTTCCCCCTCATCAAGGCTTCACATGCCCACATCCACAAAGTCTTCCCTCTCCATAGCACATTGCCTTGTGGATTCTGTTCTGGGGGTGTTAGACTGCTTCTGAAGGCTTGACTCACAGTTGAGCTGCATCTTGGCACTCTGGGCTGCCCTAAGGAAGGTTCAAGAGGTCCTTAGCAAGTGTGGACAGAGTGTGTAACATGTGCCTCCTGAGTCCCCACACAGCCTGTCTCTTGCAGTTAAGTTATTTGAAGTGATCGAGACTGAGAAGACGCTGTACCTTGTCATGGAGTACGCCAGTGGCGGTAGGTCTGACACCACCACTTGCTCTTGTTTCCTACCCTCTGTCTCTCCCCTCCCTGTCCCTGCCCACTCCCTGCCCCACCCACCCCACTCACTGCACTCCACTGTCTCATCTCTTGCAGGAGAGGTGTTTGATTACCTAGTGGCCCACGGCAGGATGAAAGAAAAAGAAGCTCGAGCCAAATTCCGCCAGGTGGGTGTGTCTCCACTCCATAGGCCCTGCTTGCCCTTTTGGGGTCTGACAAAGAGAGGGGCTGTCTGAGCAGGTGGCTTTAGAAGAGGGTACTTTATCCTCTGCTTGTTTACATGATAACTTCAAAACAGGTCATCAGCAACAGTTCTGCCAGCCCCTGTGTTTTATTTTCAGACCCCAGGCTAACCCTTCTTCCTTCCTTTTAGATTGTGTCTGCTGTGCAGTACTGTCACCAGAAGTTTATTGTTCATAGAGATCTAAAGGTGAGGTGTGTTCATATTTCTTGTCTTCCTGTGGGTCTGGGTGGTCCAAAAATTCCAAACATTGTTTATTTATTTACTTATTTATTTACTTATTTGAGATGACCTGGAAGTGTTTAGGAATGGCTCCCACCGTAGCACTAGGAAGCATAGATGCTTTACCCTTGTCAGCTATCAGTTGTGACAGGAATACTCCAGGCTTTCCTGGTCCTTTTGGCAGCCTGGTGGCTGACCTAGGAAAGAGTGTGACTATGACTCTGATATCACAGCTGTTCTCTAGACACATATGCATGCTGTCTCTGTTAGCAAGGTACTCACACTTGCACTGCCTGTGAGTCAGCTCATTGCTAAAGGACTTGCAGGCATGACCACAGAACATAGGCCCACTCTGAAGCTTATGCAGTTCCTAGGATCCCCAGGCCCACAGAGCCCAGCTTTGTGCCTTCCTCCTGTCCAGCCTGTCTGCCCTGTCTGGAGGTGGAGAAAGCTTGAACCTAGAGATGACTTTGTGGTGGCTCTCCCATTCCTCTCCATCCTGCCTGTGGCAGGTTCTTAGGGTTCTCTACTTGGGGCTCTGATGCTTACCATCTTCCCTCCCAGGCAGAAAACCTGCTCCTGGATGCTGATATGAACATCAAGATTGCAGACTTTGGCTTTAGCAACGAATTCACCTTTGGGAACAAGCTGGATACTTTCTGTGGCAGTCCTCCTTATGCTGCCCCAGAACTCTTCCAGGGCAAAAAGTATGATGGTCCTGAGGTGGATGTCTGGAGCCTGGGAGTCATCCTTTATACACTGGTCAGCGGATCCCTGCCTTTTGATGGACAGAACCTCAAGGTGGAGTGAAATGCAGGCTTCGATCATTTTATTTTTCATCTCCTTTCAGCCTCTGGTCCTATCTCCGCTCTCTTAACTTCACTTGTCCACTTTTTTCTCAAGCCAGAACTTCAGAGAAAGGCCCTCCAAAAAAAATGCAGTTAAACAATCTTCCATGCTAGATATGGTGGCCCATCCTATAATCCCAGCAGTGGGAAGGCCAGGACAGGAAGATTCAGAGTTTCGTGCCAGCCTAGGCTGGAGAATGAGATATCTCAAAAACAAACAAAAAGAGGCTGACAGGGTGGCTTAGTGGGTAAAACTGGATGCCTAGGACCCACACAGCAGAGGGAGACACCCAACCTCCTGCAGGTTGTCCTTTGACCCCACTCACACTGTGGCACGCATACATCCTTTCCACAAAATGAATATGTGTAATTTTTCTTTAGAAAAGGTGTTTCATACATAGGAATTAAAGAGTCTCAATCCTGTCTTTAAAGATAGTATGCATCCACTCCTCCAAAGCACTTTAAGAGGGTCCGAGGTGCATAAGGCTTTGTTGCATCATGATCTGAGTTCTGTTTTCCAATGTCTGTTTAGCTGGATCTTGGTTGTAAGACTTATTCCCTTGATCTGGGGTTAACTTAAGTTTTCTAACCACAGGAGCTACGGGAACGGGTACTGAGGGGGAAATACCGTATTCCGTTCTACATGTCCACGGACTGTGAAAATCTGCTTAAGAAATTTCTCATTCTTAATCCTAGTAAGAGAGGCACTTTAGAGGTAAGCAGCCTAGAATCCAGCTGACAAAAAATCCTGAGGTTCCCATGGAGACCCCCATACTGAGTTTCCTTCACCTCTGCACTTTGCCCTTCCCTCTGTTTCCTAGCAAATTATGAAAGATCGGTGGATGAACGTGGGGCATGAGGACGATGAGCTAAAGCCTTATGTGGAGCCACTCCCTGACTACAAGGACCCCCGGCGGACAGGTGAGGCTGTGCCAGCTGGGAGCTAGAGCCTGCCCACACATGGAGACCAGCCTTAACTGTCCTCCCCTCCCCCAACCACCAGAGTTGATGGTGTCAATGGGTTACACACGGGAAGAGATCCAGGACTCGCTGGTAGGCCAGAGGTACAACGAAGTGATGGCTACCTATCTGCTCCTTGGCTACAAGAGCTCTGAGGTGCGTGTTTCCCGTTCTTATGCTCTGACTTGCCACCTGTGCTGTGGGTGGCACCCGGCCTTTAGCCCCTGGTGAGGACAGAAGCCCATGTCATAAATATATAAACCCTCTGATTAGTTAACACGAGGCCTCAGCCGTGGTGGATAAGGCCCTCAGTGAATGAGCAGGAGTCGTGAGGAAGGTCGGGCTTGGGCTCCGAAGGGTGAGTTGAGCTCATTGTATTGATCAGAAAGGGCTAAGGTAGTCTGGCTGGAGTTCTGTGTTAGGCCCAATACCCTTTGTCTGTTTGTCGGGAACTGTTCATCTCTGGGTTTCTTTGTGTATATCCATCTGATTTTCAGGACGCTTCCCTAGTGTATTGCCTTCTTTTTGGGACTTGTATTTAAATGTATTTCTTGGTGCCACAGGACTGTCTTGGCTATGGGTCTGGTAGCTTTATGATTGTTCTTTTATCAGTTTGGGTTCTAAGTACCTATTTACACTCACAGCCTCCTAACATGGCAATGGGAGGGTCCCTTTTAGTTCCCCTTTTAACCTGTTTTAGAGATATCTCCATGGCACCTGGTATGAGCCCTGGTTTCTCTGTGGGAAGGGATGAGTCTCTTAGACTGAGTGTGTGTTCTTGTTGATATATATGCATCTTTCGGTAGGAAGGCATGAGTTAGTCCTCTCTGAGGAAATAATGGACTTTCTGGAGTAGCGTGTCTTTGGTATATTTGTTTCTATGTCAGAACATGTGTGATCAGGGACATCTGTCTATATTAGTCTGTAAGATGAAGTTTACAAGAATGTGAGCTTATATGTAAGGGCAGGGTGAGACATGCAAGCATGTCCATCTGGAGGTGTCTCCTTAGGTCTCACACTCAACTTTGAAGCCATGTTTTCTGTTCTTGCAGCTGGAAGGTGATACCATCACTTTGAAGCCCCGGCCGTCAGCTGATCTAACTAACAGCAGTGCCCCATCTCCATCCCACAAAGTTCAGCGCAGCGTCTCTGCCAACCCCAAGCAACGACGCTCCAGTGACCAGGGTATGTGCTCTTGGGAATCGCGGGTCAGGGACATCTTTCTCCTGAACCCTTACAGGTTTTTTGGGTGATGGCTACATTTCATTTCAGGGTTAACTCCTTCATAATAGCATGGCCATGGGCAGGTTAATAACTTCCCTCCATTTACATGTGAAATAGGCCTGTGATGCAAGGAAATGCCAAGCACTCAGTGGGTCTGCAGGATACTCCTAGTCTTACCCATTTTACATTGCCCCATAGCCGTCCCTGCCATTCCCACCTCGAATTCCTACTCTAAGAAGACTCAGAGTAACAACTCGGAAAATAAGCGGCCTGAGGAAGAGACAGGTCGGAAAGCCTGCAGCACCGCCAAAGTGCCTGCCAGCCCTCTGCCTGGCCTGGACAGGAAGAAGACCACTCCTGCCCCCTCCACAGTAAGCCATGAGCCTCCCTCCTGTCCACTGATCGTCCTTGCTGAGGCATGGTCCTTGGCTGTACCTCAGCTTACTGTAGAAAGTGGGCTACAGAACAACTTGGGACAAGGGCATCCTAGTAGTTCTGGGGAAGAGTCTGACTGGACAGCACTGGCTCCTGTGAGACAGTACTTGCCCTCCATTTCTCACAGAACAGCGTCCTCTCCACCAGCACAAACCGAAGCAGGAACTCCCCACTTTTGGACAGGGCCAGCCTTGGCCAGGCCTCTATCCAGAATGGTAAAGACAGGTGAGTCTCTGGACTGCCTCCCATGCTCTTGGGGGGGGGGGGTCACACCTCAGCAGTGGGCAGTGACACCTGTCAGTAGCATCATCTTCTGCCTCTCCAGAGCAATGTCCCTGGAGTCCTGTCCAGTCTAGCCATCCACCTTCCCTCCCTGCTCCATGCCATCCCTCCTGTCCTCTGATCCTTGACGTTCGCCAAGCACAGGGTACCAGTGAGCAGCTCGTTAAACTTCCTGGGTCTTGATCACGGCCGAGTCTAGAGGCGCTCATCCGTCTAGATACATGGCTTTCTGTTTGGGGCCCCAGCTCAGGACAGAGCCCAGAGCACCCATCTGAGGGGCTCCCTGCTGAGGGCTTCACTGTGGGGCCTCAGAAGCAGAGTTCCCACCTTGCCTGCCACCTTGCTTGGTATGTTACAATCCTGGCTCCGCCTCTTTTGAGCTTAATGCAAGTTTCTCCTTAGTAACATCCTGTCCTTTGTACAGAGGGAAGAATCCTTATTCTCACATTTCCTTTTTTTTGTTGTTGTTTTTTTGTTTTTGTTTTTTGTTTTGTTTTGTTTTCGAGACGGTTTCTCTGTGTAGCCCTGGCTATCCTGGAACTCACTATGTAGACCAGGCTAGCCTCAAACTCAGAGATCCGCCTGCCTGCCTCCCAAGTGCTGGGATTAAAGGCATGCGCCACCACCGCCCGGCATTCTCATATTTCCTAGGAGGCCAGTGTGGCCCAGACACAGTGGCCTCCTGTCAGCTTTCCTCATTTTGGATTTTCTCTTCCCAGGCTCTGGCCTACCTGGCTGTTTACTCCCCGAGCCCTCTACTTACAATGGCTTTTCCTTAGCTGCTCTCTGGGCCCGACCTGCATCCGCTAAGGCAACAGCTCTCTGACTCTGGCCCTACCCTTGCTTCCTAACCCAGGCTCTTTATCTCACCGTAATCCGGGCCTCTTCGCTGCTTTTGTCTCCTAGCCTAACCATGCCAGGGTCCCGGGCCTCCACGGCTTCTGCTTCTGCCGCAGTCTCTGCGGCCCGGCCCCGCCAGCACCAGAAATCCATGTCTGCCTCCGTACACCCCAACAAGGCCTCTGGGTTGCCCCCCACGGAGAGTAACTGTGAGGTGCCTCGGCCCAGGCAAGTGTGCTGGGGCGGCTGATGCACTTGTCCCCCGGGCCTGTCCCATCCCTGCCTGCAGTATCTTCTCACCTGGGGGGCCCGCCTCATTTTTGTCATCTTGGCTATAAGAAAATAGCTCTGTTCCTACACCCACTAACTAGGACACAGATAGATGATATGATAGTAAGGCCTTCTCCTCAGTCCTCAGCAGGGGTGCAGGAAGCTGTGCCGAAGCTCCAGATGGAAGGCTTTTTGTTCTGAACCTCCTTGGCTTTCCTTAGGGACAGACGTGAGGGTTCTCATTGTACCCCTTGTAGGTCCAGGGCCAACTCTGTCAGCCTGTACTGCTTGCATAAATGGGTCCTCCTGTCTCCCCTCCCTCCCTCCCTGGACCATCTCACTACTGTCCTCAATAATCAGTCCCTTCCATTTGTGTCCTCTGTGATGACTGCTTCCTGCCCTAGCATTCCCCATCCCCATCACAGGGACTCCATGTGCTCAGTACTGGTGGCTCCCTGTTCCTTACGTATGCCTTTGCCCCTACCTCTTTCCCATAGCACAGCCCCTCAGCGTGTCCCTGTCGCCTCCCCCTCCGCCCACAACATCAGCAGCAGTAGTGGAGCCCCAGACCGAACTAATTTCCCACGGGGTGTGTCCAGTCGAAGCACCTTCCATGCTGGGCAGCTCCGACAGGTGCGGGACCAGCAGAATCTCCCCTACGGTGTGACCCCAGCCTCTCCCTCTGGCCATAGCCAGGGCCGGCGGGGGGCCTCTGGCAGCATCTTCAGCAAGTTCACCTCCAAGTTTGTCCGCAGGTGAGAGGGGCTGGGAGCAGACCTTCTGCTTGCATGGTGGTTGGGGTGGGGGATAACAGAGCTGGGATTGGGTCCTCAGCAGGACTGAAAAATAAAGTTGTTGTGAACATCTCAGGCACCTAGACTCATCCTCCTAGGCCTTTCCCCAGCTCTTCTCAGGCACCCCTCATTCGATGGCCCCAAGCAGATGGGCGATGCCGCCTCCTCTCTAGGGGAGTGTGAAGTCAGATGCTAAAATAAAAGCCCCCTCTTCTCTCCTGGGTTCCCATGGAAACTTATATTTGGTGACGCAGCTGCAAAGTCATGAGGCATGAGCCAGGCTGGGTTGACAAGATTTTCCTAGTCTATTCTTGCCCCCTTTGACCTCCTTCCCCTGTTTGCCCTTGCACAGGTAGATAATGTCTGGCTCTAACTATGTTCTTCTGCCCCAGGGCTTCCCAGGGCAAAGCCCACAAATGAACTGGCTGCTGAGGGCTGCAGTGGCCTCCTGTAGCTCCAGGGTTCCAGTGCTTTCCTGGCCTAGACCCAGGTGGGGAATCTCTTCATGAGCTTCTCATACCTGAGCCCTCATCATAGAGATGAGGCTTGGGGTCAGCCATGGGATCTCCTGGGGTACTCTGTCCCTCTTTGTACCCTGCAGTATACACTGCTGAGAGCCAGGTGGGGCCTTTGAGAGCAGACCTCACCCTGCTGTTCATCCCTTTATACATCCAAGCCGTCAGACAAGGGTGAGGCTGCAGGACGAACAGACCTGAAGTCAGGACTCTAGTCTCGCTGAGCGGCTCTTCTAAAACTGGGGAGACCCTAGAACCTGGAAAGCCCACTCCCACCTGCTGTCCACATACCGTCTTGTTGGTTTTTTTTGTTTTCTGTTTGTTTCTTTGATTGGGGTTGGGTTTTTTGTTTGTTGGTTTTTTTTGTTTGTTGGTTTTTTGTTTTATTTCCTTTTTTATTTTGTCTTTTTTGTTTGTTTTTTTTAGAAATCTGTCTTTCAGGTTTGCCAGAAGGTAGGCGTTGAGCCCGCTCTGTGTGTCTGTCTGTCTGTCTGTCTGTCTGTCTGGTGTTCTGCTTCCATCACTAACTCCCCCATTGGCTGATGCTTCCTGTCTTTCTGCTGACCTTGTATATGTGGACCTATGTCTACTATCTTAAAGGGATGATGACTTCTCTGATGGGGCCGCAGCCCTAAGCTGATCTCTCTACCCCTGCCCTCTTCACACTGGCAGAATTGAGAATACATGTTCCCCTGAGAGGACATTTTAGGTCCCTCAGAGCAAATGGCTTTGAAAGTGAGGGGCCTCCCTTGGTCTGTAGGTGCTTGTCCTCAGAAGAGAAGAGACCTCAGGGACTCTCCCTTTAAGATTGTCTCCTTGTACCCACCCAGGTGTGGGTCATACTGGGCTCCCTTTCTGGCCTTTCCCTTGTTGTGTGCATGCGCTACAAGTAAGCTCCATGGGGTTGAGGCGCATCTGGAATGGTATCTCATTTGGGGTGTCCTGGGCTTGCTGAACCTCAGGGCTGTTGTGACCTGTCTCCCATGTCAGGTCTTTGGAGGTACTACAGGGACCTTAGGGTCCCTTGGCTAGTCTTGACTCTTCCAGGCCCCCAAAACCTTTGCCTCATAGATGTAGTATAGCACCCCCTTCTGGTGGATGCTGCAGAACTGACCCAGCTCACCCTGGCATAGCGTCTGGGCGCTCACGCTGCTCTCCTCTGGGCTGTTTCCTCCAGATGTCGCCTGAGCCTGCCAAAGAGCCAAGAGCTGGATATTCTCAGGCAGGGGTCATTCTGCCGCCAGGCCCTGGTGGAACAGCAGGAGGCCCACACCCTGCTCCTGCATCTCCCTTCCTGGGACAGAGCCTGGCTTGTTCAGCCTGGCCATGTCCTCTGCAGGCCTAGGTACGCCAGGTACTAAGCTGCAGACTGAGGGCCAGATTGGGAACTCTGGATTTGCCTGGCAGGTGCATTGGCTCCCCAGCTGAGGGAGAAATGGGCCAGATGTGATCCTGAGATATCCTTGCCTACCTACCCCACCCCAGCTCGCTGCATGGCTGGCAGGGAGCTGCCCCACAGGGGCCTGGAGAGAGCAGCCGGAGCCCTGAGCCCTTCCTGTCCACACCGGGGCTCTACTCACAGTGTGCTCATTGGCATTGTGTCTTGTGTCTTCCTGCTCCTTTTACATGTGCTGCTGCTGCTCTCTCCTTCTTCTCGTCCCTCCTCTCCCCTGCAGCCCCCAGTATTCCAGCTCTGGGCACTCATCTTCCTGGCAGGAGCTGGAGAAGCCGCTCAGCAGGGCCAGACCTCTTTCTCACCTCCCTAGAGCCCTGCCCAGCCCTTGCTTTGTGTGAGCAGTCAGCCTGGCAACCAGCAGTAGGGGAGTCAGTAGCACAGTGGCCTTGCCACTGGGCCACAGGCAGCAGGCCCAGGTGTCTGCCTGACAACACAGTTTTGACACAGTAAGCTCTTAAGAGGCTTTCCATCTTCTGAGACAGACAGTACGGCCTTTACCTCCATCTTCACATTCTCACACCCCAGTCACCGGCACGGAGATCTGTTCCCAGCCTCACTCCAATAGCAGGCTTGAGCATGGATGGGAGCTGGAAGGGGAGCTACTGGTTGGGCCATGTGCTGGGGACATGTGCCTGCACAGCCACACCCTCCTCCCCCAGAGCTGGGCTCCTTCCTCCTGCACAGGTCTCTGGGAATGTGGGGAGGGTCAGCCCCCTGGTGGGATTCCTTGTCAGAAAGGGGCAGTCAGGCTGCCAGTGTGAGGCACTGCAGCCTTGGCCTGCAGGTGACTGGCAAGTGCATTTGGGCTTGGGTCCTGCTCACCCACTGGTGGCATGTCCCCAGACCCAACCTCACCTGGGTCTACAGGGTGGAAGGAGCGAGAGATCCCAGACTAAACTCTCCCTCGCTCTGTTTTTTGAGGAACCTGAATGAACCTGAAAGCAAAGACCGAGTGGAGACGCTCAGGTGAGAGGGCCGGAGCCAGCACTACTGGTCCTGCCCAGGCCACCGGGCTTGCCACAGCCTCCTGCTCCTGTCTTCCTCTTGTCATTGGCTTTCTCTGGCAATTCTGCCCTGCCTCCTCCTTGGGGGCTCCCTTTCCCACATCTACCTGCAGTAGTTCTGGACCCTGCTTGGGCCCTGGTACATTATGGAACCAGAGCCCTGGCAGGTAGGGGGCACTCCAGGTTCCCCCTGCTAGCCTTGCTGCTCAGCCTCTTCCTCCTCCTCATAGAGGACACTGCTCCGTGAGCAGCACTTGTTTCCTGCCTGATCCCCTAAAGAAAAGAACCAGTAACAGCATGGAACTGTCACCCCTCCATCCTGAGAGACAAGAGCCAGAGGCCTCCCATGTCCCAAGTGCCACTTGAGGACAAGGGACTAACTGCTCCCTCTTCGAGCTGCTGCTGCACTCTTTCCTGCTTTTCTCTCTGGCCTCAGGGTCTGGCTGCCAGGGTGGTTCCCCTGTGGGTGGGATGTCTCAGCCCCCATCTCACACCTCCCTCGACCCTCCACAGACCTCACGTGGTGGGCGGTGGAGGCACTGACAAGGAGAAGGAAGACTTCCGGGAGGCCAAGCCTCGTTCCCTGCGCTTCACGTGGAGCATGAAGACCACGAGCTCTATGGAGCCCAATGAGATGATGCGGGAGATCCGCAAGGTGCTGGACGCCAACAGCTGCCAAAGCGAGCTGCACGAGCGGTACATGCTGCTCTGCGTGCATGGCACACCAGGCCACGAGAACTTTGTCCAGTGGGAGATGGAGGTGTGCAAACTGCCCCGGCTGTCTCTCAACGGTGTTCG
Source organism: Grammomys surdaster (assembly GCF_004785775.1). NCBI lineage: Eukaryota > Metazoa > Chordata > Mammalia > Rodentia > Muridae > Grammomys > Grammomys surdaster. The sequence continues at coordinate 829,748 of NW_021604650.1, forward strand.
GTTTAAGCGGATATCGGGCACTTCCATGGCCTTCAAAAACATTGCCTCCAAAATAGCCAATGAGCTGAAGCTTTAACAGGCTGTCAGGAGGGGCAGCAGAGGCCCACCAGTGGACTTGGCTGCTTGGGCCAAACCTGCATCCCCTGGGAGAAACTGCAGGACGAATTGGTGTGTCTCCCCTGCTGGCACTTGTCCCCTTCCAGGCCCTTCTCAGTTTTTTCTTTCATGTTTGTGGGGGATGGGAAATGGTTCTTCCCCCTCCCACATTCACCCCGCCCAGAAGTCCCTCTCTTCCCCTCTCCCCCCTACAGGAGGCAAAAGAAGGGGAGGGGGCTGGGGGGGCAGGGCTCCCCCTCGGTACTGCGGTTGCACAGAGTATTTCGCCTAAACCAAGAAAATTTTTATTACCAAAAAAAAAAAAAAAAAGAAAAAAAATCCCAGCGGCCACCTTTCCTCCCTGCCCCATTGGGACAGTCAAGACTGGATCTGTGGGGTTCCTGGGAGGGTGGCTCAGGGCTGGAACACTCTCAGGCAAGAGTGGTGGAGTCCCCTGGCAGGCCCTCCGCCAGGCCCACTTTGGGCTTCTCCCCTCTCCCCAAGCGACCCACCAGAGGTGGCCTTCCCCTGCCCCCAGGCCCTTGGGCTACAGGCCTTTACACTGGGGCCCAGTGGGGTACTGCACAGCCCTGGAGAGGGTGGGCGGCGGGATTCTGGCTCCCTCCCTCCATACCATATCCTCTGCCTTCCTTCCCCAGAGCTGGGCATTTCTTTCCATGAGCTGCTGTGGGGATGTTTGTTCCCCTTCTCAGAAGTCTGTGCCATCTTCTCCACCTCTCCAGGTGGAAGGCGGGGCTGACCCCAGTACTGGTAGAGGGGAGGGAATGGGCCCATGGGCTCTCAGCCCCCAGGGGGCCGCTTGGGAACAAGGACACAAGCTTCTCCGTTCTGGGCGTCTTTGTCTGAAAGCACAGCCCCTCACCATCCCCCTACTGCTTCCCCTTCCTTGGCATTAATCTGGGCACCGTTCTCATCTCTCAGCCTTGCCTTTTCTTCCTGGCATTGCCGCCCCTCCTCTCAGGAGACTGTCCAGGGCCTCCATGGCTGCCTGGCGGAAGGCTGGATTGGGCGGCAGGGCCAGGAGCCTCTTGTCCTCCACAGGGTGGGGCAAAGTAACTCCTGCTTGCTAACCTCCGAGGCCAGTGTGTGAATGGGTGACTGTAGGCGCTTGGCTGGTGGTGGCCACTGCATCCCTTAATTTATTTCTCTGCTGTTTCAGTCCTTGAGAAATTGGGGGGAGTCCTACAGAGGCTGCCCCTGCTCTCACCTGAGTTGTACATTTTTTTTTTTTTTTTTTTGTGATGGGTTATTTTTTATTATTATTGGGTTGGTTTTTTTTTTTTTTTTTTTTTTTTATTCATGATGACTCCACTCTTGACCCCAATTGTTGTCCTGTCACTTCCTCCCCTGTCCATCACCCTGGCTCCCAGGCCAGGCTCAGCAACATGTTGAGTCTTGGGTTCCAGGAATTAAACCTTGCCAACCTCAACCCTCCGGCCCCGTGCTCCACTGGCTATGGCTCAGACCAAGGGCTCCTCCTCTTCCCTCTTGCCCTATGGAACAGCCCGGGTGCTCCAAGGGGGCCAGGAGGGCATGGCTTGGCTCTCAAGATAAGGGGTGGGGGCCAGGACACCCAGGCAAGGTGGCCCCTCCCTGCCTAGCCCCCTCTTCCCCCACCCTGCACTTAGTTTCTCCTCTGGATCAAACATGTAATAAAGAGAATGTTTGGAATCTGAGCTGCTGCCTCCTGTTCCTTCTCCCCGCTGGGCGGGGACCCATCCCCACCCCCCATCCCCCACTCCTGGGCAAGATGTGGCCTAGCCTGCCTGCCTTCCTGCCTGGCAGATGAGAATTGGTTACTGTCTAGGTCCTGGTGAAGGCCAATGCTGGTGGCCAGTTGCCTCCCACCCACAGCACACATAAAAGACTGATACATTTAAGGTTGCATTTATTTCTTTTTAAAAAATGTTGAAAAATAAACCCATGTCTGTTTAAGTCCCCAACCCTTTTTTCTCCAAGCTTTTGGGGGTGGACAAAGTGGGCCTCTTCACAGCTTCCCAGCATTCTTCCCACCAGGCTTCTGCCATCCCCACCCCAATCCCCTTCCACTGCACCTGACTTATTGCTTAAAGGAAGGAAAGATGAATGAGGCCAGCTAACACACCAACTGTCCTCTTCCCCCATCCCCCAGGCTAAAGTCACTACCCCCACACAAAGGGTAGGCCCAGAGGCCAAGCCCTAGGCAGGCAGGCAGGCAAGGAGGGAGCCATTCCAGTCACAGCCAGGAAGCAAGAGTCCCTGCAGGCCCTGAGATCAAGCCCCTGGCTGGGGGTTTACAAGCTCAGCTGCCAGGAACACATGCAGAACCCACAGGTCCAAGCTGTGCCAACTGGCAGCTCTGGGTATTTGAAAGACCTGGCAAGAGCCCTAGTCCCTTCCGTCCTTAGTGCTGCCAGAGATATCCAGCCAAGAGGTTCAGGAGCCTCTGGGCAGTGGAGGACTCAGCTCAAAGTGAGGGTGAAGGGGGCTCCAAGGGGGCTCCAACCAGGGTAGGTGGAGGCTGAGGACCAGGGCGGGCACTGTGGCGAGAGGCAGCCAGGGCAGGGCGGATGAGAGGTGGTGGGGGCTGGTTGGGGGCCAGCCGGGGCTGCAGGAAGCGGCCCTGCTGCAGGGGAGGTGGCTGGCGGAGCAATGTGGGGGCTGTGGGCAGAGGTGGCCTTAGCAGTGGAGGTGGCTGGGAAAGCGAGGTGGGCGGTGGAGGTGGGGGCGGTGCAGGCGGTACTGATCGGGGTACTGATGTTGAGACAGATGTAATCTGGACCTGAGGGGAGAGAAAAGGGTGAGGAGACTGCTCCTGCGCACACTCAACATCCTTAGACTCACCTCTCCTCCCTGGAGACTAACCCCCTGCCTCACCTCATCATCTTCTTCTAGGGCTGTGGCTGGTACAGGAGCCCCTCGCCTGGCCTCTTCCATGGGGACTGGAGCTGCGGGGGCCCCATCCTGCTCAGCCTCCCATTCCTGCAGCACCTCTTCCAGGTTGAAGCGGCGACGGTAGCTCACAAAGAAGGTCTTCACTTGGGTCAGAGTCTTGTTCCCAATCACCTCTGCAATAGCCCCAAAGTCTTTGCCGTATCTACGAATAGCTGCAAAGGTCAAAAGGAGCAGCAGACTGTAAATGCCCCTCAGAACCATTTGCTTCCCCTCCACCTTCAGCTCCTAGAAAGGGAAAAGGTCTCTAGGGTTCCTGGCACTCGCCATGGCCTGACCCACCTTGTACAGCCAGAAGCTGCTCATCCGTGGTCCAGCGAGAGTTGAACTTGGTATTGGCCTGGAAAGCAAGGAATATAACCATTAAACTAAAAATATGCAAAGGGAGGGACCAGATAGAGAGATGGCCCAGCAGGTAAGAGCACTGTGGTTACCCAAACCAACAGCTTCACAACCATCTAAAACCTAGGGTCTCTAGTGCCCTCTTCTGGCCTCCGTGGGCAGCAAGTATACATGTGGTGCACTTACAGAGATGTAGACAGACACTCACACACATGCAAAGTGTCTCAGCAGAGAAAGGCTTCTGCCACAAAGCCTGGTAAGTTTGATCCCCAGGATCCACAACACAGAACTAACTCCTCCAAGTTATTCTCTGACCCCCACATACATACTATGGCTCCTGTTGGCACCTCACCCAAGCTGACCCCACTGCACCCAAGTTAATAAATGTGAAAGGATGTTTTGGAAAAAAAAAAGTATGCTTCCTAGGCCATTCTCCTCCCCATTCCTGTCTTGTCTCTAGGGAAAAGCCCCTTTTGTACCCAAGTGAACAGAACAGCCTTACCTCAGGGGGGCGGAGAGGGTCAATGCCGCCCTCCAGTGCTTGGCGGAGGCTACTATTGGTCTGCTTCATGCTCTGAACCTACAAAGGTCAAAAAGGAGAGAAGGGCATGCACCTCTGCATCCCATGAAGGCCAACGCCACCCAACTCACCCATTCTACCACCCCCTGCCCACTCACTCCTCCCTCACCACCTTAGTTTTTTGGGGTTTTTTTGTTGTTTTGTTTTTTTGAGGACCCACTGGCCTCAAACTTGCTATAGAACGGAGACTGACCTTGAACTCTTAATTCTGCCTCTGCCTCCCAAGTACTGGGATTATAAGTGCTTGCACAGTGCCCAGCTTTATATTTGAGACCAGATAGGGGCTTGCAGAAGGCAGAGGGACAAGACAGGTGAGCAGGTAAAAGTGCTTCCCACAAAGTCCAAAGACTTGAGTTTGATCCTCAGAACAACTTACATAAAGGTAGACAGAAAGAACCACGTGGGCACCATGGCACACATGCTGATACATGTATCATATATGCATGCATGCATACATACATGTATACATACACATATCTGGCACACCCTTTCTTGCTACCAATTCTGACCTGACTTTGATGCCCAGCACCTACCTAGTAGAAAGAGAAAACCAACTCCCACAAATCATCTGACCTCCACACCATAGCATGCAATAATAAAATGAGAAAATGTATTCCCAGATAGCAATGTATCCACAGATAGCCTCAAGTTCACTATGTAAGCCAGGCAGTGGTGGCGCACGCCTTTAATCCCAGCACTTGGGAGGCAGAGGCAGGCAGATTTCTGAGTTCGAGGCCAGCCTGGTCTACAGAGTGAGTTCCAGGACAACCAGGGCTACGCAGAGAAATCCTGTCTGGGGGGTGGGGTAGGGGAGTTCACTATGTAGCCAAGGCCAAGGATAGCCACCTATGTTTAATGCCTCTAAAGAGCTAAAGAGTAGCTGGCAGTGTTTGTCTAGTATGCACGGTCCCCAGAATACCAGCACTTGGAGAGTAGAAGTAAAAGTCAGGAACTCAAGGTTATCCTCTATTACAGCACAAATTTGAGTCTAGCTAGCCTAGGATATATGAATCCCTGTTCCCACTGCAAGAAAAGGTCAGGGAGCTGGCCACAGGCAAATAATAGTGCTTGCCAAAAAGCCTGAAGACTTGAATTTAATCCCCAGAACTCATGTAAAGGTAGAGAACCACATGAGCTCTGTGGCATGTGTGACCCCCACACCCTCCCCACACACACACAAAGCAGAGAAGGATGTCAAGTTATCCTAAGTCCCTGACAGTGGACAGAGCCAGGCTCGGCTCTGTACCACTACTCTCATACCCAAGCCGCCCCAGCCCAGGAACTGATGACCCCTCTTCATGGCTCCCTTTCCTTGGGCCCCCACCTGGCGCTTAAGAGAGATGAGTTGTGAGTCGAGACCTCGGAGTGTGAGGTTAGCAAGGTCTGGGCTTCCTGATACTGCAGTAAGGCCTTCAGGACTCAGGTACATCCCCTTGGGCGGACGTCTCCGAGTTCGAAGTGGGTGGTGGCGGTACTGAGATACCTGGACCTCCTTCTTCCCAGGACCAGGCCGTGCATTCAGAGGTCTGGATGGCAGAGGCTGGAGGGAAATAATATCAAGTGGAGTCCACGGACAAGCAAGTGTACATGTGGTGCACTTACAGAGATAGACAAACACTCACACACAAGTATACATGTGGTGCACTTACAGAGATGTAGACAGACACTCACACACAAGTATACATGTGGTGCACTTACAGAAATAGACAAACACTCACACACATGAAAAGACATGTGGTGCACTTACAGAGATAGACAAACACTCACACACATGAAAAGTCTCAGCAGAGAAAGGCTTCGGCCACAAAGCCTGGTAAGTTTGATCCCCAGGATCCACAACACAGACAGAACTAACTCCTCCAAGTTATTCTCTGACCCCCACATACATACTATGGCAGAGGTGGGCAGGGCAGAGCAGCTAGGGACCTCACCTCTCGCTTGGGGTCTCCAGGATCCGGTTCTCCCTCACTCACAGCTCCCCGTCCCTCTTCTAGCTCATCACTGCTGACACAGAGCCAAGCAGAAAATGAGGGAAGGCCCAACCCAGGACACTGTCAGCCCCCTGTCCCCTACTAGCGACCCCCAGCCCCACCTGTCTTCTTTGTCCTTGCGGCCACCCAGTCGCCTGGCCTGCCTGTCCATCACACTAGTTCGACTTCGGGTCTTCTTCCAAGAGTAGTAATACTTCACCAGGCTGGGAATCAGCTTGTCAGGTAGCTGGGGAGGCAAGGCCAAAAACAGGAGTCCACCTGAGTCTCTGGCCCCAGGGAAGCTGCTTGTGCCTCAAAGGGCCACAGAGCGCAGGCTTACCATCTGCTGGATCCGCTGGAAGCACTTGCCATGGAATCCAAAGGCCTGTTCAAACAGCACCTTGTCCTCGACCGTCCACTCATCAGGGAAAGGAGTGAAGTTGGCTAGATCAGCCAGGGATTTCTCCACGTCATGTTTATGCCACAGAAGCATACCAAGTGCCTGGCCCAGGACAGACGCAGCTCAGGTTTTGCCACAGCAGTACTGCACCGCCCGCCCGCCTGCCCGCCAGGTGGGTCCCACTCCCATCCCTCAGCACCCCAGCCCACCTGCTCAATGTTGTAGCCATGCTTCTCCTTGGCCATTGCAATGTACTTGTCAACTGCAGGGGGAAAGAGGAGGGTCACAGGGAAGCCCCACAGTAAAGACCACTCGTCAGCCTGCAGCCCGCTTCTCTATACTGCCCAGGTTGGTCTCTAGCTCCTAGGCTATGGCAATGAAACCAGACTTCCATGTAAGTGGGACTAACAGCACACTTCTAAGGAAGAGTTGGCCTTAGGAGGACAGGAGTTAAAACCTTGCCACCGAGACTGAGCCTGACCCTGACCTGGGCCCACCCCACTCACGTTTGGCATCTGATACACAGTGGTTGGGTGACCACACCAGCATCCCCTTCAGCTCCTTGTTGCTATAGCGTGCAGGGCTCTCTGAAAGGAAGAGCAGAATTAGCCTGGTAGCACTCACAGAAACAGGAGACCACTGAGCAACACAATCAAGCTGGGAGGTGAGGCCCAGAAGGGAAGGAGGAGCTGAGACCCAGACAGGAAGGCAGAGCAGGAAAAGTAACAGTGCCACGGGGCCACCCACCCCGCCCACCGCCTGTCCCTCAAGCAAGAGCCAGCCAAGAGTTCCCAGGTGGGGCTGCAGGCCAAGCCATCAGCCTCCACCCCTCCCTCCTTCCCTCTCTCCCTCCTTCTCTCCTTCCCTCCCTCCCTCCCTCCCTCCCTCCCTCCCTCCATGTCTGTCCTGCCACTCACCAGGCTTGCACTCCGGAATTACTGCTTGGTAATTGGTTCCAACTCGGATCATGCTGTCTGTGGAGCCAGGGGAGGCAGTCAAGACTCCAGGGAAGTCGGGGGAGGATATAGTGAGGAGAGGTAGCTGATCTGGAGTTCTCCTTCCTGACCACTCAGGGACCCTACCATCCAGGAGACTCACTTTTCCTTGATAGTCCCAGCTACCCTCCGAGGCAGAGGGGACTAGGAGAAACAGACCCTGCCTAGTCATGGCTATGGGGGGAAGGGGAGGTTAAGAGGACACTTTTAAAGCCCAGGCCAGAGCAAAGTGCTTTGTTCTGGCTGGGGGTGGGAGCTTGGAGGGCTGCCCCTAGATCTGGACCACAGCCTTGCAGGGAGCTCGGGGCTCCTCCCCACATGAGCTTCACAGCTCCGCATGGAGGTGTCTTTCCAGCCCCTGGTCCAATCAGACCTCAGTCCCCTGCAAGGTTGCAAGGTATGATGACCCAATCCATCCAAGTGAGGCATCCTAAGCTCCCTCAGCGACTGAGGGCAGAGGGGAGGTGGGTGGTCAAGGGCCCAGGCTGTAGATTTCCCGTGTCGGCAACACTAGGCACGAGAAGGCTGAAGCTGCAATCCAGGAGCGGCAGGAACCATCTGTGGTTCGCAACTCTCCCCCTCCCCACCTTCCGTGTCCCCTCCCCAGACCAGCGCGCCTTTAACTCTAGGCCACCCGGCTCACCATGAGAGTGCTCCTCCTCGCTGCTGTCATCCTCCGAGTGCGGCTGTCCGCCGTTGGGTGCCGTCTTGGCCCGACTTCGGGACAAGATCCCGGAGCCCGGACTGGGCTTCTCCATTACTGAGGGCATTACCCTACCCGGCTGCCCCGGGGGGCACGGGATCCTTTGGAGAGCGCAGGAGCTTGCCGCGCTTGCCTTGAGTGCTGCGCCCGGCCCGGCCTGGAGGGGTCGCCACTGAGGCTACGAGAGGCAGGAGGTCAGCGTGGCTAGGGTCCGGGAGGTCGGGGCCCCGGAGGGCAGCCCTAACGCTCACTGCGACCCCCAAAGGCGAGGACGGCAGAAAAGTTTGTGAAGAAGTGGGGGGTACGGGGAGGACGGCGCAGCCGGGGGCACGCTCGCTCCGTGCGCCCCTCGGGGTTGGTTCTCCCCCCCGGGGAGAGTCGGGGCGCGCTGCCCTCGGGGAGCCCGGGAGCCGCGTCGCTCGCCGGCCCACGCTGTTTGGCCGGCAAGGGATGCCGCGCAGTGGCAGCCGCAGCTGACTCTGCGCCCCTCGGCTGTGCAGAGGATGCCCGGGTCCCCAACGGAGGCAACCCTGCCCGACCCGACCCCACGGCAACCACGCCAGCCGGCTGGAGCTCCGGCGGCAGGACGGCGCGCACGGCGTGCGGCGCTGGAGCAGAGTTGCCGGGAGGCGGGAGGAGCGCAGCCGCGGGCGCCGCCTCGCACCCTCCCCGGCGCGCTCGCTCGCTCGCTCGCCCCGCCGCGCTCGCGCTACCGCCGCTCGCTCGCCCGCTCTCCGCCGCCGCTCGCTCCTCGCGCACACAATGAAGCTGCTGGCAGGGAAGTAGTGCCGGCTGCGGCCTCAGCACCCCTCCCCCAGCCGATGCCTCCGCCAGCTGAACATCTGGCCCTGGGGTGGGAGGGAGGGCCCGGGGGGCGGGGCCTGGGGCCGGGGCTAGACCTCCAGGGGGTGGGGTCAGGACCGGAATGGGGCGCACGTACCCCCCCAGGGAGCACCCCGATGTCTCTGAGTTCTCAGACTTGGCCCTGTGGGTAGACCCCAGTGCCCCCCAGGAGAAGCCCGGGGTCAGCCCCACCCACAAGCACACCGGTTCCACACACTAGTGGGCTCTGGTTACTGTGGCCTGCCCCGGGGGCCCAGAGGCCGCCTGTCCTACCGCCCGGGTGGAGCCCAGCTTTTCCTTCCATTTCCCTTCCTGCCACGGAACTCCCTGCCCCCCCTTCTGCAGGAGGACCCCCCCCCTTCATGCGCCCTTGGGGGCCAAAGCGGATGGGAGGCCGGACAGGCACAAGATGAATTTCTCCAAGACCTACTGGGCTAGAACCTGACTTCTGCTGGGTCTGTGGGTCCCCAGGGGTCACCCTAGTGTCTTTCAAAAGCTGCACTCTGCACCCCAAAACAGTAGTATCAAAGACTGAGGAATGGGCATGAAAGCTATAGGGCAAGTTCTGGGTTGAAAGGGGCGAGTTCCCCACTGGGTTCACTGTCACCCCAGCTGGAAGCAGCATCCCCCCTCCCCCCCGGACAGGCACAGGCAGAGTGACAGACATGGAAGCGGGTTGGGAGGCACAGACGGAGTTGGGGGAGGGGGTGGGCAGAGACTTTCAAAGCCAGACCCAGCCACCCTGCCAGGCACACAAAGAGCCAGCGCACTCACCGGCAGCAGCTCGAAGCCTGTGAGCTGCGCCTGTGCCCGTCCCCGCCGCCTGGGGCACGTGCAGCAGCTCACACAGGCCGAAGCCCCCGCCCGCCGTCCCTCCCACGGGGAGCCCGGACTCCTGGACACGCCTCTACTCGGGCACACCCGCTATGCCCAGATCGAGCCGAGCCTGCACTCGCACCCTCCTCTCCCTTCCTTGGCCACTCTGTAATCAGATTCCTAAATTTAGAAGCAGCCCTGGCCCCAACCGGGGATCCCTGCCCCCACCCACTGGCTGTGGCCGACCGGCCCGGGTCCTGTGGTCAGGCCACGACCTGGCTGGGGCATCCTGTTCCTGGGGGCTCCTTGCCTGCGGCCGGCAGAGTCAGACACGACCCCACCCGACTTCAGCACTGTCCGGGCACATAGGGCCACCCAGTCAGCGGCCACGTTGCCTGCCCGCCACACCTTGGGCCAGGGTTATGGGGCCTTTTTCCTCCTCTTAAAACATGAGCTAGGCACCAAGCCCCAGGGTGGGGAGATCTGGGACAAAGAAGAAATGAACCAGAGGCAATCTGAGCTGAAGGGGTTTGTTCCATGAGGCAAAGCGACTTCCAGTAGCCCCTAGAAATGAGTGGCAGGGAGCCAGACCTGTCCCCAACACCTGTACCTTGTAGTGAGGTGCTCCTATTTCTATCCCTTTGCCTAGCTAGCAACCATTGTGCACACCACACTCTTCCATGATGGCGCCTTTCTTGCTTCTGGTACCCATTAGTCAAGGCTTCCATTGGGTCCCCCATCCTCCACTTGCTTCCTTCCATACACCTAGGATTCTGAGCTACAACTCGTATCCACCCCAGGCCTCAAGCATCAAGCTTCGTTCTTGTTTCCTTCCTCCAGGGCTACCCCAGGTGCCCTAGCACAAGGCCTAGCAGGATCCCAAGCCACGGGCTTCCCCTGGGTCTCACAGACATGTCTCCCACACACTGGGACCCAATGCCGGTCTCACTTATCCCAGGAGCCAGCCCCTACCCCCAACTACACACACCAAAGGAAGATCCTACTCCAGGGTGGGGGCAGGGAGGTTTTATTATTTAGTTTTGAGGTAAGAGGGCTGTCTGAAAGCCCTGATATAGTGAGCCTTCCAGCCGAGGAGGTGAGACACAACACAGGAGGGGCATCAGAGTTTAGGGACAACTGTGGGGGCCACAGGGTGCAGAGAAGTGGCTGGTTTCAAGTGATGTGTTTCATCCTCAAACTGCAAGGGCGCAAGAGAGAGGCAAGGTCCCACACCTCCCACCTGCTACAGCCGCCCCTTCCCCAGCTGGCCCCCTCTTTTGTGAGAAGGCACACAAAGGACAAGGGGCCCCGGCCGGTCTGGCCATCTGCTCCTAGCAGCCTGGAGGCTCTTAAAGAGACAGCTCCCCCTCCCTGCGGCCCTGGGACTGTGGGGTGTGGCTATGCCACAGAACCCAGTCCAGGCGGTACCCCAGGTCCCACCCACTCTAGTTCCCCAAGTCCTAAGGTCAGGAATCTTCTTCCCTCAGGCACGGGGTGCAGAGGTGCCACGTGGCCAGGGATATGGGGTATGATAAGGGAGAGAGCCAGCCAGGGACCAGCCCCTCCTCTCATGCAGCCTGAGGAAGCTCAGAAGCAAGCAGCATGAACCTCACCTCCCCGAGGCCACCTGCAAGCCTGGCTAGAGCTCAGGTCTCCCGAGAATGCTCTCCCGCCATTTTGACAGATGAGCTTCTACTCTTGGCCCACGGGGAGAGAAGGCGACCATGACAGCACCCTGCCTTCTTCTTAGGGATGCAAGCCAGGGCCCAGACTGCCTCACAGCAAGCCCAAGCCCACAGCCAGGCACATTTATCCCTTGTGCCCTTCCTGATGAGGGATCTCGGGCCTCGCTTGGCCCCATATAGGTCTCTGCCTAAAGCTTGCCTCTCTTGCCTAGACTCTGAAAGGCTCCTGGGCCCTCAGATCCCGAGGAAAGCCTGCCCTCATCCAGCCAGATCAGAACATCATCGATTTACCACTTGGTTCACAGACACAAACGTGTTTGATAGCATGTGTCATTGTCTTCACGACTGTGTTCTAAGAGTCTAGCATACAGCAGGCACTCAGCATTTGCTGAAGGAAACAACAGATTTCTGGAGCCCACAGTCTTTCCCCTTAGCTGAGCTCCTGTGTGCTAGACCTACAGGGCATCTTGCCTCCTCCCTCTTCAAGGTGAGGCAGAGGGACAAGGGTTGAACAGGGATGCTGGGAAAGAAAAGGAAGGGTGACCTTGGGTGAGCCACCGGGCCTCCCCTCCTCTCAAAGGCGGGGGCAGCTCCAGCCAATCCCTAATCTGCCAGCCCTGCCAGACAGACTGGGACTGTCCAGAGCAGGGGCTGGAGGCTGGCTGCTGTGGTGTGGTGCCTGGGACCCTCGCCAGGCCCTCAGTGGACACAGCCAAGGGGCTAAACTTGGGGAGGGAGGCAGGCTGGTAGGCCTGGAGTGGAGGAAGGAAAGTGAAAGGACCCAGGCAGAAACCTGGTAGAGAAATGTAGGAGGAGAAGATGCTCTCCTTTCGGAGGAGGTGGATGGGGGAGGAGTCCTAGGGTGGGACGAGCATAGGAAGTTCTCCCTGGCCCCTTCAGTGTTACTCAGACGGGGATACTTCCTTCAGAGCCCTCTGTGCCCCCTGGGGGCTTCCTGGCAGGCTGGGAACCCAGGGTGTTTCCTCCCCATCTCTGGGCCCTATTGGTGAGCAATACTCCCTCCAGCAACACCCACCCCACCCCCACTTGTGCAAAAATAATAATGAGAGGTGACAGAGGTGACAATCCAGTATTTGGCACAACTTCAGCTCTGAGGCTAAAGGGGCTCTGGGCCAAGTAGAAATAATTATGAACTCGGAGATTTGGACTCCAGGTTTCCAGATCCCCAGGGCCGGGGAGATCTGATACCTGGAGCCAAGTGACTGGGGCACTAGGGGGGGACAGGTCCAAAGGTCTTGGTTGATAGAAAAGCGACCGAGGCCTCTCAGACTACATATGAGGCAGCTTCCAGCTCCTTAGGTTCCAGAAGCTCTTAGAAGTAGCCGCCCCCTCACCCTCACCTGGGTAACAGCTGCGCCCTCTAGCGGTGGCAGACCAGACCTCCCCAGGGCATGAGTGTCCTCCCAAGGAAGCTGAGTATGGCACCCTGAGGAGCCAGCTCCTGGACTGGGGGTCTGGCCACTGGCGCCCACCCTGGGCCATAGGAGTCTCTGAATCTTAGATTCATTCCCAGTAAGCCCTGGCCCAGAGCTACCCAGAACCTCTCAGAGCGGAACATGCTAGACCAAAACAGGGCAGGGAGCTCTACCCTAGGGTGACTCCCAGCTGTGCTTCTGACTTGCTGTGTGGCCACAAATGAACGATTTGCCCTCTCTGACCCTCTGCTCCTCCACTTCTAAAAGGGAGTAAGTTTCACCTCATCATTTATTAAAGAGGATCCAATAGCATCTCGAGTGGAAGACAGCAAGCACATCCTTCAACACTTCAAGATCCCACACAGCACCCAGCAGGCAGGCCATAGGCTCACTGCAGCATGAGGTAGCCCACACACTGTGGACCAGCCTAAGGCCATTGCCCCTGGTCTAAGGACCCACAGAGGGACTCCTTGGTCCTCTTGGTGACATCAGACAATCTGCAGTTTCCTCATAGACTTACCAACAATTCCAGATTCCTACCTTAGCGATCCTGTGAGTCCATCGTGGACACATAACTAGATCCAGTATCTCCAATGCTTCCTCCGTTATGGCCTGCCCCATTCAATAACCTTCCATAGCTCCCTACTGTCTTCCTGAAAAGCTTGCCCAGCCTCTTGCTGGAAGGCTTTCTAGCCTGTGCCTTGTCCAGCCAAACAGGTCTGTCAACCCAGAGCATCACCCGGAGCCCCACATACCTCTTCCACCCTGCAAACACCAGCCCCTCCAAGGAACAGTCATCACCAAAAGCACGACGATGGATGCTCAGTTCTCATCCACCTCTTCAAGGCTCTTTTCCTGCAACCCAGAAATCTGCCTCATCCTTGCCTCTGGACCCCAGCCACACCCCTGTCCCCTTCTCTCTCCAGCCTCTGTTGCCATGGCCTCCCTTTCTAGCTAAAGCTACTGCTGTCCCCCTCCCGCAAGCTGGGCTTCTTGAAAGGGTTGTTCACACCCTTCTATCCTTGTCCTCACCTCCCACTCACTCCCCAACCCAAGCAGTGCCACCACAGAAACTGCCTGCCAAGGTCACCAGCAGTGTGGTTATCTCAAATGCCAAAGGCATTAGGCAGGGGTCATTCTGCCCTGGGCACCCTGGACACCAGTCTCCAAAACCTCAGTGGTTACCCCTTGAGGCTCTGAGTCTCCCAACTCTCCAGGTTCCAGTGCTACCATCCAGGCTCTGGGCAGCACCAGCGCTGTCCTCAGCCCAGCTCCAGCCCCAGGCTCCCTCCAGACTGCAAAGCTGACCTCGTAGTCTTCACCACCAGCTGCTGTGCCTCCCTCCTTTTGGCTCTCAGATCCTAACTCTACAAAATGCTGTTGGCTCCTCCCCCACTGTCCAGCCTCATCCTCACTGCTGTTGACTCCTCC
>NW_021604650.1:844006-893573 GCF_004785775.1 Grammomys surdaster
CACTGCTGTTGACTCCTCCCCCACTGTCCAGCCTCATCCCTCCTAGCCTCCTCTCTAGCCCCACATCCTGTTTCTTTCTTATGTTTGTCTGTTACCATGTGCATGCAGTGCCCTCAGAGACCAGAAGAAGGCATCAGTTCCCCTGGAACTGGAGTTACAGTCAATTGTGAACCTCCATGTGGGTGCTGGGAATCAAACTCAGGTCCTCTGGAAGAGCAGCCAGTGCTCTAAACCACTGAGCCATTTTCTTTTCTTTTTTTTCAAGACAGGGTTTCTCTGTATAGCCTTGGCGGTCCTGGAACTCACTCTGTAGACCAGGCTGGCCTCAAACTCTGCCTCCCAAGTGCTGGGATTAAAGGCGTGCACCACCACTGCCTGGCCACTGAGCCATTTTCTAGACTCCTTTAACCTGTCTATTATTTCACAGCCTGAGTGATCCTCCTAAAACATGACCAAATTAAATCAGTCCCCTACTTTTCATTGTCTTGTCCCCAAAACAAAAGAGCAAGCTGACTCAGTGGGTAAAGATGCTTGCCACCAAGTCTGATGAGCTGAGTTCAGTCCCCAAGGGGGCTCCACAAGGTGAAAAACAAAAACTAACCCTGATTCTGGCAAGTTATCCTCAATTTTCACCTTCTCAATGTGGCACACACACACAGTGTCCTGTGGGGGTTTGTTCCTTTGTTTGCCTACTTGATCCAAGCAGTTGTCCTCTAGGAAGAGGGAACCTCAACTGAGGAGATGCCTCCAGTGTATTGATCTGTGCACGTGTCTGTGGGGGCATTGTCTTGATTAAAGACTGATATGGAAGAGCTCAGTCACTGCAGATGGTACCACCCCTGGGCAGGTGGCCTAAGAAAGCAGGCTGAGCAAGCCACAGAGGAGGGGTCCAATCAGCAACATGTCTGCCCCAGGGTCCTGCCTGCCTTGACTTCGTGCCTGACTTCTTCATTAATGGGCTGAAACCTGTCAGGTGAAATAGACTCTTTACACACACACACACACACACACACACACACACACAGAAGACACCTCAGGTATGGTATCTTTATTACAACAAAGAAAGGGAACTTAGACTTTTAGCCTACCCCAGGCTGATCTTTTGTCCTGCCCCTGTTGCCTCCCTTCACCCCCAAAGTGCTTTGGATTACAATCATGTACCACAATGCCTGTTTATTTTATGTGGGCCAGAGCCTTGTGCATGCTATCTATGCAAGTACTCTCCCAACTGAGCAACACCCCGACCCTAAGTCTGTGATCCTCAAGAAAAGCCAACTAATAGGGACAAGATGGCTCTTAAGCCTGACAACTTGAGTCTGATCTCCAGAGCATACATAGAGAAAGAGAATCAACTCTTAGGAATAGTCATTTGACTGTCACATGAATTCTGTGGCGCATTCATGCACACACACACACACACAAGCACAAACAAACAAAATAGATTAAATTTTTTTTGGTTTTTTTTGTTTGTTTGTTTGTTTTTTGAGACAGGGTTTCTCTTTATAGCCCGGGCTGTCCTGGAACTCACGTAAATAATTTTTTAAAAAATGAAAAGTACCAACGGCTGTCTCTCCAGCCACAAAAAGAAAAAAAAAGAAAGAAGGGAAAAGAAAAGAAAAAAGAAAAGAAAGCCAACTAGAGAAAACCAAGTTGTCTTCTCAGCTTCTCAGGAGACAGAGGCAGAAAGAGCAAAGCTCAAGGCCTGCTGGGCTACAGAGTAAGTTCAAAGCCAGGCTGGGATGCATACTGGGACCCTGTTTCCACAACAAATAAAGGGAGGATGGGGAATTGGTAGAGTGCCTTGTCTGCACAAGAGGGCTCCATCCCCAACACACCAAAAAAACAACTAACAGAGCATGATTGCACACAACTCTGTAACTCAGCATTTGGAGACCAAGGCAGGAGGATCCAGGATTTAAGGCCAGCGTGGGCTACAGAGCAAAAACTTGTCTTTAAAAGGGGGTGGTGGTGTGATGGGTCTGGAGAGATAGCTCATTTGGTAAAGTGCTTCCTATATAAGCATTCAATCTCTAGCATCTAGCACTCACATAAAAAGTAATAAAAATTAAATTTAAAAAATAAACAGTTTTAGAAGCTGGGTGGTGGTGGCATGTACCTTTGATATCAGCACTTGGGAGGCAGAGGCAGGCAAATCTAGGAGGTTAAGGCTAACCTGGCCTACAGAGAGAATTCCAGGCTAGCCAGGACTGCACAAAGAAACCAGTCTCTAAAATGACAACTAAAAGCTAGGTTTGATTAGGTAGGCTTCTGTAATCCTGGCACTGGGAACGAGGAGACAAGAGAATCCCTGAGGCTTGCTGTCCAGCTCCAGGTCTCAAAATAAGTTTGCAGGGGCTGGAAACAGGCCCAGAAGTTAAGAGCACAGGCCGCTTTTTCAAAGAATTTCCTTACCCACAAGGTGCAGGCAACTCCAGTTCCAGTGTATCCAATGCCCCCTTCAGGCCTCCACAGGCATTGCATGCACATGGTGGATAAACATAAGTACAGGTAAAAAACACTCATGTGCACAAAATAAAATAAATAAATCTTTAAAAAAAAAAAAAACTGGATTCCAGGATAGCCAAGGCTATACAAAGAAACCCTGTCTCAAAAAAAAAAAAAAAAAGCTGGAGCTGGGCGGTGCTAGCACACACCTTTAATCCCAGCACTTGGGAGGCAGAGGCAGGCGGATTTCTGAGTTCAAGGCCAGCCTGGTCTACAGAGTAAGTTCCAGGACAGCCAGAGTTATACAGAGAAACTCTGTCTCAAAAAAACAAAAAACAAAAACAAAAAAGCTGGATAGCATGTGCCTCTAATTCCAGTGCTCAAGAGGCAGAAACAGGTGGGTTTTTGAGTTTGAGGCCAGCCTGGTCTACAGAGCTAGTTCTAGGACAGCCAAGGACACACAAAGAAACCCTGTCTTAAAAAAAAATAATGATTGATAACAATAATAACTTAGAGAGTAACTGAGGAAGAGACATGTTGTTGACCTTTAACCTTTACATACATACACATACATGTGCACACACAAACACATGTGCGTGTACAAATAAGGAAAAGAGGGAGGAAGAGGGAAAAAAGAATAAAGACAACATATTCAAGGGCACCCTGAAGAGATGGGAAAACATTGACTCCTTGGTGATACTGAGCCCTTAGGCCAACCCCAATAAATCCATTGCACCTATGAGCCTTTCCCTCATTAGCCAATACATTTGGTAGTCTTCATTCTCCGCTGTTCTCTACTACTTAAAACTACAGCCTCAAAACAAATGTAACTGTCCACATTGGTCCACTGGCTTTGGCCACAGCAACCCTGTCACTCCCAGGATGGAGACCGTTGTGCTCCCTATGGCTCTGTGTGTGAGAGGTTGGTCCCTGTAGTGCAGCCAGCTAACAGGTCCTTCAAGTGTAGCTCATGCTCACCTTGTCTAGAATATCTGTCCCCTCTCCACTTCAATACCACTGACCTGTTTACCATGAGCTCAGACAAAGAGAGGCTGCTATCTCTCCCACCTGAGCACCCCCAGCTCCTCACAGGTTTCCAGGGCAAGTGGCAGAAGACAGATCTCCTATCCAAGTACCAACCAGGCCCAACCCTGCTTAGCTTCCTAGATCAGACAAGAGTGGTATAGATATAGACAAAGTAGATTCTCAACACAAACCTGCTGAGGGCTCTGCTTCCCCAGGAAATCCCTCCTCAGCTTCTAACTGCCTGGGACCTTTTTCATCCCTCAGACCACACTGCTAGGTCCCTGGTCACCTCAGGGCCAAGGCTGCCTTTATTCCACCAATGTATCAGGAGCTGCTTGAAGCCAAAGACTTGCAATAATCATAGAAATAAGAATGAACTTGAAGTGCCTATTAGTTTTTCACACTCCATTCCCAGACCCTAATTAGCAGAAGTACACAGCGGGCGTTCAATAACTATTATTGAATAAATTAGTGGATGAATAAGCAAGTGAATTGAATGCTTATAAATACCAACCGCTGTGTCCACTGGACCTACCTGGGTTATCTTGTCTGCTACCCTCCCAGAAACCCTATTAGAACAGGTGAAAAGCCAGCTGAGGTCTCAGGTCATCTACAGATCACAGACATTGGCAGAGGAGAGGAGTTGGGAGCTGATACCAAGCCCTAGGTCATTATTCTCTCTGTCTCTTTGTCTGTGTCTGTCTGTCTGTCTGTCTGTCTGTCTCTCTCTCTCTCTCTCTCTCTCTCTCTCTGTGTGTGTGTGTGTGTGTGAGTTTGTGTGTGTGTTTCTCTTTGTTTCTTTGTCTCCTTCTAGGTCTTTCTCTCTCAGTGTCTTTCTTTCTCTTCTCTTCTTTTGTTTTGTTTTGAAACAAAGTTCCAAGTAGCCCAAGCCAGTATGAACTCACTATATAACAGAGACTGGCTTGCTCTCTCTCTCTCTCTCTCTCTCTCTCTCTCTCTCTCTCTCTCTCTGCCTCCCTCCCTCCCTCCCCCCCCTCTCTCTCTTTCTTTCTTTGCTTTTTTGAGACTGGATTTCTCTGTGTAGTCCTGGCTGTCCTTGAACTAGCTCTGTAGACCAGCCTGGCCTCAGACCCAGAGCATGTTAATCCCAGTGTGGGATTAAAGCCCACTGGCTGCGAGTCTTTTATAAACATAAACAGGGCTGGTGAGAGAATGTAGTAGGCAAAGCCATTTGCTGCCAAACCTGGGAATCTGAATTTGTTTCCCAGAACCCACCTCAGTAAAAGGAGAAAACAAACCCCAAGAGCTGTCCTCTGACTGCCACAGTTTGCAGTACTGTCCTCTGACTGCCACAGTTTGCAGTACACACACTAATAATGTAGCAATAAAAAATGTAAAACAGGACGTGCTTTTAAAGCACCCAAACAAGCTATGCCTAATGGTGTAAGCCTTTACTCCCAGCACTTGGGAGGCAGAGACAAGCCGATCTCTTAAGTTTGAGACCATTTTAGCCAAGATAGTTGAGTTCTAGAACATCCTGTGCTACACAGAAAAAAACCCAGTATCAAAGAAAACCAACCCTAGCTGGGCAGTCATAACTCATGCCTTTAATCCTAGCACTCAGGAGGCAGAGTTGGGTGGATCTCTGCAAGTTTGAGACCAACCTGGTCTACAGAGCAAGCTCCAGGACAGTCAGGGATACAGAGAAACCTTGTCTCAATAAAACCAAAAGTTACCAGCCAAACAAACAAACAAACAAACAAATAGCACAGACAAAATCAGCCTATCTCTAAGGAGGCCACCTTCTGAGGTGCTGGGAATTAGGACTTCAATGCAAGGGTCTTGAAGAAGACACAGCTCAGCTCCTGAAGCCCCTGATGTCCCCTTTAAAGTCACTTTCTGAGCCTCATTTGTTCTGTGTCTGGCCTCTTTCCTTCCATCTGCCTCCCTGCCATCCCATTTCATGCCGGTGGCAGACATTACTAATCCCTTCTGGCAGCCTTTCTTGCTGAAGCAAGCTGGAGAGCACAATCCCCATCAGCAGTCTCCGGGCCACATGCCAGGCCATGTCCTCTGGCTAAGACTGTGCAGTGCAGGAGAGGAGGTGAGACTGGGGAGAAGGAGGACAGGAAGCATTTGTTAATTGAATGACTGGACCACACCTATAAACATCCCATCATCCCTTAGTTTGCCTATCTGTGCTAGGTTACCTGTCCCGGCAGGCTCACTGCTAGATCAAGACAATCTTTCACTTCTGGGCCATGGCTATGGGTCTTTAAGGAACCTTTTTCTGACCATGCTACAACCAACAGACAGGCAGTACTGCATGGAAGATGCTGGTGTCAGGGTGGGTGTGGGTGTGGGTGTTGTTGTGGACCCCCAATTACAACACTTCCCCTGACAACAGCTTAAATGGGTTCCTTCCAAAATCTGGTGTTGGGGCTAGTAATTTTAGTTTAGTTGAAGGAGAGCCTGTGTGAGATTCATAAAATCCCAAGCTTGATGTCTAGCACTGCACAAAACTAGACTTGGTGAGTGGCTGGAGAGAGGTCCTGAGTTCAATTCCCATCGGCTCACAACCATCTGTAATGGGATTCAATGCCCTCTTCTGGTGTGTCTGAAGATATTGACAGTGTACTAATTTAAGAAATAAAATAATAATTAAATAAATCTAAAAAAAGAAAAAAGAAAGAACTGGAAGATAATGAACTTCTGTGGTTTAAGCCCTGCTGCTTGGCTCTTGACAGTTGACCTAAAAAACTGATGCAAAGGGTGATGGTCTCTCCAGAGTTAGCTGGAGTTAGCTGGACAGAGAACTAAACAGGCCATCCTAGGACTTATGAGGCAGATGCAGGAACATCCAGGAGTTCAAGTTCATTCTCTGTTGCATAGTCAGTTTGAATCCAGCCTAGGATACAGGAGCCCCTGTCTCTTAAACAGGTGCTTCTGCAATTGCTCATTGGATAAGGTTCTTTGTATGTATGCCTTACAATCTGGATTCTTGGAATCCCAGTGAAAGGAGACCCAAAGTTATCCCCTAACCCCCTAACTCCCACATGTGTACAGTGGCATTTATGCTTGCACACAAAGACAACCCACAATAATAAACTAAATGTAAGTAAAAGGTACAGGAAGCTGAGTTTAGTGGTGACCACCTTTAATCCCAGCACCTGGCAGAGGCACATGGATTTGTGTGAGTACCAGACCTGTTTTGGCTACATAGTAAGATCCTCTCTCACTATATACATCAAATAAAAAAATGACTACTTAATTTTAAAAAGTTAAAAGGGTCTCAAACTGGGATTTCTCCCTCTTGGCCCATGCTGGGAAGTGGCTGCCCCTCCCTCTAGTCTTGGTTTCCATCCATGAAAAGGAAGGATAGGGCTGGAGAGATGGCTCAGCAGATAAGAGCACCATCTGCTCTTCCAGAGGTCCTGAGTTCGATTCCCAGCATTCACACAGTGGCTCACTACCATCCACCACTGCCAGGCCCTTCAGTACTTTGTTATAGTGACAAAGGCAGTTACTAACAGGACTCCTGACAGTGTAACACCTTCCTGAGGCCAGAGATTGCTGTCCTGTGATCCAGCTGCTGCTTACTGCTTCCTTAGCATCTTTGTTCCAGGAGCAGCCTGAGGAAACCTGCAGTTGAGAACCAGCAGCGAATGGGGTGGGAGCCAGGGCATGGCGTATGGTAGGTTACTGATCTATCACTGAATTTCATTCCCAGCCGGATTTCATTTGCTTGTTTGTTTGCTTGCTTTATGTGTTTGAGTGTTTTGTCTGCATGTATGTCTCTGTGTATACTTAGTACATGCAGTGACAACAAAGGCCAGAAGAGGACATGGGATTTTCTGGGGCTGGAGTTACAAATGGTCATGAGGTGCTGGGAATCCAACCCCAGTCCTTTGAGAGAGCAATCAATATTTTTTTTTTATGTGTAGCTCAAGCTGGCCTTGAACTCGTGATCCTCCTGGCTCTGCCTCCTTCAGCAATTCCTACCGTGCACCACCACAACCAGCACAATCAATATTTTTAATTGCTTCTTCTCTTCCTCCTCCTCTTCCTCTTCCCTTTTCTTCTCTTCTTCTACTTTCTTTCTTTCTTTCTTTCTTTCTTTCTTTCTTTTCTTTTTCTAAGATTTATGTATTTATATATTTAGTATGTATGTATGTATGTATGTATGTATGTATTTATTTATTTATTATGTGAGTGTTCTATCTGCATGTACACCCATGTGCCAGAAGAGGGCATCGGATCCCATTACAGATGGTTGTGAGCCACCATGTGGTTGCTGGGAATTGAACTCAGGACCTCTGGAAGAGCAGCCAGTGCTCTTAACCACTGAGCCATCTCTCCAGGCCCTTAATTACTTCTTATATTGACACAGTCTCACTATGGTCTTAAACTTCTTCTATTTCCTTTTCTTTTCTCCCCACCCTTTCCTTCTTTCTTTCTTTCTTTCTTTCTTTCTTTCTTTCTTTCTTTTTCTTTTTCCTTTTATTTACTTTATATATGTGAGTACACTGTCATTGTCTTTAGACACACCAGAAGAGGGCATTAGATTCCATTACAGATGGTTGTGAGCCACCATGTGGTTGCTGGGAATTGAACTCAGGACCTCTGGAAAAGCAGCCAGTGCTCTTAACCGGTGAGCCATATCTCCAGCCTCCTCTTTTTCTTTTCTTTAAAATTTATTTATTTAATAATTTTGTTGTTGTTTTTTGAGATAAGATTTCTCTGTGTAACCTTGGGATTCACTTGGTAGACCAAGCTGGCCTCGAACTCAGAAATCTGCCTGCCTCTGCCTCCCAAGTGCTGGGATTAAAGGCGTGCGCCACCACCGCCCGGTGGCTTGTTTTGTATTTATTTATTTATTTATTTTTTGTTTTGTTTTTTCGAGACAGGGTTTCTCTGTGTAGTCCTGGCTGTCCTGGAACTCACTCTGTAGACCAGGCTAGCCTCGAACTCTTTGTTTTGTTTTTTTTTATTTATTTATTTTTTTAACTTTATTTATTTATTTATTATAAGTACACTGTAGCTGTCTTCAGACACCCCACAAGAGGGCATCAGATCTCATTGCAGATGGTTGTGAGCCACCATGTGGTTGCTGGGATTTGAACTCATGACCTCTGGAAGAGCAGTCAGTGCTCTTAACCACTGAGCCATCTCACCAGCCCTCTTTGTTTTGTTTTTAAACAGGCTTAATTTATTGTATTTTCTCTTATAAAACACTAAGGTCGCCATTGCCTAAGCCTGGATCCTTGACGAGTGTCAAGTTCTCAATGCGGGGACCTGGGGAACATAGTCACCTTCCAGAGGTCAGCAGTCAGATAGCTGTAGTTTTGGAGTTGATATCAAAAGTGACTTTGGTGGCAGTGTAGTTAGCACCTGGCTGATCTGTAGCAGTCATCAATGTCAGCCAGAACCAGCAGCTTCCTGGCCACCAGAGCCAAGACAATGCCAGTGCCTCTGAGGGCAGGGATGAGATGCACCACCAGAGCCACAGCAGCCTGTCACTTTGCATGTTTAAGTTGGAGAGACAATGGAAAGTTTGGGTAAGATGATCTCCAGGTGACACTGGCTGTCTTCTTACAGTTAGCACTCTGACCAACAGGCCTGGAAGAGTCTGCATTGCAGACAAAAAGCTTCAACCTGGAGCTGCAGAGTTGGTTCACTAGTTAAGGTCTCATATTGCTCCTCCGGAGGATCCAAGTTCAAATCCCACCACAACCACCTGTAATTCCATTCCAGGGGATCTGACGTCTACAGCCTCCAAGGACTCCAGTACTCACATGCATAGAGAGACAGCAGACAGACAGACAGACACACACACACACGATTAAAAATAAAATATAAAAAACCAAGCTTGAATCTAGTCTGGCCTGTCTGATAATATCTTACCTCGAGCTGGAGAAATGGTTCAGCAGTTAAAATCTGCACTGCTGCTCCCCCAGAGGAACTGGGTTCAGTTCCCAATACTCACATCAGGTATCTCACAGCCACCTGTAACTCCTCTTCTAGGGGATCGAACACTCTTACCACCACAGAGCACCTGCACACAAACCCATGCAAACATAATAAATTAATAAATCTTTTGTTTTCTTATTCTTTAAAGATTTAGTGTTTAGCCGGGCGGTGGTGGCACACGCTTTTAATCCCAGCACATGGGAGGCAGAGGCAAGCAGATCTCTGAGTTCGAGGCCAGCCTGGTCTACAGAGTGAGTTCCAGGACAGCCAGGGGCTACACAGAGAAACCCTGTCTCGAAAAACCAAAAAAAAAAAAAAAAAAAAAGAGATTTAGTGTTTAAACTGTGTGTGTGTGTGTGTGTGTGTGTGCACGTGAATGTGGGTGCCCAGAAAAGACAGACACATCTGATCATCTGGAATTAGAGTTGTGAGCCACCCAATGTGGGTGTGCGGATCAAAACTCAGGTCCTCTGGAAGAACAGCACCAGCTTAGTCAGAGAGCAATGTCTCCAGCTGTAAACAAGACAAACAAAACTCAACCTCTCCTCTCCAGGGGAAAGCTAATAATCTCAGAAAGCTAATAATCTCAGATTTCTTTTCTTTCTTTCTTTTTTTTTTTTTTTTTAAGATTTAGTTATTTTATTATGAGTACACTGTAGCTGTCTTCGAACACACCAGAAGAGGGCATCCAATCTCACTATGGATGGTTGTGAGCCACCATGTGGTTGCTGGGATTTGAACTCAGGACCTCTGGAAGAGCAGTCAGTGCTCTTAACCGCTGAGCCATCTCTCCAGCCCAATCTCAGATTTCTTAATGAGGAAGGAGAAAGGAGATTCTCTTCCAGGGTTCACATCCTTAACCAGGTGGCCCAGCTTGGTGATGATCCACTCCTTGTTTTTAACTTTACTTCCGCAGGGGTGGATTTCTGAGTTCGAGGCCAGCCTGGTCTCCAGAGTGAGTTCCAGGACAGCCAGGACTATACAGAGAAACCCTGTCTCGAAAAAAAAAAAAAAAAAAAACAACAACAAAAAACAAAAACAAAAAAACTTTACTTCCTGTGTCCTGGGGCCTCTGCCCTGGCCACAGCTGGATTGAGGAGCCACTCAGGCTTGGTCCTGGGTCCTCTCAACACACTTGTGTCATCTGTCACTTAATTTTTCCTTAAGGAAAAACAGGGATAGATTTTGTTGTATGTATGTAATTTATTTTTACTTGTGTGTGTGAGAGAGATGTGCACATGGGCCCCAGTGTCTGGGTCAGCAGACAACTTTCAGGAGTTGGCTCTCTCCTCTCACCGTGGGTTCTGGGATTGACCTTGGGTCATCAGGCTTGAACCGCAAGCGCTTTTGCCCTTCTACTGACCTCTCTGGTCCTTGGTTTGACTTTTGAGACAGGGTTTCATGCAGCCAGGCTTGCCTTAAGCTCTCTCCACAGAAGAGAATGACTTTGAACTCCTAATCCTCCTGCCTCCACCTCCCAAGTGGTAAGATAACAGGTGTGCGATGCTGTATTAGATCCTTTGGGTTGATGTATGAGAACACCATGGCTCGCAGAGATGATTCGCAGTGAGGAACACTGGGTGCTCTCCTGGAAGTCAGGAATCATTTCCCTGTACCCACATTCTGATTTACAATCCCACCTGAAACCCAAGTCACAGGGAACCCTTAGCTTTCCTCTGGCCTCTTTGGCACCAGGCATGCAGATGGTGTACAGACATAGACACAGGTAAAAGGCCCCACCCCACTCTGCACACAAACAAAACCCACCATGGCAAAGACAACATACAAAAAGAAGCTCTCTCTTAGGCTCATGGATCCAAAGAGATAAGAGTCCGCCATGGTGGGGACGAAGGGCAGCATGCAGCCGGCGTAAAGGCAGAGAGCAGGGAGCTGGGAGCCCATGTCTTGAACAGCAAGCATAAAGTCAAGAGAGAAAATTGGAAGTAGGGTGAGGCCTTGAGTTCTGAAAACCTGCTTCCAGTGACATCCTTCATCAAGGTCCCACCACTGAAACCTTTTTCAAAGGCACCACCTGCGACCAAGTGTTCAAACACAGAGACCTTGGGGAGGGAACAGGACACTTTTCATTAAAAACACCTCAGTTACCCTGTGGTGTGGCTTCCAGGAACAGTTTCAACTGAGTGATTACGACTTGGGATTTCCCAGGAGATGAGAAGGCTGGCAAGGGCTTCAGTCATTAGAAAGGGTGGTCAAGACTGGACAAGCTCCCCAGTGTGTTCCCCCAGCTGGCAAGCTGGGCTTCCTTGAGATATAAGCTACTCATCCATCTTAAACACTCAATGCCCAGAGCTGCTTCTAATCCTGGAGTGTGGAGCCTGGCTCCCTGAGGAAACCTGATCTTGTAAACCTCATACCATGGCTTCTGCACGATTTTACCATTCAGTGTAGTAGGGGACTTGCATAAGTATGAATACTTTGCACTGGGGCCATCTTGGTGGCTGGTGGCCACAGACTGGATGTAGGATCTCGCACTAGAGGGGTTTCTGGAGGCCAGGGGCCAGGAAGGGGAATCTTTATTGAGCTTGGGAAGCAGCTCTGGAGTATATTAGCTTCTGTGGGCCTGCCCTATAAAACAGAGATAATAGCAATTCATTTTCTCCCAATGCTTGTAGGCCAGAAGACCAAAGCCAAGCTGTTGTCAATGTTTGTTCCTCTGGGACCTGTTGAGGGAGGGCCTGTTATACTTCCTCCTTGGTGTCTCCTGGCTGGAAGCTTCATGGTTTTAGTCTTGCCTTTGTCTTCCTCCTCTCTCCCTCTCTGAGACAGGGCTTTTCTATGTAGCCCTGGCTGTCCTGAAACTTGCTCTGTAGACCTGTAGATCATGTAGACTAGGCTGGCCTGAAACTCACAGAGATCTGCCTTCCTCTGCCTCCTGAGTGCTGGGATTACATGTTTGTGCCAACCCCTCCCAGGTTTGTCTTTTTTAAAAAAAATGGTTTGTGCTGGGCAGTAGTGGCCACGCCTTTAATCCCAGCACTTGGGAGGCAGAGGCAGAGGCAGGCAGATTTCTGGGTTTGAGGCCAGCCTGGTCTACAGAGTGAGTTCCAGGACAGCCAGGACTACACAGAGAAACCCTGTCTCGAAAAACCAAAAAAAAACCAAAAACAAAAACCAAAAAAAACACACTTTAGGTAGGCTGTTTTTTTCTTATTATTGCCAGCTTGTTTTTTTTTGTTTTTGTTTTTTTTTGTTTTTGGTTTTTGGAGACAGGGTTTCTCTGTGTAGCCCTGGCTGTCCTGGAACTCACTCTGTAGACCAGGCTAGCCTCGAACTCTTGAACTCAGAAATCCACCTGCCTCTGCCTCCCAAGTGCTGGGATTAAAGGCGTGCGCCACCACCGCCCGGCCGCCAGCTAGTTTTGTAAAGTTTATTTAGTTTATACTTAAAGGATAGTTTGTTTGGTGGCACTGGGGATGAAAACTGTGCTGGTTAATTGTGACTGTCAATTTAATTGGAATAAGAACTATCAGGGGCTCAGACACTGGTGGTACCTAGCACTTAGAAGGCAGTGGCAGGTGGATCTTTGTGAGTTTGAGGCCAGCCTGATCTACATAGTTTTAGAGTAGTGAAGGCTATATAGTGAGATCCTGTCTCAAAAACTACAATAAGGAGAATAAATTTTAAGAAGAAAATTTGGTTCAGATGTTATCTCATCTACAGAGTTTTCTGTCCCGCGCTACCTCCCGCCAGCAGGAATGACGCGGCACACACAGGATCCTTCTGCAGTTCAAGCTTTAATCCCTCTTCCGAGGGAGAGCATCAGCTTCATCAGGGGAAAGGAAGGGGAGGACCCCGAGGGCCAAAACCCCAGCCCTTAAATAGAGCCTAAAGCCCGCTTAGGACGTGGCAACCTGTAACTGGCTCTCCGCAGGTCAGGCCATCTGACGAGACGGGGCAGGCGGGGTGACTCGGGGGAGGGGCAATCCCTGACACATGCGCACTGAGTTTTTCACTCAGCTGGATGCTGGCGCCATCTCGTAATGGCGACGTGAGATGGGGAAAAGGCAAAGCTTCCCACAGTTTTCTCCCTCTTCTGTGACTCATAATACACCCACACCTGCAGCCAGTCCTCCTACTGAACTTTACTGAGCACCTGCTGCTGCCAGGTACCAGCTGGGTCCCAGAGGTACTGAGGGTTAGGGTTACTGACCTTAGCATCTGAAACATGTCTCTGACATTGTATTGAACTGGGTACCAGGTTCAGTGGTGGTGTCAGATAAATGGTAAGTTGGAATTGTGTATTGAATCTGCTGCCCTAACAACAACGGCAGAGAAAAAGCACAGTTCTCAGCTGCAGGAGCCAACAGACCAATGGAGAAGGCTGGGGATGAGGCTGAGTAGGGAGAGCAATCCTAGCAAGCAGGAACCTGAGTGCAAGAGTCTGAGTGCTAGCACTCACTACACAGTGGCGGCACACTCCTATAATCCCAGCACTTGGGATGCAGAGTTCAAGGTTGAGGCTGAAGAGATAGCTTAGGGTTTAAGAGCATCAGCTGCTCTTCCAGAGAACCTGGGTCCAGTTCCCAGCACTGACATGTCAGCTCACAATTGCTTGTAACTCTAGTGCTCTCTCCTGTCCTTTTGGATACCAGACACACATATATACAGATGTAACACCCACATACACAGAATAATAAAATAAAATGAATGAAGAATTAAAAGTCATCCATGGCTTCATAATGGATTTGAGGGCAACCTCAGCTATATGAAACTCTGTCTCCAAAAAACAGGTGGACGTGTGGGTAACAAGGGAAGTGGAAACGACGGTGGAAGCCCTCAGAGGAGTGCCCAGGGCAGCCATGTGGAATGAGAGAAGGCAGCTGCCATCTCAGCTGGGATTTGAGGAAAGAGGGTTTCTGTACAAAATCCAGAATTTAGGAAGAGCTCAGGGAATGTAGCTCAATAGCAAAGTCCTTGTCTAACATGGACAAGGTCCTGAGTTCAAACCCCAGAGCACCCAAACTAAGCCAAAGCAAAAGGGATCATGTCTCTGATGTGTGGTATGGAGACAGGACTAAATATGAAAGACAAGGCAGACTTCACTGAGGTCCTTCAGTCTGAGATTATAGACATGCACAAGCAGCTTCCTCAACAGGCTTTCAACTGACCCACTAGATGTTCACTCATAAAAACAGGGCTGTGCAGTGTTACTGGAGTGAAGGAGAGAGAGTACATAAGAGAGGCAGCCATTGTGGACAGGGCCAGAAGGAGAACAGAATCATGGCTGGAGTTGATAAGGCTCTCCTCTGGGCGTGAGGAGGTGGGAAACCGGAAGCTTGCTGGCCTAGCCAGTGCAGAGTGGGTGGGATGGAAACAGAAAGGAGTGGCTTTCCTGCAAAACTTGTCTAGTGGCCACTCTAGAGCAGGCAGGAGCCAGTGCGAGCAGAGCACAGAAAAGCTAGGAGGGAATCCTGAGTGTGTTCTGGCATGAAGCCCAGTGTGGTAGGAGTGAGGGAGTCAGGGACTCTCCCTTCCCACTGTACCCCTAGGTAGGTTAGGAGGGGGTCTTGTCACTACCTACACACACACACACACATACACACACACACACACCCTTCCCTCTCTTACTCTTGGGACAAGGCAGCAATGGACAGGAGGATGAATGGCTGCCTGAGGCCTACAGCTGTTTGGAGGAGCAGTTGCATTAGAGGAGAGGAAGAAAAATCAGGTGTGCTGACTCACCTTGAAGTCCCAGCACTTGAGATGTAGAGACAGGAAGATCAGAGGTTCAAGGCCAGCCTGAGCTCTGTAGCAAATTTGGGGCCAGCCTGGACTATGTGAGACCCAGTGTCAATAAAAAAGGAGGAGATTCAACAGGCAGGTAGAAGGATCAGCCAGAGAACTCTCCAGACATAAGGGAGACCAGGGAGTAATATCCCTGTCCACGAAGTCAGAGAGAATGAGAATGGAGGAGAGATTCTTCAACCATAGGGGAATGGTTAATGAGGTGTTCACAGAAAGCATCCTCAAAACGGGAAGACGTTGGTCAGAGAAGAGGGAAAGGAAGATCTTTTCTTGCCAAGCCTTACAGCTCTCTCATTTAATCCTTACGACCACCCTTGGAAGAAGAGGGTTGCTGGTAATGTGCCTTGGGGACGATAATCAGATATTGGGCCTTTTCAGGTGGCTTGGGTGGGGGAGGGGTTTTTGGATCACTTGTCGTAGGGCTGGGGATATAGCTGACAGGCAAATCAATGTGTCCTGCCTTCAGTCACCAACATTGCAAAAAACCAAAAGCAAGACAAGTCCCGCAGCATGAGAGAGGGTGGGGAGAGGGTAGCAGGAAGAATATGGAGAGTGGATCAGTAAAGAAGGAGCTGACCATGACAATGACTTCAGGAGAGGACAGGGGAAAAGCCAGCCGGCAGGAAGGTCTTTCTGTTGGCCTCCTGCCCTGTCCTCCAAAAGTTCACTGAGATGTCCTCTCTACCCACCCACCTCAGCTCCCTCTCCCAACGGTCTGGTCTCCAAAGTCTTAGCAAGTCACTGTCAGCAACACATTTTCTGACCTCCAGGTAAGGAGCCCACTGAAGATTCATTAATTTTCTTACATTCTGTTGGTGGATTTATATAACATTAAGAAGAATTCCTAGCCAGGTGATGGTGGCACATGCCTTTAACTCCAGCACTTGGGCAGTAGAGGCAGGCAGATTTGAGTTCAAGGCTGGTGAGTTGAGGCCACCTGGTCTACAGAGCAAGTTCCAGGGCTACACAGAAAAACCCTGTGTTGAAAAATAAATAAATAAATAAATAAATAAATAAAAACAGAATTCCTGCTCCTCCTGAGAAGGGACGGGTCTTGATGCCTCCCTCACACCCCACATCCTCTCTGCTCTCAGTGCACATGGACCCCATCCTTTTCTCGCCTGGCTGTGGTGGGCATCTCGTTCCTTGCCTTGACTATAGCTAGCACTGACTCCTCTTCCTGTAACCTTGTCTGTACTATATATCTCCTTGTCAAATCAGCAGCCCAGTGGGGCTCAGAACACCTAAGCCAACTGGCGGCTCCTCCACTCAAACGTTACAGCACTGGTCTAAACCCCAAGTCTTTGCAAGCCCATGAGCTCCAAAAGAAACACTTTTTACCTGCCTGAGTTCACCTCATATCATGCTCCTGCAGGTCCCATCTGCCCTGGCCACTCTGTACTTAACACACCAGGAGTGCCCCCCACTAATAGCATTCCCACTTACAAGTAAATGTCTGGGACTCTTTAACACCCCCCCCCCAGCCTGGAATGCCCTGACCTGCTCCCAGGTAGCCTCATGACCTTACTCCCCAAAGATCTTGGCTCAACTACCACCACCTCATGTTCTCTTCCTCAATCATCCTAGATATAATTACAAATCCTTTCCTGACATGCTTTTCTTCTTTATGTAGCCTAGGGCACATAGTATTCTGTATATATTATTTATTTAATTGTCTTATTATCTCCTTTCTAGAAAATACCAGCGGTGCTTTTTCTTGTTTGATACTATTTCTTTCCTTATCTTTTTTTAAAATTTTTTAAAAAAATTATTAATTTAATGCATATGAGTACACTGTAGCTGTCTTCAGATACACACCAGAAGAGGGCATCAGATCTCATTACAGACGGTTGTGAGCCACCATGTGGTTGCTGGGAATTGAATTCAGGACCTCTGGAAGAGCAGTCAGTGCCTCTTAACTGCTGAGCCATCTCTCCAGCCCCTGAGATTTTATTTATTTATTTAGATTTTCAAGATAGGATTTCTCTCCATAGCCGGGGCTGTCCTGGGACTTGCGCTGTAGACCAAGCTGGTCTCAAACTAATGAGAGATCCACTTCCCTCTGCCTCCTGAATGCTGGGATTAAAGGCCTATGCCACTACCACACAGCATTTATTTTTCTTTTATGTATAAGTGTTTATTTCTAGGCACCACATGCATGATGTGTCTGTGGAAATCCTCTGAGCCTGGGGACTGGAGTTACAGACAATTGTGACCCGACATGTTGAGTGCTGGCAAGTGAAGCCCCATCTTCTGGAAGAGCAGCCAGTGGTGTTAACTATTGAGCCATCTTTCCGGTCCATTCCTTCTCATCTCCTTTTCTTATTTTCCTGTTTTCTGTGGAGAGTTTCACTATGTAGCTCAGGCTGGCATGAAACTTGTTACACAGATCAATATGGCCTCAAAAAGATACTTTTTAAAAAAGCATCCTTTGCTGGGCAGTGGTGGCGCACACCTTTAATCCCAGCACTTGGGAGGCAGAGGCAGGTGGATTTCTGAATTCGAGGCCAGCCTGGTCTACAGAGTGAGTTCCAGGACAGCCAGGGCTACACAGAGAAACCCTGTTTCGAAAAACCAGAAAAACCAAAAATAAATAAATAAATAAATAAATATGAAAAGCATCTTTTATTTATGTGTTGGTGTTTTGCCTGATTGTGTCTGTGTGACTGTATCAGATCCCTTGGAACTGGAGTTACATAGACAGTTCTAAGCTGTCACGTGAGTGCTGGGAACCTGGTTCTTTTAGATGAGCAGCCAGTGCTCTTAACCTCTGAGCTATCTCTCAAGCCCCATGACCTCAAACTTTAAGCAGTCCTCCAACCTCTGCCTCCATAGTACTGAGATCACAGGTATGAGCCACCACATTCAACTTGGTATTGCTGCCTGAAACACTGCCTGCTGCCGCAGTAGGCACTCACTGTGAGCATGTTGCCAGGGCTACATCTCTGAGCAATAAACGTAGGATAATGATTAAAAGCTGAAAAATTCGTTAAGTTTAAGACTGGAATGAGGGCATTCTTTTTTTTTTTTTTTTTTTGGTGTGTGTGTGTGTGCTAGTAAAGACTCTGGGGTGGGGGTTGTAGCTCAGTGACAGAACTATCCTACCACGTGTGAAACCCTGAATTTGACCCTCAGTACAGGACTGGGGATGTGTGTCATGAGGGCCAAGCCAAGCCAAGCCAAATAAAAACCACAAGAAAGCTAAGACTCTGATTCGCTCCCCCACCCCAGATTCCAGGGTTAGTCCTAGGGGTTTGCAAACTGCTCCATCTCCCCAGGTGATTCCCTTGCAGGTCACACTACCCAGATGTCTGCTCACACTGAATTTATAAACAGGACTCAAAACACCTGAGGTCTTATTTTAACAGCAGCCTTTTAAACAACACTTACACAGGGGTTACAAGCCCGTTTTCCCTCTAAACGGCAAAGTTTAGGACTACAGCAACTTCTGTATCCTCTGGATACAGCACATATAAGTGCACCTTAATGCCATGTGAATGAATGTTGAGTAGGATGAATGAGAATAGCAGGACTTGTTAGAAAGGGCATGCCAAGGGTCAGCTTCTAGAAGGCCAGAATGCTTCCAGACTTTTGGCTGTGTCCGCGCGCCTCAGCGAAGGCAGCCTGCACCACCGCCCAACAAGTGGCTCCAAGGCGAGCTGCTCCAAGCCCGTGCGCGCCCTTCCTTCCTCTCCGCGTGGTCGTTGCCATAGCTACAGACGCGGACTGTCGAGGGGGCGGAGCCGGCGCGTGCGCGTCATTCCTAGCGCGACGCTCCGCCGCGCCTCCCGCCTTTCTGTTCTCAGGCCCTCCGCGCGCACGGCAACCGTTCCACCTGCGCGCCTTCGCGCTCGCCGCCCACTCTTGTCCGGTTCTGCGCCGGCGCGGGGCCGGCTAAGACGCGCGAGGGATTTGTGAGACGCATGCGTAGTGCGCGGCCCGCCGCTTCGGTGTCGCTCGGGTACCGCCGTTGCCGCCTCCCTACCGGCAAGTGCGAGAAGTGGGAGCCGAGGGTCGCCGTCGCCGCCACCACCACCACCATGGGGGTAAGTGAGGCTGGAGAAGTAATGAGAAGTCCACAGCTGCCGGTCATCCTCAGCATCCTCATTGTTTCTTGAACCCCCTCACGTGACCCTGACCCCCTACAGCCTCACGTGACCCCCGGCCCCTACTTGACCAGAGTTTCCCCACGCCTCATTGTAGCGATCCCCGCGTTGAGCATGGCCCAGAAATCCTCTGGGGGTCCTCGTCTTCCTCCCCCCTCCATACCCCGTGCTCCTCGTGCCCCTTCCTGCCTCTCTGACTCCCTACAGGGCCTTCCCACTCCCGAGCCCCTGCTGCGTCCCTGACATTAACTCCTTGAAGATACCCATCATCTGGCTGTCACGGTCCTAGCGGTTTCCTGCCATCCGGACTTATAGGGAACTGAAGCTGGGAGGCAAGAAGGCGCATGGCCAAGGTCACACTGATAATGGCTTGGGCGCTGGACCCCATCAGGCGACTCTGGAGTCCTA
This sequence comes from Grammomys surdaster, assembly GCF_004785775.1. Lineage (NCBI taxonomy): Eukaryota > Metazoa > Chordata > Mammalia > Rodentia > Muridae > Grammomys > Grammomys surdaster. Next base: position 863,689 of record NW_021604650.1, read on the forward strand.
ATGGAATCTGCTTCCCACTGCTCTAGTCTCTGTTCAGCCAGCTCCCCTACACTTTTGAACCCTCGCCACTACCTTCCTCCTACTCCAGATGAAACGTAGTCTTCCTTTCCACACAGCCCGTTCAGCTCGTGGCTGCAGTAAAGTGGATCTTAGAAGTTGGAGTGTTCTTAGTCATGTTACTGCAGGTGGCTTGCAATGGAAGAGGGGTGGAGGAGGTGTACAGATGAGTAGGGAGGATGGACTGGTTCTGTCTCAGCCTGGATGGATAATAACCACCTGTTATGTGTGGTCTGACAGCAAGAAGATGCATTTCCATGTCCTTTTCTAGGGTGTGCAAATCTAGGGTTGGGCAAAAGCACCCTCCTAAAACTAAATCCCCGAGCCTAGCTTCTTAGGGTTTGTGTGGAATTTGCAATACCTTTAGGGAGTCCTGACTTTGGAACTAGATGTGCCTCAGTGGCAGCCCATCTTTAATGGCTAACAGCGTGACACTGCAGGTGATGAGGCCTTGCTTGATTTTATTCTTACTTGTGTGATCCATGTGATCTCCTCTTAGGATAGTGGTGAAGATTAAATGAGGCAATGAATGTATATAGTCCATGAGGTGCCTTGAAGCGGTAGCTGCTATTTGCTTATATTCTCAGCCTCACTCCAGTGATCTAAAATAGATTAGTGCTATTTTTGTCCCGTTGGGTTTGTCCCTACTGTCACTAACCTAGATTTCCCCCCCACACACACAAACAAATCAGTTTATTAGACAAAAATAGTCTAGCTTGTGTCAAAGCACTTTTGGGAATCCATGTCAAAACATGGATTTGGGGGGTCTGGGGTTACATAGCTCCATAGTAGAGTGTGTGCTTAGCATATGTGAGGCCCTGAGTTCAGTCTTCACAAAAAACCCAAAACCCTTCAAAGCATTTGTCATAGTGCAGGCAGTAATTTTTATTCCTGTTTACCTAATATGAAGAAAATGAAGGCTAAGAGACCTTGGCATACTAACTTAGATTTCAGTGAGCAGTCCCAGGCCCCAGCTGTTGTGGGAGCTAAGTGAAATCAAGTGTCTAGTAATACTCGTTAACCCTTTGCCCAGAATCAGCTATTGCAGACTAAGGCCTCGGCAGAGAGTAACATACCTCAGGTTCTGTACTTATTCATTGGAACTGAAGTCACTGTAGACTTGACTTCCTTTGGGTCCCCAACTATTGCTCATTCTGTGGAGTTGTTTCTCACAATAACTCTCTCATCAGAGTGTCTCCTGGCCTAAAACTCAAAGCAGCAGAAACTTGAATTATCTTCACAGGATGAGATCTGGAATCCTCCCGTTACTCTCATTGGGCCCCGCCTCCATGCTCCACCTGCATAGCTACAGGCTGTTGTTCCTTGTAGTTGCCAGCCATTTCTCTAGGAAGTACCCCCTTCTTTACCCCAGGCTGACTGATAGTGGGAGCAGGTGGAACAACACCTCTCCAGGGTTTGAGTTAGAGGATAAGTCTCTCCATTTGCCAGAGCCAGCTGGATGGGAGCACTGACACAGAGGTCCAAGTGATGTCACATCTCTTCTGGAAGCAGCCATTGTGGAGTTTGATTGTTGTCTTTCTATTTCTCTTTGTGGCTCCTGGACTAGTAAGGGGAGATCAGATCTGCAGCTACCCTGGAAAGCAATATTTATATAGCATTGACATGAGCTGTGTGTGATATCCTGGGAGGGATGTATACTTTACGGTTCGGGCCTAAATTTGAATATGGGCCTCCTGTTTGTAGATACTGAATGTATACAAAGTAGATCCACCCCTGCCTGGTGGAGCTGAGTCCAGCTGAGGTTTGTTAAGACCTGTCAGAACTCTATGGCTCTATGACTTGAGTTAGTAGCTTGTTTTCACAGCTGAGCTAACACATCCTCTTTAGAAAAGCAGAGGCAGAAGGCTAGGAATATAGCTGTTCTATAGAGTGCCTGCCTGGCGCGCCTGAGACTCTGGGTTTGATCCCTAGCACCTCATAAACTGGGTGAAGTGACTCAAGCCTGTAACCCTAGCACTCAGGAAGTAGAGGCAAGAGCAGAAGTTCAAGGTCATCCTTAGCTGCATAACAAGTTAGGAACCAACCTGAGCTATAGGAGATTCTGCGCCTGCCCCCCCCCCCCCCAAAAAAAAGAATGCACTGGCAGAGTGTCTGACACTAGTGGGTTCCTGTAAACAGAGACCATTTTTAAAGCTGGAGATGAAATTCAGTGTAACATAGCTGCTGTGAGTAAGCTTTGGTCCTAGCACATGTACAGCTAAAGAGTTTATATTCAGTGCATAATACCATTTTATCTGTATGACAGCCCTTTGACTATTGGTGTAGGAATTATTAGCTCCATTCTACGGTTGAGGAAACTGAGGTTCTGACAAACTGAGTAACTTGCCAAAAGGGTTTTAAGTAACATGTCTAAAGTCATTTCTATTAAGTGAAAGAGCTGAGAATCAAATCCAGGTCTCTTAACTCAAAAGCCCACACTCTTTTTATTATAGAAAGCTCCCTTGGGAAAGACACTTAACCACAATGAGCTTGACTGTTCACTGTGCTTATTTCCCGTTTTAATTAGACAAGTTTTCCTGCATCCCTGCAGGACAGCCTTACCTCCTCAAGGCTTCAGCAAGCTAATTGGAACAGTGGGAGACCACTCTAACTGGTGTTTGCTGGAGTTGCAGGAGAGCCCCTGCCTGTGTGGCCCAGCCTGCCTCCACCTCTCACTCCATGCTGGCTGCCAAGTGCTTAAGGGGTGTTGTCCGTTATCTCAGTCTCCTTGGTGGTGACCTGGGGCCTCACTTTGAGGGTTGCCTTGTTTGCCACTCAGCTGCCATAAGTCTCAGAAACCATGTTTCTGTGTTCAGAAATGAGATGTTGTGGAAGAACCCAGGTTTTGTGCTTTTGGGGTCCTGGGAGTCACACTTGGTCTCCAGCACCTTTGCTCTTACCCCACAGTGTGTTACGTGGAGTCCAGCAGTCCTACAATCTGTTGGCTTGGCAGGGTGGAGAAGGGAACTTACATCTCCTGGGAATATGAAGATAGGCTAGCATCTCAGTTTCCCTGGAGATGTTCAAATGGTTATTTGGGGGTGGCAGGGGGTGGGCATGGCCTTGTCTGGTTGACGGAAAACTCATGTTCCTGATGCTCTGTGGTGAAGCTCTGGGGACTTCATCTACTGTTTCTCTTTTCCTTGCCTCCACCTTAGCATGGAGGTGGTGTATAAGGTGGCATTGTTGGGAATTGGTTCCCAGGTAAATGGCCTCAAGAAATTAGTTGCTGAGTGGTTGCCTGAGAGTGCTTGAGGCCCCTGGCTTTATCTCTGCAGGACATTGGAAGGTCTTTGGTGACTGAGTTGACGTCTAGATGGGCTTCTGCCAATGGGAGACAGAGGCTGCATCTGTGGCCTGGCCCCTCAGGCTGTCTCCATTTGGCCACTTACTACCTGGGGAACTGTGCATGAGGCATGTTCCCTTGGGCCCCAGTTTCTTAATGTATAAAGGTAAGTAATGGCTTCCACCCTGAGCCTTGACCCATGTATTTCTGTGAAAGTACTTTGTTAATGGATTTCAGTGTGATGCTGGAGCCTATATTCCAGAGGGAAAATGGATCCTGAAAAACCTGTTAGAGAGGCTCCTTCCGTTCCCATTTCTGTGAAAACAGCCTTAGGCTGGGGCTATAGCTGACCTCTGGCCTGGCATGCACAAGGCCCTGAGTTCTACCCCCAGCACCACAAAGACCACCAGGAACCTGCTCTATCTCTGTATGTGCCTTTCAGGAGAGGTGAGGCATGAGAGCTAGCCTGGCTCCTAGCACAGTGATTGGAAGTAGCTGGTGCTGGCATTTTGCCTGTCAGAGAGTCTAATTCTTTTACTTTCTGATGCTGAAGTACAAGTTAAGCAGTGCAGTTCCTTCAGACATTCAGGCTGGAGTTATGCTTTGGAGCTCGCCCATCTGTGTAACAGCTGGTTTTCAATTCCTGCGAATGTGGATTGTTCCGTGCCCTGTCCTGGGGCCAGGCAGGGCCATGGTCACACTGGCATTGGTGGTGTTTGACTCTGTACAGTGAGCTGTGGGAGATATGTGGCTGGAGTCAGGAGATCTGGGCTGTCTAGTCCTCCCTGGGAGAGTGAACAAGAAGGTATCATTGAGTATCTTTCTGTAGCCCCAGTAACAGCACCAGGTAGGACTGGAGACTTTACTCTTAGACCAGGGATGGATGGCTTTTTTTGTTCTAGGACCGGGCAGGGAAAGAGTAGAAAGCACTTTTGATGAAAAGCAGGGGTTGTGGCTCACACCTGTAATCTCAGCACTTGGAAGGCTGAGTCAGGGTGATTACTGTTGAGTTAGGGGCCTGGCTGAGCTACAGTATGAAACCACCCTCTTCCCATGCCCCCAACAAAAAAAAGGGGGGGGAGAGGAGGGATTTTGAAAGAGCCCCATATTAGCTTTCAAATAAGGTCTGGTTAAGATGCAAGTAGGAACAACTTCCCTTTGCCCGTCACTGCCATCACGCCTGTCACTGCCATCACGCCCCTGCAGCTTGGTCTTGCTGACCATGTGGCACCTCAGCCCTGAGGTGAACCCATGAGGCCCTCAGTCCACCCTTGACATCAGCAGGTGCATGCTGTGACTGCCACTTGGCCTGGGCTGGGCAGACCTTCTGGGAGTGGCTCTGAATTGCTTCCACACGGCTGTGTCTCATAGTCAGAAGACACTCTAAAGATCTGCTGCTCTGGGGCCACCTCAGATCCAGAAAGTTCCTGTAAATATTCCTGAAAGTGAACCTTTCCTCCTCAGGAAGGAGCAATCAAGTGAACATGCATCCCTGCTGGGCCACACATCCAGGTTGCCTGTTGCAGGGTCAGGTTAATGGGTTCCAGGCCCCTCGGCTTCCTCTGAAGGAGTTGGCCATAGCTCTTCCAGTGGTGGTGTTTTCTTTGTTGCAGAGAAAGTCGAGCAAGGGCAAAGAGAAGAAGCAGAAACGATTGGAGGAGAGAGCGGCCATGGATGCTGTTTGTGCCAAAGTCGAGGCTGCCAACAGGGTGACTCTCAGTTCCTCCGTCAACTTTACCTTGTTTCTTTATTTGACTTCTTGGCGCCACCCAGTGGCAGATCCACACAGGCCTGCGCCCACATGGATTGGGAGGAGGGGCTGTGGTTGGCTCAGGTGTTGAGGGTTGTGTGGAGAGGCTACAGGACTTCCCGATGTGGAACGTGGGGAGATTTTTTGGGTGAGAAAACCTCTCATGAGACATGACACGTGATTCTTAGCCCTGCCTTCTTTCAGAGGTTACTGGCTGCCCATGGGTACTGTAAGCTCTGAGCCCTTCCTTTCAGAGGTTACTGGCTGCTCATGGGTACTGTAAGCTCTGCTTACCCAAGGCTTCGCTGGCCTGGTTCCTGGGACTGTTGAGAGGCGTGGCAGCTGTGGATCAGCTGGGGGGAAGGGGACGAGAGGCGCCCTGGGAGCTCTCACACTGAGCCTTCCTGCATCATGGTGCATTTCACATTCCCCTAGTTATGGGGTGGAGGGTGCACTTGAGTGTAGGTGTTTAGACCCCTGGAGCTGGTGCTACTGGAAGTTGTAAGCTGTCCTGTATGGGTGCTGTCCTGTATGGGTGCTGTCCTGTATGGGTGCTGTCCTGTATGGGTGCTGTCCTATATGGGTGCTGGGAAATGAACCCAGACATTCTGGAAGTGCAGTAAGCACTCTAACTCCTGAGCCATCTTTCTAGCCCAATATGTTAATTTTTGTTAATTTCCATATTGGTAAACGGCTGTGCCTCTGAAATGATACTCTCCAAGGTTGTGCTTTAACATCTCTGTGATGGTCAGGCCTGAAATATCCAAGTGGATCGGTCATTTCTTTCCTGGGTTAGCTGTACGGGGACAGGCATTATGCCACAGGCCAGTGCTGCTTGTTCTCTTTCACCACATTCATGGTGTCATGCCTCCTCACCGGTGTTGTCTTCCTTCATCTATGTCTGCTCTCTGTCCACAGCTTGGAGACCCTCTGGAGGCATTCCCAGTCTTCAAGAAGTATGACCGCAATGGGTGAGTCGGGCTTAGCGTTCCTAATGTGTCACCTGGTACTCCTTGGGAGTTGACTCCTGCAGAGTACTCCCTTGTGAGAATGCAGCAATTGGCTGTTGCTTCTTGTTGATGCAGTCAGTCTCCCAGTTAAGGTGATGAAGGAATGGATGGGTGTGCAAACAGCGTGTGTAATTGAGGTTGTATGAGTGCACACTGATATCCTTTTAAGACTTACATCTTTCTTTGTTGAAAGAATCTAATGAGACTTGGAAACTTGTTGGCCTACTATCACATTTTATGATTGGGAACCAGAAGCTCAGAAAATGGGAATAATGTTTCTGGGTTTATCAAGTACCCCTCACATCTGAAGGAGTTTCTGATTCCCAACTCAGTGCTTCTTCCTTGAGTATACAATATATAATATGCTGGCTTTTTAACACTGGCTAGAGTACTTAGCCTTGCTTGCCTACTTTTGTAATCAGAAATGGGTCTAAAAACTTGGCTTGAGCTGAGTGGTAGTAGCACATGCCTTTAATCTTGGCACTCAGGAGGCAGAGGCAGGTGGATCTCTGAGTTCAAGGTCAACCTGGTCTTGACCAGGGATACATACATAAAGGTGGTCTTAAAAAACAAAGCAAAACAACAACAACAAAAAACTTGGCTGTTTGGAGAAGCGACAGTGTACTGACATACGTAAAAATAAATAACTTTTTTAAAAAAAAAAAACTTGGCTTAGAGAGGCAAAAGGATCATGAATTCGAGACCAGTCTAGACTATATAGTAAGACACTGGCACTGTCTTAAAAATCAAAGCACAAAAGATAGATAAAAAAAAAAAAAAAGAAAGGAAGGAAGGAAGGAAGAAAGGAAGGAAGGAAGGAAGAAAAAAGATTGGGATCTGATGCTCCTTTCCTTAGGAGTTAGGAGGGTTAGACCCAGAGCTCTGACCCATGGAGCCTCCCGACACTAAATATGTCTGTTGTGACTGCTGTCTCAGGTAGCATTCAGGTCTAGGTTGCAGGGCCTTTTCCTTTACCCTCCCTAGTGGTAGTCTGTGCTACCTTGGCTCAGGGAGGTCAGAGGTCACAGTTACTCTGTGTGATAGTAAAGAGTGGCTGAGCCTTATACTATTGTCCTTGGAATAAGTCACTCAGGCCCCTCACGCCTTGGGTTCTTACCTGTCAGATAGGATGCTGCTAGAAAGTAGTGAGGTGTCCTGAGGAGATCTGAGCAAATGCCCAGGTAGAACGTGAACAAGGTGTAGAGGGGCAGCTGTGTACATTCCTACGCTCTGTGGCTTTTTTAGCTATGTGGCAATCATGGAATCAATTCCATTTGCTTACTCTTGGTCTTCCCATCTGGGATCTGACATATGACATTCCCTGAAACAGCTTTGTTACTCCGTTTCTGGGACGTCGTGGTGTGATTAGGGATCTCTTCCTATGATTTTTTGTTTGTTTGTTTGTTTGTTTGTTTGTTTTGAGACAGGGTTTCTCTGTGTAGCCCTGGCTGTCCTGGAACTCACTCTGTAGACCAGGCTGGCCTCAAACTCAGAAATCCGCCTGCCTCTGGCTCCCAAGTGCTGGGATTAAAGGTATGCGCCACCACCACCCGGCTCTTCCTGTGATTTTACTTAGTGTTTTTATGTGCTTAGTGTTTCTCTTGACTTCCAAAAATCTGGACCTACTCTAAAATAAGCCACACCAGTAGGCTCAGCCACTCTAGAGCCTTGCGTTCATATGGCTCCTGTAGCTGTGATCCTTCTTCAGCGTACCTAGGACAGCACTTGAGAAGCTCAGGCAGAAGGATTTCTATGAGTTTGAGGGCTGCATATTGATTCAAGGCCAGCCTGAGCTATGTGGAGAGACCAAAAATGAAAAAATGTCGATGAATGTGGGCTGACTTTTGCATGTTTTCTAGCTAATAGGTGTAGTGCTGGGTTTGGATGGTTCTTACGTGGTAGAAAGGCTCTTCCAAAGGCAGGAGATTCCAGTGGGAACTTCCATTGTGAGGATTGTGTCAAAGGCTCATGAAAGATGCTGTATGAGAATTCTTTAAAGGCCTAATTTTAGACAGTTGTGCCTATCATTTTAGTATTTGGGAGGCCAAAGCAGAAGAGTCATGAGTTCAAGGTTAGTCTGAGGTACATAGTGAGAACCTGTGTCAAAAAAAAAAGGCTAGTGAGAGGAGCAGGGTGGTTGACACCTTTAATCCCAGTGCTCAGGAGGCTGAGCCAGTCTGATCTCTTGAGTTTGAGACCAGTCAGCCTGGTCTACATAGTGAGGCCAGTTAGGGCCATATATAGAAACCCTGTCTCTAGACAAACAAAAACACTGATGAGGTGATTCCACAGGTAAGTGCTTGCCACGTAAATCTGATGGCTTGAATTCGATCCCCAGATATCACATGGTAGGAGAAAACCTGTTTTCTGAAATCGTCCTTTGACCTCTGAGTGGATCTTCACTCATACCCGCCCCCGCCCCCCACATACATGTTGCTTTTTGTTTTTCCAGATAGGGTCTCACTATATAGCTATATAGCCTTGGCTGTGCTGGAACTAGATAGGGTCTCACTATGTGACTATATAGCCTTGGCTGTCCTGGAACTAGCTTACTGTGTTCTCTGGACTGATCTATAGACTGGACTGATTTCAAACCGATGTCAGAGATCAACTGTTCTGTCTTCTGAGTGCTGGGATTAAGGTGTGTCCCACCACACTCAATAACTTAAAAAATAAATATTTGTTTCATTTTGAATTGTATGTATGTATGTGGGTATGTGCACATGAATGCAAGTGTGTGAGGCCAGGGCATCTGGAGCTCCAGTTACAAGCTGTCATGAGTGGCCTGAGGTGGATGCTGGGTGCCAAACTCAGGTCCCTGGAAGAACAGCAACTGATCTTAACTTCTGAGCCATGACTCCAGCTCCTTTCCCCATTTTGTTTTAAAGCTTGAGTTTTTTGGACTAGTTTCTCTGTCTCCTTGGAAAGAGGGACCTTAGTGTCTAGAGTGGTGGTTCAGAGCCTGTTCTACCTGTGTAATGAGATGTCAGTCACCGTTGGGAAGGTTGTAAGGAAGAGGCAGGCACATGGGACGAGGCTGCAGAAGGGTGTTTGGTCTCAGTTTGCTTGAAAGGCCCAGGTCATCCAGCTGCTTGTAAAGGCATGGTAGGTGGATAAGAGAGACCTGGTTCTATGACAGTCCAGTGAGAGAAGGGCAGAGATTATAGTTAGCGGGACACATGTCTACAAACAGCTAGGGAACAGTGTTTCTGGTAACATATTATTAGGTATATTATTAGAAACTGAGGGGACTGGGCAGGTATGGGAAAGCAGAAAAGTAGCCAAGAAAGGGAGCAGTTGACAGATGAGTCTGATCAAAACACTCCAGGAAATGTGCCCTGTGGCAGGATGGTGGTCATATGATGACAGTTGTTAATCGTAGGTCTAGAAAACTTGGCTTTTCCTTTTAGGGTACCTGAGACTGGCATGCCTCCCTGACAATCATTCAAGAAGGAATAGCAGTGTCCTGGTGGGAGCCCCAGGCCTGATGCCCCCCTGTCTGCTTCTCAGGTTGAATGTCTCCATTGAATGTAAGCGAGTGTCTGGATTGGAGCCAGCCATTGTGGATTGGGCCTTCGAACTGACCAAAACCAATATGCAGACAATGTAAGCATGGCCCTACCAAGGGCAGCCCTGTACCCAATGGCTTTCGTCCAAGGCCTCCTGTCCTGATTGCCCCAACTCCCCAGGTATGAGCAAAGTGAGTGGGGCTGGAAGGACCGAGAAAAACGGGAGGAAATGACCGATGACCGAGCCTGGTACCTCATTGCTTGGGAAAACAGTTCCATCCCAGTTGCCTTTTCTCACTTCCGATTTGATGTGGAATGCGGGGATGAAGTCCTGTACTGGTAGGAACTGAGGCTTACAGTGGGGTAGAGGGGAGGAAACCAAGTGGCAGAGCCCACTGGCCCCCTCTGGGCTTAAGGCCTGCCCGGGCTGCAGGCTCCTCCAGTGGGTCCTTACTCCTCTGCTTTCTCTGTTAGCTATGAAGTGCAGTTGGAAAGCAAGGTACGTCGGAAAGGCCTAGGGAAGTTCCTCATTCAGATCCTGCAGCTCATGGCCAACAGGTAAGGGGCTGCTGCATCGCTAGGTGGAAAGAACTGCACCAAGGAGGTGGCTTCCTTGGACTTCCTCAAGGAGAAAGGCATCTAGACCCTGTTGGGAAGATGACCCTGCTTTGCTGTGGTTCCAAGTTAAGAGGGCAGGTGGGGTAGATCCCTGATACTGAGGCACTCTTGACTAGCCTGATGTGGTGGGAGGGGCTTCCTGTCAAGGTGCCAAGACCTCTGCAGGCTGGAGAAGGGATAGAAGTAGGAGAGAGGGGAGGCCCTGACTTCTTAGTTTCTGTTCAGTCTCTCTCCCTCCCCCCCTCTCTCCTTCCCTCCCTAAGCCCTCCCCTCTGGTTATTCCAGACAAAGTTTCTGTGTGGCCCTGGCTCTCCTAGAACACTCCTGTAGGTCTGGTTGGCCTTGAATTCACCTATACCCACCTGTGTCTGCCTCTGCTTGTTCACTATTGTTGATGTTTTGGTTTTTTGAGGCAGGGGCTCACTCTAGCCCAGGGTAGCCTTGAACTCAGGGAAATCCCCTTGCCTCAGCTTCCCGACCATTGATATTGTAGGCATGAGAAATTGTGTCCAATTGTTTTTTATTTTTGAGAGTTTTTTTTTGTATATATGGGTGTTTTTCGTGTGTGTGTGTGTGTGTGTGTGTGTGTGTGTGTGTGTGCGTGCACCATGTTGGTGCTATGTACTTTTAAAGGCTAGAAGAGGATGTCATATTCCTTGGAACTAGGGTTACAGATGGTTATGCACCATAATGTCAGTGCTAAAGATTTAACCCCAGGTCCTCTGCAAGAGCAGACAGTGCTCTTGACCCCTGAACTCCTGAGACATTTCTCCAACCCTTTTTTTTGGAGGGGGGTATTTGTTTGTTTGTTTTTTGAGACAGGGTTTCTGTGTAGTCCTAGCTGTCCTGGAACTCACTCTGTAGACCAGGCTGGCCTCAAACTCAGAAATCTGCCTGCCTCTGCCTCCCAAGTGCTGGGATTAAAGGTGTGTGCCACCACTGCCCAGCTCCTTTTTCTTTTCTTTTTTTCTTTTGGTTTTTCGAGACAGGGTTTCTCTGTATAGCCCTGGCTGTCCTGGAACTCACTCTGTAGACCAGGCTGGCCTTGAACTCAGAAATCCGCCTGCCTCTGCCTCCCAAGTGCTGGGATTAAAGGTGTGTGCCACCACCGCCCGGCTCCTTTTTCTTAATATATATTTTTATTTATGTGTAAGCGTGTGCCTGCCATGTGAGTACAATGCCTGTAGAGGCCAGAAGGATGTGGGATATCCTAGATCTTGAGTTATAGGCAGGTAGATATGAGCTACCCTATGGCTAGGAAGAGAACCTCAGTCCTCTGGAAGACCAGAAGTGTTGTACAGTGCTGAACCATCTAATAGCCCTTTGATTCTGTTTCTAAAAGGTCCTCACTCTGCTTTCTTCCAGCACACAGATGAAGAAGGTGATGTTAACTGTTTTTAAACACAATCATGGCGCCTATCAGTTCTTCCGAGAGGCACTGCAGTAAGGAACAATATTGATGTGGTCCCGCAGGGTGGTCAGGGTGGTCCCTTTGCTGGTTACCAGGTGACTGCTTGTCCTCATCCTGATCCTAGTCAGTGTTCCATGGGCATTGGGGTTTGTGAGATTGTATACCAGTGCCTTCTGACTTAGTCCAGAAGTCTCAAAACTACTGGAGAGGTTCTTGACTAAGGGAGCCAAGCATTTAGCTTTCCAACACTCAAGTCTTCTTCCTGTCTGTTTTGCAGGTTTGAAATTGATGACTCTTCCCCCAGCATGTCTGGTTGCTGTGGGGAGGACTGTTCCTATGAGATCCTGAGCCGGAGGACCAAGTTTGGGGACAGTCAGCACTCCCACACGGGCGGGCACTGTGGTGGCTGTTGCCACTGAACTCCTAGAACCACTTGCAAGGGAAGTCACTCTCCTTAGGCCTGTCCTCTCCCCTGGTCTTATGCCACTTGCCAGGTACCCCTAGAGCTGTGGGTACCTTAGTTCTGCATGAGCCTGGCATATTCTGAGAATACAGAACCCTGGGGAGCAGTGACCCCAGCTGCCTTTCCATCTCCCTTCTGGAAAAGCAGAGTGCCAGGAGGGAACACCGAAGAGAGGGTGCTGCGAGGATGACAGGCTGGCCATCAAGCCTGTCCTTGTGCAGTAGCTGCCTACTTACGTAGGTCTCGGGCCTCTAAAATGGAAGGCTTCCCTCTTGTCTGCAGCTGGATTCCTGACAGGGTTGCACACCATGCCCCATATGGACAAATGGAATGTTTATACCCATGTTTGTAAAAGGCCTGGAGTCTGCTGGTCCCCAGAAAGGACTGGATACAAATCTGGGCATACAAGAGACCTTGTACATCTTTTCTCTGGGACAAAGTGCTTTCAGAGACCATGTAGCCCTTGATGTCAAGGTGCAGGGGTTTGTGCCATGATCGTACAGAGCCACAGGGTGTCGTCTCAGGGGACCAGCCAACTTCAGGAGGGAGTCTGCCTCCATCACTGTCAGTAAGGCAGAGAAGACCAGGACTCTTACATGTTTGTCATAGGGATGTGGCGTCTCTGGGCCTTTGGACTTTGCTGCATTTTCATGATCTTGACTCGACCTTTTTATTCAAGAAGGAAGTCAAGTTCTGCCTGTTCTCACACCTCTCTCCTCAGCCCAAATACCTCTGTTCTCAGTCTCAAGGGGAATAACATCAGGGAGCCCCTCGTCTTCCCCCAGAAGGACCCTTCCTTCCTGGTATAATTGAGTCCATTTCTTCCTATTCTTGGTGCTGATAGCTCTCTGAAGGTGGGGTACTTCCCTGCCACCCTCCCTGTCTGAGGAGCCCCAGCCAGTGCAGGCCCCTCTGCCTGTCCTCCCTAGCCCCACCCTCACTGCCTCAGTGAGGCACTCGTGCCACTGTTCCGGCACCCCTGGGATGCCTTTTAGTGCCACCACTGCTTTCCTGACATGGGTGTCACCCTCCAGTGGCTGACTAGAGCCAGAAAGCCTTCCTCCTCAGCGGATGCAGTTGAGAACTTGAACTCGTCCTGACCTCTGGATCCTGTTCTTCAAGGAAACAAAACCAAATCCTCACCTAAGAAAGCACGCTTGTCACTTCCCATTGCCACCCCTAAGTTCCGCCTTGGGAGGCATGGCAGAGAGCTTGCCTTTGTGCAGTTGCTTTCTGAGACTCTGCTACTGACCTCAGATCTGCTCACCTCACCCCCTGCCTGACTCAGGCTATCTGTTCTGGCAAGTCTCCCCAAAACAGTCACCTCTCACTCAGATCCTTGGCTTGTGCAGTAGCCTGGCCATGGAGGGTCCTTTCTTGCCTGGTCCGTCCTCTGTTGAGCACCCTGTGCTATTCTTAGCCCTTGGCCTTGGAGAAGGCCTTGCAGCTTTACACTGGAATAGGTCTACCTTTTTCTGGCTTCCTAGCTTCTGGGGGCTATACCTCTGATAAGAGTTGAGGCTGCCCAGGGGGGATTGGGAGGCTCCTTCCAAGAATCATGAAACAGGAACGTGCTTGGAAGTTATTTCCTGATCTTTGTCTGTCTTAGATCATGAATCTCTGATACCTCCCACTTAGGGGTCCAGAAGGAACCCCCAGTGTAAACCCCATGTGAGGTGAATTGAGTGTCTTGTCTCCAGTTACTGGACACTCAGCACCAGGACTCACAGTGCCCAGTGCCTGCCCTGCTCCCCACCCTCTGCAGGCCCTACGCCTGAGGGCCCTTCAGGATCTCTCACTGAACCAGAGGGATGGTGGCCAAGACCAGCAGATTACTCCTGTGGGTGTTAAGCCTAGTGGTTTATCAGGCATCTTCTACCACCCTCTTGATTTTGAGAAACGGCAGGTCTAGTCTACCATACCAGGCTCTTTTGGTTTTTGTTCCAGGCGTGTTAAAATGGTTTTAAAAGTTTTTGTTTTAGTGAACCTATTCCATTTCAGGTTATTTTTGTTCTGGAGGGTTGGGGGGTTATTTTTGTTTTTAAAAGGAAAGTTGGAAGGTAATTTTGTTTTATGTTTTTTTTCCTAGCAGCTCCTTATCACTGGAATCAAAGGGAAAAAACATCTCTTTGTGTCCATTTTATTTGTATGTCACTAATAAAAAGATACTTTGTTCAGATGCTGGGCTGGTGTCCAGATGCTGGGTGCCATGGGCAGCGGGTGTCAGGCTTTGGCTTTGGGAGGCACAGGCTGTTCTGGCCCCACACCCTTCCTGCAAAGGAAGTCTCATGGAACCCAAGTGCATGCATTTGTGCCATTTCCCAGAAGGTGCTGGGCGAGGTAAGGGATGTTCAGAATACTGTCTGCTTGGCATCCTGGAGCAGGCTCTGAGCCAGGCACTGTGACTTTGGGTATCAGTGCTCAGACAAATTCAGTGCTTTACATGAGCTGAAGGATGAATTTTGTCCCTGTTTGCTGTGTTACTCAGAATATTCCTCATCAAAGGTTTCAATTAGTACTCTGAAGTCTCTCCTCACAGTACAAAGGCCCAAAGGAAGAGTAAGCCTGTCAGGCCTGATTGACTTCTGTAGCAAGACAGTTACACAGGTTCAGAGGCAGAAAGTGATCCTGGGAACTGGAGCTCAGAACTTACTGTGGACAGAGAACATCACTGTATGCTTGGTCAGTGTGGTGGTAGGTAGAGGACAAGTCAGTGGGGCCATTGGTGGATCTCGGGAAAGAATTATTGAGAGCAATAGCAAACTGAGGCTTTTCTCCCCAGATGGGAGCTTGCCCAAGGTGTGGCTGGGGCAGTGCTTCATCTTTGAATCCTGGAGGAAAGTGTCACAGCTGTGAGAGGGAGAGGAGTGTGTTTGGCTGCATACCATAGACTGACAAAGTTCTTTGTGTGTGTGTGTGTGTGTGTGTGTGTGTGTGTGTGTGTGTGTGTGTGTAGTGGGGAACCTGTTTGGTGAGCCCAGACATATTCAGGGTAGACCTGGCCCAAGAATGTTCTGTGCACATCACCATAAATCCTTTAGTGGTCCTGTCTCATATCTGGTGGAATTTCTCTCAGTATAAAGATGAAGCTACTTAGATACCACAGCCCTCCCTATAGGAAGTGGCAGAGCCTGGACTTGGGCTAGCATGACAGGAAGCCCTGTTTTTAACCTGTAGCTCATGAGGGTAGGATGGAGCCCCTTTCCCCCACTGTTCCATTACCTTAGTTCCCACCCTAGGGTGCCAGGCCAGACAGCTGTGCCTGCCAGAGGGAAGCAGACTGTCAGCCCTAGCACTGACACCGTGTTGCTCTTCCCCAATGGTTGTGTCCAGCCATCTCAGGATATCTGGAGCATGGTGACAGCTGTGCTCCGGAAGAGCAAACACACCTCCATGGTCCTGAGTCACTGTCCCCTGTCCTCCCCACTCTGTTTTCTTTTCCCTGCTTAGGTTCCTAAGCCAGCTCTGTTTTAACAGTGAGCTAAGCTCTGTTCTCCGCCTCCTGCTGGATTTTGCCAGGCACTATGTTGGGTATATCCTGAAACTACCCTAGTGTCTCCTGCTGTCATTCACCTAGAAAGTCAGTTTCCTCTGGATGTAAGGAGGGCCGGACACCCTCACCCTCAGTGAGAACCCCAGAGTAGGTTCCCAAAGGCTTGCCTAGGTCCTTTCTGCAGCTTCCTCCTGTAAGCGGTCCCCTTGCCAGACCTCGGGTTCAGTGTCTGTGCCATTCCACATGCTGAGGAGAGTTGAGGCTAGGAGACTGGATCGCTGTATACAGTTGAGGTCCTTCCTTAGCAGCTCCAGATCAGGTGGGTTGGGAGGCAGCTGACTGCAGGACCAGCAGAAGGACTTGACTGGGTGGCAGCCTCAGCGTCTGGTGGGCCAAAGCCCTTCTAAAACTAGAGGAAAGGACACCTGGTGTTTTCCCAGGCTGTTTGTCCAGTGGTATCTAGGGCCAGCTAGAATGGACACCTGGTATCATTCAATATGTATCCATCAGGCACTGAGGGCAAGAGTGTAAAGCAGATGTCAGAGCAATGGACCAGCTGCTCTGCCCATATTAAGGCCTGGCATCTCTTCCTACTGTCCTGTATAGGGAAGGGGGAATGGTAGAAGCCATCAGTTTGATAGGTAGTCACAGGTGAGGAATGGTGCTCCTTATCCTTGCAGGCAACACAAAAATTACCCAGAATGCTAGAGGATGTGATGATTTAGCTTTTTTTTTTTTTTTGGTTTTTCAAGACAGGGTTTCTCTGTGTAGCCCTGGCTGTCCTGGAACTCACTCTGTAGACCAGGCTGCCCTTGAACTCAGAAATCTGCCTGCCTCTGCCTCCCAAGTGCTGGGATTAAAAAGATGTGCGCCACCACTGCCCAGCAGATGTGATGGTTTAAATGAGAATGTTCCCCATAGGCTCAAGTTTGAATGCTTGGTCCCCAGCTGATGGTGCCCTTTGGATGTGTTTCAGAGGTGTGACTTTGTTGGTAGAATTGTGTCATGGGAGACAGACTAGGCACCACCATTCCCGCTTCTGGCTTTTTTTTCTCTGTGTTTGGGATCAAGATAAGCTCTCGCCTTATTATTCCAGCCACCATACCTGCTACCTGCTGCCTCCACCCCACCTCCATGGCCTTTAACCCTCTGCAAGTAAGCCCTAATAAACCACATCTTAACTTGCCTTGGTTGTGGTGCTTTATCACAGCTAGAAAAGTAATCTAGAAAAGTAATCTGGGCATGGTTCATACCTGTAATCACAGCACTCAGGGAGGCTGAAGCAGGAGGATTACCACAGTGAGTTCCAGGCCAGTCAGAGCTACAAGAGTGAGAGCCTGTACTAAACAAAAACAACAATAACCACCAACAACAAAATCTGATGTGGTATGCATTACTGTCACCCTGGCACTTGGGTGGCAGAGGCAGAAAAAATGTTATAAATATGATGCCAAGCTGAGTCCACATAGCAAGTATTAGACCAGTCAGGTCCATATAGTGAGACCTTGTCTCAAAACAAAAATTTTTAAAAAACCGTGAGGGATACCCGTGCAAAATCCCTACTTCATTGGAAACTTGATACAGTTAAGGATGATCTATAGTCTCTTGACTCCTCCTAAATGCTGGGATTACAGGTATGGGCTACCGAGTCCGGTTTATATAGTCCTGGAGAAGGGCCTTTTGTTGTGCATGCTAGGCAATCATTCCATCAACTTAAGCTTTATCCCCAGCTACTTGTCTTCCATCAATGGTAAAATGGTATACTTAAGATTACTATTGCCGGGCCGTGGTGGCGCACGCCTTTAATCCCAGCACTTGGGAGGCAGAGACAGGCAGATTTCTGAGTTCGAGAGTTCGAGGCTAGCCTGGTCTACAGAGTGAGTTCCAGGACAGCCAGGGCTACACAGAGAAACTTTGTCTCGAAAAAAAAAAAAAGATTACTATTACTTGAGACAGCGTCTTACTATGTAGCCCTGGCTGGTTTAGAACTTGCTATTCGAGCAAAAAGAAACAAAAAAAAAAAAAGAGCTGGAATTAAAGGTGTACAGCATCACACTTGGCAAGGTCATTTTAAATTCGTTTTGCGGTAGAGTCATGGGATTATGCTTGCACTGCCTGCCTTTTTCCATGAATGCTGGAATCTGAACATAGGCCTTTCTTCACACAGATACTTCAACTACTGAGCCACCTCACTAATACTTATTGTTTATTTACTCACTCACCGACTTAATTTTGGACAGGGAACAATCTTGTTAAATAGCCCAGGGTATTCTAGAACTTGAGGCAATCTTCTTGGCTTGGTCTCATTTGCGAGGACTATAGTCTCGTGCTGGCACTGTGTCCAGCAGGCTGTGCTTTTATGTCTGTTGCTTCCTCCATGCAGTGCTCAGGACACCCATTAGTACTGCTTTTCTTCCCTACAGCAGGATCTCACTATGTAGTTTTGACTGGCTTGTAAATCAGACTGGCTTCTTCATCCCAAGTGCTGGGATTAAAGGTATGTGCTATCGTGCTTGACCTTTCTTTAAGGAAGGAAGGAAGGAAGGAAGGAAGAAAAAAGGAAGAGAAAAAAAGAATCAACAAGAAACTGAGTGTGGGACTTGTGCATACATGTGCATCTGTGTACAATATTCATGCAGTGTTCACACATAATCCAAAAGAGAACATCAGATCCCTTGGGACTAGAATCACAGTTGTGAGCTGCCATTTTTGGGTACCGAGAATTGAACCTGAGGCCTCTAGAAGAGCAGCCAGTGCTCTCAACCATTGAACCATCTCTCCAGCCCATTACTTTTCTTTATCCCTAGGGACTGAACCCTAAGTATTGTGCATTCTAGGTATGAGTACACTGTAGCTGTCTTCAGACACTCCAGAAGAGGGCATCAGATCCCATTACAGATGGTTGTGAGCCTCCATGTGGTTGCTGGGAATTGAACTCAGGACCTCTGGAAGAGCAGCCAGTGCTCTTAACCACCGAGTCGTCTCTCCAGCCCAACTCCAGCCCTTTTTTTCAGGGTGTATTTATGCACAGATGAGTGTAGGTACTCGTACTTGTACACACATGTGGAGGTCAGAGGAAGGAGACAGGATCCCTGACTGGACCCTAAGCTTTCCCATTTACACTAGGATGCTGGCTACCTGTCAGTATCCTCCCATCACTGGGCTTACAAGCACATGTGGCTGTGCCTGGTTATTTTACATTTTATTTGCAGGTGTGTGTGTGTGTGTGTGTGTGTTTATCTTAGGGTTTCCATCACTATGAAGAGACAGTATGACCAAGGCAACTCCTTTAATTGGGGCTGGCTTACAGTTCCAGAGGTTCAGTCCATTATGGTGGGAAGCATGGTAGTGTGCAGGCAGACATGGTGCTGGAGAAGCTGAGAGTTCTACATCTTGACCTGAAGGGCACCAGGAGACTCTCTTCTGCACTGGGTGGAGCCTGAGCATAGGAGGAGCCCTCAAACCCCGCCTACACAGTGACACACTTCCTCCAACTAGGATACACTTATTCCAACAAGACCACACCTAAGAGTGCCACTTCCCATGGGTCAAGCATATTCAAACTGTGTGTGATTGTGTGTGTGTAAGAACAACTTTTAGAAGTCTATTTTTCCCTTTTCCTGTGGTTTCTGGAGGTGTTATAGGACTGGTGGCAAGTATTTTACCTGCTGAGAAGTCTCACTAGCCTTAAACTTTTATTTGAATTCACGACTTCTTTCCACTGAGCCATCTCAACAAGCCCCTTTGTTTTTTTGTATTTTCTTTCTTCTTCTTTTTTTTTTTTTTTTGGTTTTTCGAGACAGGGTTTCTCTGTGTAGCCCTGGCTATCCTGGAACTCACTCTGTAGACCAGGCTGGCCTCGAACTCAGAAATCCACCTGCCTCTGCCTTCCACGCGCCACCACTGCCTGGCTTGTTTGTATTTTCATTTCAAGATAGTTTAAGTTGCTCAGGCAGGCCTTGAACTTGTGATCTTCCTTCCTCAGCACCCTGAGTAGCTGGGATTACAGGCCAATGCTACCAAGGTCTGGTTTATACCATGTATTCCAAATATGTACCCTCCTCATGGCTTCTCTGATCTTTGTCTCTGTCTCTGTTTCTCTCTCTCTGTCTCTGTCTCTCTTTCTCGTGTGTGTGTGTGTGTGTGTGTAAGTGCACATGCCATAGCACACATGCAGATGTCAGAAGACAGCTTGTGATAGTGGGTCCTGGAGATCAAACTTAAGTCACCAGACTTGACAACAGGCACCTTTCTTTACACATTGAGCCATCTTGCTGGCCCATTACACCTCTCCTACAGAAGAATTATCCCTGGTATTTTTTGAAAGGATTGGTTGCAAACGGGATTTTAAAAAGGCAGAGCTGTTGGTATTAATTTAGCAGAAAACAAGTTCTGGTTCTGCTTTCTTACCTCACTGCTAGGGTTCTAAGACAAGCCTTGTCACAGGGGCCTGAGGAAACCCTCAGACAGAGCCCAAAGGATTCTATCTTATCTCAAATTCCCAATCTCCAGGGAAGCCTTCCTAAAGTGTTTCCAGGCACATCTCCTGGCTGTGCTTACACCTAGAAAGTATTCCCTTGTTTCTTAGAACCCAATAAGCCCAAGAAGCCAGCAGGAATGTCTCTGCCCTGTCCTCTTCCCAGTAATAGCAGCTCCAACCATGACCCTAGGGATGGGAGTGAGGAATTTAGAAGCATCTATCCAAGGCTGTTTGTCAGGGCTCAGGGAAAAAAGCAAAGGCAGGGGGCTGCCTAGTAACTGAGGATGGACCTAGACCAGGTTTATTTAGGACGAAGGAACACGTCCAGAGCAGGCACAGACAGCTGCCCTCTAAGACACCCTAGGTCTTTTGCCTCCTTTCACCTCCCCTACCACTTCATCCAAGGAGCTGGGGATCCCTTCAAAGCTCTTCCTGTCTCTCCTCCGTGATCCCGTCCCTTGCCACAGCCTTTGATGCTTTTGACCTTTAATTTAAAATGAACTTCTGAAGTTGGAGTTGGATTCCTGTAATCCCAGCATCCAGGAGATTGGGGCAGGGAGAAAGTACCAGTGTGAAGGCAGCCTGGACCACAGAGCCCAGTTTTGTCTCAGTGTATCTGACAACAAAGAAACAAGTGAAAACTCTGAACTAGAGCTAGGGTTGTATAGTTCATTTGGCCAATTTTTTTGCATTAATCCCTGGGTTTGATCCTCAGTCCCGCATAAACTGGGCATGGTGGTATAGGCATGTAATCCCAACAATCAGGAGATGGTGGCAGGAAGATCAGAAGTTCAAGGTCAGCCTGTACTCCTAAGACCTTTTTTAAACAGACAAACCCCTCCTGCTCTCTAGAGACTCTTCTCTGCTCCAGCTGGTGTGCTGTTAAAGTGTGGCCTCAGGGTACAGGCCTCCTCTGGAATCCTGCTTGGCAGCCTCTTGGCTCATCCTGAGCAGCCTTTCCCCCTATTTTTGAAACATCACAGAAACACCAGCAGCTAGCTTCATGGTGCTATGAGGAAGAGAGGTGAGTGTTTAGCTGGGTCCTGGCCCTAAGGCTCACCCACCCTCTTTTCTACTTTGCCTTTTGCCTACTTGAATGCAATACATTCAAGTGTCTACAGATTGTCAGCCATTGGGAGACAGTGTGGGTAACCAAACAGCCCCTGACTTAAGGTGTCTGTTTAGAGACCAACCGTGTGACAGGGTACTGCTGCCATCGCTGCTGCAGGATATGGAAAGGGCAAAAGTCTGGAGTGGTCAGCCCAAGTTTCCTGAGGCAGTGCCTAATAGACAAAGACACTGCCTAATAGATGCCTTTTGTTGTTGTTATTTATATACAGGGTCTTTGTAGACCTGGCTTTCACTATGTAGACCAGGTTGGCCTTGAACTCATAGGGATCAACTTGCTTTTGCTTCCCAAGTGCTTGGATTAAAGGTGTACACTGTCACATTCCACAGTATACTGCAGTTTTATTTTCTCCATAGATTTAAATGTTTACTTCTTTTTATATCTTTCTTCTGAAGGACAAGAAATGTGTCTACCTGTTCAGTACACTGCTTAGAACAGTTCCTGGCGCCGGGTGGTGGTGGCGCACGCCTTTAATCCCAGCACTTGGGAGGCAGAGGCAGGCAGATTTCTGAGTTCCAGGCCAGCCTGGTCTACAGAGTGAGTTCCAGGACAGCCAGGGCTACACAGAGAAACCCTGTCTGGAAAAAAACCAAAAAAAAAAAAAAAAAAAGAAGAAGAAGAACAGTTCCTGGCACAGTATTGGGGCTGATGAGTGCTGCTGAATACAGACATTTGTATCAGTCTGTGGGAGGCAGGGGGATGAGTGGACATGATGGAAAGGAGGACAATAGAAAAAGTGTCCTGGGTAGAATGTAAAGAGTAAAAAGTCCAAAACCTGGAGAGGTGGAGGAGGGACCCAGGGACAAGGACAAAGACAAGGGATATGGAGAAGTCAGACAGAGGGCAATATCCAGGATCTGGACCTGTCTAGAAAGCAATGGGGAACCACTTGGTCAGATACTTGTCTAGTAAAACAAGAAGGAAGGAAGGAGGGAAAAGAACAGAGAGAAAGAATAAAGGCAGAAGGGAGGCAGGGACAAAGAAGAGAGGAAACAGGGCATGGTGGCACATGGGAGTAGAAGCAGAAAAATCAGGAGTTCAAGGTCATTCTCATCCACATGGTTTTAGGACAGCCTGGGCTACTGGAGACCTTAGACCAAAACTATCCTAACACACACAAAAGGAGAGAAGCAGAAGTTGAGAACAGTTAACAGTTATGTGGCAGTGGGTGTCTGAGAGGGTAAACAGTAAATGACAGGAATCTTGGGGCTGGAGAGCTAGCTCAGTGGTTAAAAGCACTCGCTGCTCTTGCAGAGTTTAGTCTCCAGCTCCCACACGAGTGCTCACTATTGCTCGTAACTTCAGTTCCAGAGGATCCAACACCCTCTTTTGGCCTCGCTGCGCACTGCGTACAAGTGGTGTACAGATGCACATGCAGACAAAACACTCATAAAGTAAAATAGTGTTTTTTAAAACTAGAGGCTTACAGATAGGAAGCTGGAGTCACTAGTGCAGCTCTGGCCGAGACAGGATCCTAGTTACGTGAATGAAGAGAGTCAAGACTTCCACAGACTTCTAGCCTGTGTGATTGGGTAGCTATGCGTGTCACTCTCGAAGAAAGTGGAGGTGGGACAAAAGGTGTCTCATTTCTCCTCCCATCTGTGGTAGGATGATGTCGGTTGGTTGTTTCGAGGAGCGCGCCAAAAACAGCCCAGACAAGGGAGGGGCTTGTCCTGATGTCATTTCCCAAATACTTCCGGCCTGAGGCGTCCCGCAACTTCGGCGCCGGAACTTCCGGACGGCGCGGCCATCTTGACTTCCTGACCTTGGGCTTCGGCTGGTCCTTGGCTTTGGTCATTCCGCGCCGTCATGTCTGTCCTGACGCCGCTGCTGCTGAGGAGCCTGACCGGCCCGGCCCGGCGGCTCATGGTGCCGCGGGCTCAGGTCCACTCGAAGCCGCCGCGGGAGCAGCTCGGGGTCCTGGTGAGCGGGACGGACTGGGAGCAGGGCGTGGGCGAGTTGAGGTAGCCTGCGACTTGGCTTGGGCCTGTCTGCAAGGCGTGGGTGAGACAAGTTGCTCAGGTGCTCCTAAACCTTAGTTATGTTCCCCAAGTTCCAAGTTCCTGGACCTCAGGCCAGCCCGCCAGTTTACTCGCTGCTCGGCCTCTAAACCCGTCTCCCTTTCCTTTTTTTTTTTTTTGCGGGGGAAGGAATCCCTGGTAACTGGCAGCAACGTAATGGTTGTTACTGCTACATTTTATTAAGAAGGGGTGCAGAGTACCCACCAGGTCGTTGGGATCCCCAGAAATGTGGGAGCATTTAGATATTAGGACAATTTTCACTCTTAAAACATTAATTTAATGAGGCAGGGTCTCATGTAGCCCAGGCTGGCCATATTTGACTTTGAACCGATAATCCCTTTAATGCTGGGTTTGCAGGCATGTGCCACTACTTTTGGCTTATGTGGTGCTGGGGATCAAACCCAGGACTTTGTGTTAGGCAAGCACTCTCTCAAAAGCTACACCTCAGCCCGGGGCCCCATCCCTCCTTTTCTTGAAGCTCTTCTGTTTTAAGTGACAATGGGTCCCTGAATCCAGACTTCTGGGCACTGAAT
Organism: Grammomys surdaster; assembly: GCF_004785775.1. NCBI lineage: Eukaryota > Metazoa > Chordata > Mammalia > Rodentia > Muridae > Grammomys > Grammomys surdaster. The sequence continues at coordinate 887,449 of NW_021604650.1, forward strand.
TCGGGGTAGAACCAAACAAAGCATTGCCACTGAAGAAACAGTGACAACCAAGTCATGCATGCCCTCTCTTACTCCCATTTAGTGGGAGGTTGAGGCATGGAGGCAGCCCAGGAATACAGACCAGCTTGGGCAACATGATGAGACCCTGTCTCAGTAACGAGCCGGGAACTGGAGAGATGGCTCAACACTTAAGAGCATTTGGTGCATGCTCTCATGAAGACTGGTTCGGGTCCCAGCACCCATGTAACAAGACAGATGCTTCTAACTCCAGCTCTCAGGGATCTGATATCGTCTTCTGCCCTTGTGCAAGCATGTACACACACCTCTGTTCACACACAGGAATCAAACAAATATAGATGACACACATCTTTAAAAGATACAACCAACCAGCAGAGCAGTGGTGGCACATGCCTGTAATCCAGCACCTATGCTACAAAGGCTGTAGATCTCTGAGTTCAGGGCTAGCCAGGTCTACAGAGTGAGTTCATAGGACAGCCAGAGCTACACTGAAAAACTCTCTTTGTAGACAAAACAACAAAAACAAAAAGAAGAAATCTTATAAAAGGAAAGTATTTGCTGCACAAGTGTGAGGATTTGAGTTTGCCTGCCCAGCAACCAGCTAGTCTTTAGCCCCAGTGCTGGTAGGAGAGGCAGAGAGCTCCCTGGAGCCCACCGGTCAGCTCTGGCCTTCACTCACAAACGAGCACATTGAAAACAGCACACAAGGCCACATAACCCACACACAACAGAAAGCATAGTGGCACGTGAGTGTAATTCCAGGACTGGGTCGTCTGGAACAGGAGAATCTCAAGTTCAAGCCCGAGCCTGGGTCAGGTACATAGTAAGACTCCTGCCTGTGCATCCCTTCCCCCCACAGATGAATAACAACAAAGCAAGGACCTTTATTTCAAGGCTGAAAGTGGACTAGGCACAATGTCCCCTCCGCCTTTAGAGTCTCTTTGTATCTCTCCCTCTCATATTCTGGGGATTGAACTCAGGCCCAAGTTGCTTTCTTTGGTGTGGGTCTGCTGGACTTTCTGCCTTAGTCTATTTCACTGAAGGACTTCCCCATATCTAAGGACTACCAGACTTGGAGTGCCTGCAGAGCCTTTGCCCTGAGGGTCCTTCTTTCTTGTGCTTTACGTAGGATATCACCATTGGGCTCACTTCCTGTTTCGTGTGTTGTCTTCTGCCTGCGGGCTGGGTCCTGTCACACCTGGAGAGCTACAAGAAGCGGGAGTGAAGGGAGCTGTCTTCCCCTCATCCTTTGACTAGACCACTCTTGCCAGCCCACCTTGATCATGTTTCCTGCATTCCTGGCTGGCCTTACCCGGGATCATGTTATTCAATTCCAGTCACCTGTTCTGCAATCATGACCTCTCGATGTCTTCATGGTGACAACAACATATATTGGCTCTGCTTGGTGGGGTCCCCCTTTGTAACAATAAAGTCTATTTAAACCTTGCTCCAGAAATACATCATGTCTTCCTGCACTGGGCTTCTGCCTCCACACAGAAACTGAGGATGGTGTTGGATTGGGGTCCACGGAGGAACATCTGGCTGGTACAGTCCCCAGAGCTCTCTTAAGGTTTGTCAGGTGTGTCAGCTGTGACTGACTCACTTCTGGGAAACACCAGTTGTTACTGAGCACTTGACCTTGATGTTCATCCCTTCCAGTTCCTTTGCCTGTGCCAAGTTTATTGGGTCCCTGTAAGTGCATGTGTGCATGCATAGGGCTCAAGGCCAACTTAGTAGCTGGGATCCTTTATGGAGCATCTTTCCTGACTTGGATGTCCATGTGCAGTCTCTTGCAAGTAGGGGTGTGGTGGTACCTATGACATTTTATGCTGGGCACTACTACCCAGCTTTATGTGAGATTCAGGGCCTCTTACTTTTAGCACCCTGTAAATGCTTAGCTGAGTGGTCTTCCTTGTTTTTCCTCAGTATCTTTGGGGAGGAGCTAGGGGAAGGGGCAAGGGGAGCTGGAGATGGATTCTCCAGCCATGTGGTACATGTGAAGCAGTTCCTGCCAAGCTGGAATCCTGTCAGGATCTGTGAGGAACAGCACTCTGGCTACCCAGAGAGTGAAATGGCTTCATGTCACTTTCATGGTTTGCTCGATGACTTGGCAGATAGGCCCAGGGCAGTCCTCCCTGTGACCATGAGACTGGAACAGCGGCTGTGAGAGCTGAGACCTACACACAGCTTTCTAATGCCCTTTTCCTGGAAGCTTCAGGGAGCTAACTCCCTCCATCCCCTTTTCTCCTGGCTTTTCTGCATGGCATTTGGCAATGCCTATAAGTTCAAGGCCAGGGATGCTTCCTTAAGGGTAGGAAAGGGCTCCCTGCCTCTTGAGGGGCTGTTTCCTTGAACGCAAACCAACTTTGGTGTCTTGAAGATTGAAGGGATTGTGGACCGGCTTCCTGAACCTGTTTTCAGAGTGGGAGAGAATGCTACAGGGTGGGCACAGGTTGGAATGCCAGGAGGGGGTATGTTCCTACTGATCTCCAGGGCGCAGCATGGTGACACATACCCAGCACTGGGATGGACACTGAGGCTGGAGGATTCTAATTTCCAGACCAGCCTGAGCTACATAGTAAGACACTATCTCTCTTTAAAAAAAAAAACAAATAAATGAATAGATAAAAATGAAGGGATCGGCTGGGCGGTGGTGGTGCATGCCTTTAATCCCAGCACTTGGGAGGCAGAGGCAGAGGCAGAGGCAGGTGGATTTCTGAGTTTGAGGCCAGCCTGGTCTACAGAGTGAGTTCCAGGATAGCCAGGGCTACACAGAGAAACCCTGTCTCGAAAAAAAAAAAAAAAAAAAAAAAAAAAAAGAAGGGATGACCTCAGAAGCAGTGTCTTGCCCAGCGGCCTCATAGCTGTCTCCGTCACATTGGCACCCTCTCCTGCTCAGAGTGGGTAGAAAGCTATATGTCCGTCAGCTTCTTGACCTGGAAGTGAAGGAGGTGGGCAGGGTGGCAAGGGCCTTCCTTGCTAGGCCTCTGCTGCCAGAAGAGGGCTCACCTGTATGCATCTATTCTGTCCATGGAATAGATTATACCTTGATCCTAGAGCCATGGGCTACCTTAAAGCAAGGATGCATACAGTATTAGAAGAGTTTTATTCCAGTTTCTATGGTAACATCACTGCTTTGCCAGGAGTTAGTTATCTTGGGATTAGTTTTCTCCTATTTTTGTGCCCTTGGAACTCAAGAAATAGATGACAGACACCCTGTCACAGAAAAACTGCTCAAAACCAAGGTCGTGTCTTCAGTCAGTTCAGGCTGGAGGGAAGCCAAGTGGCTGTAAGTTCCTAGATCCCAGTCTGAGCCCTTAAGCAGGCTTAACATCTCAGGAGAGGGTGGGCAGGGCAATAGGCTTGGAGACTGAAGGAGAACTCAAGATTCCCACTGACTTACGGTTGGAGTCATCCTCACAGGCCTGGAATCTGTCACCTTTCACTGATTTTCTTTCACCAAGTCCGGGATCCTTAAATGGTGTTGCACAAAGTAAGACTTTATGCTCTGAGCCATGTCTTGTGTCTTGTCTAGTGGTTAACAGGGTGGGCTGAGGGTTTGGAGATTCGTGTGTGACCTTAGCAAATCATCTAATCTTGTTTCAGTTTTGGCAAAATAATGTGACAGGTAAGATAATGTCACAGTTTTTATCCCTAGAGCCCATGAAGTAATTTTAAGTGGCCAAGGCGATTTTGCAGATGTGATCAAGGTTCTGGGCCTTGAAGAAAGATTATCCTGGATTATCTGGGTGGCCTAGTGTGGGTCACCTAGTGTGGCCCTGCAAACAGACCCATCCTTGCTGGGTATCATTTTTACCTAAGGAGCGCCATGGCCAGAAGCTGAAAACAGCCCTCAGTTTACTGCCGGAAGGACTGGGAGACTTACAACAAAGATCTGGATTTGACCAAGCAGCACAGAAAGAGATGGATTCCCTCTGAGCCTCTGGGGAGAATGCAGCCTAAGGATACCTTGATTTTAGTGCTCATCTCCAGAGCTGAGTTCTTGGGGCGTGGGGCATCAGGACTGCTGTACCAGCTGACTAAACCTTTGGGTGACACAAAGTGAACTGTATGTATGACATTTCCAAGTGGGTCCCCAACTAGGAGCGTGGGAAGAACTTAAACCCGTGCCACCTTGTTCCACTTCCCAGTGCTTGTGCTTCAGTGGCTTGAATCCTGCAGGCGACTGTCAACTCAGTTAACTACTCCTAAGTGCAACCCCTGCTCAGCTCTTCAGGCCTGGCCTATGCAGTGCTCACTGCATCCCTAGACCCTGGTGGACACAAGAGCACAACTCCCCATGTTTTTCTGGTGCCCACATGACTCTGCTCTTGCCCTGCAAAACTCCCAAGTCTGCCCTAGAAAGGAGGACCTTCCCTCCCAAGGCTCTGCCCCTTTTGTACTGCTCACATACATGGCCTCTTCCCCTGGAGAGGCTGCTTCTCTGTGGCTGAGGTTTCGTCCTTGATTTTGGACATAGATGGGCTGTGTCCCCAGGCAGCAGGACTGCCTGGGAGGAGGCTTCTGTGCCATACTGCTCCTTTGCCTGCTGTCACCCACCCACCCTTCCACCTGTGTTGGCTATTATTTTATTGTTTTGAGACATGGTTTGATATATTCCAACCTGGCTTCAAACTGCCTATGTAGCTGAAGATGACCATCTGCTTTTGGTTCTCTACATCCAGAGTGCTGCGATTAGAAGCAGGTAACAGTACTATGCCCAATTTTTGTGTGGTAATGGAGATCAAATAGGACTTAGTACATGCCAGGTAAGCACTTTACCCATTGGGATATGTCTCTAGCCCATGGGGAGGGAATCTCTCTTTCCTCTCTTCTCTCCTCTCTCTCTCTATCTGACATCAGACATTTTCCTCAGTTACTCTTCACCTTATGTTTTGAGGCCTGGTTTCTTATTAGACCTGAAGCTGGCTGGATTGGCTGGATTGGCAGGACGAGATCCAAGACCCACTAGCATCCACTTCTCCAGTGCTGGAGCTGCAGGTGCGTGTGGGCACACTCAGCTTTACGTGGGTGTTGAGTATCAAAACTCAGGTTCTCAGAATTTTGCAGCAAACACCGAGCTATTTCCCAGCCACTATGGCAATCTTTGCTGCTCTCCTGGCTGGGGTAGAACTTAATTTGTAGCCTGGACTGACCTAGAACTCAATAATGCTTCTGCCTCAACCTCCTGAGTGTTGGGACTACAGATTTGAGCCACCAGCCCAACTTTGTCACTGGCTTTGGACATCTGTGGGTTTGAGTTGGGAGGCAGGGACATCATGTAAGGATGTGCCCGGGATTATTGGCAAGTCTGCCAGTGAAGTTTGGATGCTTTGAGATAGTCAGAAGTCAGGAAGTGGAGAAGAGCAGGACAGGTGGTATGGAGTAGGAATAGCTGCTAACCACCAGATGAGCTGGCATCCACAAGAGCTGAGCAAGCCATGCATGACTGTCCACATCTGGAACCCCAGCACGAAGGAGTGGAGGCAAGTGGGTTGAAAATTAACCTGGGCGTATGAAATAAATGAAAGCAAGGATTTGACTGGTAATGTGATTCAGCAGGATAATATGAGCTTAGTGTGTAAGAAGCCCTGGGTTCAGTCCTCATCTCTTAAGTAAATAAAGCAACTTAACAAAGGTTTAAATATAAAAGGAAATCTTGAAAGGTTGGAAGGGATCAGGAGGGACTGGAAAGAAATGAGTGTGACTAAAACAGAAAGGGAAGGCCCTGTAGAGAAGCAGATACCTCTTATCTTTACTATGTCTGGATTTATGGCCTGCTGGGTGCTTACCACCAGTGGAGAAACAGTGAATGCTACAGTAGATCTTTATTGTTTAAAATAATAAAAGCCTGGAGAGATGTCTTTAGCTTGAAAGAATGTACTGCTCTTACAGAGGACCCGGTTTTAATTTCCTGCACCCACTTCCTGTGGTTATCACTAACTACTGTAGATCCGATGCCTTTGGCCTTCATGGGTTCTTGTACTCACAGACACACTTTTAAAAATTAAAACATTTTTAAAAGTTACCTGTGGAGTTGGAGAGATGGCTCAGCAGTTAAGAGCACTCACTGGCTGCAAAAAAAAAAAAAAAAAAAAAAAAAAAAA
>NW_021604650.1:893673-921687 GCF_004785775.1 Grammomys surdaster
AAATAAATAAATCTTTGAAAAAAAAAAAAGGTTGGGCTGGTGAGATGTCTCAGTGGTTAAGAGCACTGACTGCTCTCCCAGAGGTCATGAGTTCAAATCCCAGCAACCACATGGTGGCTCACAACCATCTACAATGAGATCTGATGCCCTCTTGTGGGGTGTCTAAAGACAGCTACAGTGTACTTATAATAAATAGATAAATAAAGTTTTTTTAAAAAAAAGGTTACCTGGGAATCATCTAGAAAGTTTAATATAAAACAATATCAATAAAGCCAGACAGTGGTGGCATACACACTAAAAAGGCAGAGGCAGGAGAATTTCTGAGTTTGAGGCTAGCCTGGTCTACAGAATTGTAGGACAGGGCTACACAGAGAAACCCTGTCTTGAAAGCCAAACCCCAAAACTAGATACCAAAGATGCTATTAAGAGAAGTTATAGATAGGGGCCGAGGAGAGGCTCAGAGGGTATGTTGCTTGGTGGATCCACAAGCTGTCCTCTGACCCTATCTACACTGCCAGGACAGTCTTCTACATTCAGATACACATACAAAAGTGTTCAATAAGAATATATATTTTGGGGGGGCTGGAGAGATGGCTCAGTGGTTAAGAGCACTGGCTGCTCTTTCGAAGGACCTGAGTTTAATTCCCAGCACCCACATGGTGGCTCACAACCATCTGTAATGGGATCTGATGCCCTCTTCCGGTGTGCATCAAGACAGCACTCATATAGAATAAACAATCTTTTTTTAAAAAAGTAAAATTAAAAAAGAATATTTTCTAAAAGTTATAAACCGAGGCTCTGTTCCCAATTTCTCACTATAGCCAGTCCTTCCTGCACTCCAGCAGCGCTCCTGGAAGTGCTGGGCTGAGTGCTCAGAACCCCCCCTCCACCCTCCCATGCTCTCTTCTAGCCTCCTAGGCACCAGGCATGCATGTGGTTCATATACATACACAAGTAAATCTTCAAAATATATATAAATAAAAGAAGTGGGCTGGCAAGATGGCCAGGTGGGCAAAGTGTTGCCACACAAACCTGACAACCTTCGTTCTATCTCCATATAAAAGTGGAGAGAATGGATTTTATAAAGTTGTGTTCTTTCACACAAGCACCTTGGCACATACAGCCTTCCACACACTATAGACACAATAACAAAAATTTTAACAAGAGAATAATGACAAAGGACACGATTTCTTTTAGGCTCCCCCACCCCTTTTTTTCTTTCTTTCTTCTCTTTTTTTTTTCCCCAGAGCTGAGGACCGAACCCAGGGCCTTGTGCTTGCTAGGCAAGAGCTCTAACACTGGGCTAAATCCCTAATCCCTTCTTTTTTTTTTTTTTTTTTTTTCTTTTTTACACAGGTTTTCTCTGTGTAATCTGTGAGTCTGGAACTCACTCTGTAGACCAGGCTAGTCTCTACTCACAGATCCACATGCCTCCCTAGTGCTGGGATTAATGGTGGACACCATGCCTAGTCTGTACTTGATTTTTCTTAATCTTTAAGAGAGCTTTTCCAGCCTGGCCTCTGTTACCTGGACTAGGGAGACCATACAGGAGCTGGGGTTAGGACTAGTCAGGACAGAGAACCGCTACTCTGGAGGGTAAAAGGAGTCTCTGTGGCTCAGTGCTAGCTATAGCCAGACTACCAAGAAGTAAATGCCTTCTCCTACAAACTCTCTGCTGTTTGCTTTTCAGGGTACACAGGGCCTGCAGACGGGAGCGTCCAATTCTCAGAATGGAGACATAACCCTAAGAAAATAGGTAGCTTCCGCAAAAATTAGCAAGGACGGCCACTTTTTGGCTCAGGTTTTGTTTGGCTTGGTCTGTTTGAGACAGGGTCTCTTGTAGCCTTACCCGAAACTCTCAAGATTACCTTGAATCCTGATCCTCCATGTTTCTACCTTTCACGTGTTCGGATGATGGACTCAAGTCCATGGCTTTAAATAGCTCTGCTTCCTCACATAGGAGGACATATAGCCCAAAGTTAGGTCGAGACTTTTGGTTTTGATATCAAGGGAAGATGCTCTCTGTGCTGGAAACAGGTCTCCAAAGCCTGTAGAGAACAGGCTCAGTGGTGAGAGGCGAGAGACCGCGATTTCGCGGCTCCGAAGGGCCTCAGGAGGTTGTCACCACTTCCTGTCTCGAGGTGGCTCCGCGCTCTGCATTGCACTGCAGCTACATTCGCGTACCTTGAATCCACGCCCAGCTGGGATAAACCTTCTAGTGACTTTAATTCCATCTTGTTCCTTATCTGTTTTCAGTATACAGAAAACAGAAGTGACTCGAGGAGGCCCTTAGCACCTCAGGACCTTTGGGAAAGTGGAAATGTGGAAGCGAGCGTTGGGTCCATCCGCTTCCCCAGAGGACTCCAGCCCCCAAGCTCTCCAGGGAGGCAGGAGCAGCCCAGGCCCTGACGACCGCCTGGGAGCCTGTTGCTAGGGGCGTTGCGAAGGAGGGGCCACAAGGAGAGCTCCCTTCCGGGAGGAGGGCAATTAATAACCCGGAAGCGATCACCAGTGCGGCGCTGTTTAAAGATGGCGGCGGAGGAACCTCAGCAGCAGAAGCAGGAGTCGCTGGGCAGCGACTCCGAAGGTACGAATGGAGGGAAGGATGTCCTGTCCGGGCTAGCGGGGGCAAGCTTCGGCCGGCCGTTCCCGAGGAGCTCGGGGAGTCAGGGTCCTGGGGACTGGGCGCAGTGTGCGACGGAGCCCTTCACCGCGTCTTCTCCCCTCCCCCTCACAATGGAAGCAGGGCCGCGGCGACCCCCGGCCGGGCGGGGCGGCCAGGGCCGGGGCTCGGCCTCTCGCGCACGCCTGGGGCGGGGCCTGGGCCGCCCCGCCTCTGCCAGTCCCGCGGCCTCGGCCGGCTCTCACAGTCAGCCCGCCTGAGTCCTCGCAGTCGGCCTAGGCCTGGGCCGAGCTGCCCGCCTTTGCCCGAGCTGCTGAAAGGCGTTGAGTAACGCCGGGCTTCCAAGATGCCATCAGCGGCTCTTTTCCTTAGAGCTGGTTCTTGCCTTTCAGCTCCTTTGAGCAGATCCAGGCATTGTTTTTCTAGATCCCTAGTCCTTAAAAAAAAAAAGTCACACCTTTTCCTTGTCTACCAAGAACTTGGGCTCTAGGGGTTGAGTAAGTCTCGAGTGGGAGGGACAGTCCTGTTGTAGGACACGGTGGGAAGCTCAGCTGAGAACCTGGGATAACCAGGCCTCAAAGGATGGACTTTAAAAAGCCAGTCATACACGCACACCCTACTCTAACTCCACACTATATTCTAGAGATTGAGGACTAGGAAACCTAGATACGGAGAAAGAAATTGTTCTCCACATCTAAGAAGGATCCAGGACTAGAATTAGTGTCTCCTGACTCCGACAATAGCTGCTTAAGAGTCTTCAGAATGAACGTCCGGAATCCATAGGTAACTCTCGAGAGTGCTTAGGTGGTAGTTGCTGCTGGCAGAATCCCAGCGTATTTTGGTGATGGGAGCAAGGTGATGGCATTAATCCATTCTACAGGTGAGGGGAGAGGGCTTTGTGGCAGGTGACATGTTCAAGAGCTCAGACTGGAATTCTACAAATCTGGACATGCTCATAACCCTTCACTGGTTTTGACCTTGGGCAAAATGGAGTCACTTCTCTGTGTGTGTTTGTTTTTTTTTTTTCCAATTTGGAAAATGAACAATACATGAGACCACGGAAGGACAAAGGGTGTGTCTCAGTAAAGTGCGTGCTTAACAGGATGCTCTCATTCCATCCAGGGCTCCACCCCTTCATCGTGCTTTCTCGCAGAGGCTCACTTCCCCAGAGCATTCCCAAGATGCTACAAAGTTCTGATAGAAGGCAGGGAGGAGCTGCAAGAGAGCTTTGGGGGTGATCTTTACTTCATCATTTTATTTATTTATTTATTTATTTATTTAATGAGGTTGCTAGAAATAGAAGCCAGGGCTTCATACCCGCAGGACAAATATATCTTTACCACTGGGCCTCAACCCCAGCCCTATTATTTATTTATTTATTTATTTATTTATTATTTATTTATTTATTTATTTTTGCTTTCAAGATTAGGGCTTGCCATATTTCCAGAGCTGATCTCCTAGGCTTCTTGATCCTGCTCTGGTCTCCTGGTCTTGTCTGTAATTGCCCCCTTGTTTATTTTTATTTGATTCTTTAGAGATTGGCTACACAGACTTACGGTCTTCCTGCCTTAGCCTCCCAAATGACACCATACCCAGCTACCTTCTCCAAAAGTTGAGGAAATGAGAACTCAAAGAGGGAAGGACTTTGCTGAGAATACACAGTGGGGTGTAAGGCATAGGGTTCCAGATTCCAGACCTGTTCTGCCAAAGCTTCCTGCCTTAGATAGTCAGACCCCACAGGAACCCTTAGTTGGCACTTCTTTTTTTCTCCTTTTTCTAGGTGTTAACTGTCTGGCCTATGATGAAGCCATTATGGCTCAGCAGGACCGAATTCAGCAAGAGGTGAGGTGCTGAAGAAGGTTGGGGAGGGAGTAGCTGAGGACTCTGTGGTGAAGATGCATAGTCAGGGCCTGAGGCCTAATATCTACATTGAAGCCCTCCCCTCTCAAGTCTATTTTAGGTACTTCATTCTTTTATGGGGGTTGCTGTGCCACTGGATGGCCCGCCCAGCACCCCTTTTGTAGGTGTTAGGCATGGGTTACTCAGTGTCCTGCCTCCCTGCAGATTGCTGTGCAGAATCCTCTTGTGTCAGAGCGATTGGAACTCTCAGTCCTGTACAAGGAGTATGCTGAGGATGACAACATCTACCAACAGAAGATCAAGGTGGGATCCTGGCCAGAGGGACAGGAGGGAGCCTGTTTCAGCCCTGCTTCTTGTCTGGCCTAAAGTCTGAGAGGGTTGGGTGTTGGGTGGGGACACACCTCCTATTGCTAGTTCTTGAAGTGTGCAGCCTCTGGACTGAGACCTCCATTCACATCAGATTGCCACTCAGCAGCTGTCTTCTTGACAGGTCCTTCAGTGTCTCTGAGCCCTGTGTGTCCTCATCTGTAAAATAGGGACAGTGAAAGCATCTGCCTGTAGGGTGGCTGTAAGGTTGAGGTAGGTGATGCTCAGGTGGGCCCAGGTGCAAGCTGGGCGGGCACTGACAACTCAGTAGCCAGCCAGGGCCCAAACTTGCTGGTGTTGGGGATGGGTAGATTGGTCACAGAGACCTGTCCTATAGTCTGTCTACTGGATCTTTGTGGAGGACAGACCTCTTCTGTGTGTCCCTGCTGCATCACTCAAGCTGAGGCAAGCTTTTTTACCAGTCACCCCAAAGGCTGGGAGCAGTGGTGGTTGAACTGTGACCCTGATATGAAACAGTATTTAGTAGACAGCCTGAAGGGTTAAGAAGTGGTGTGCTTCCAGTCTTCCTCTAAAGATCATAGGTGTTTGTATCCTCTGCCTGCAGCTGGGGCCTTCAGGTGGCCAAGCAGGTATCCCCCTTACAGGGGCAGTGCAAGAGCAAATCTGCCTGAGAGGTTAACTGGGAGGGCATCATAGCTCAAACGTAGCCAGGCACGGTAGTGAGTATCCACAGTTACTCCCCTGTTGCCAGAGAAGCTTTCCTGACTCTGAGCAGTTGGCAGGTAATGAAAACTTAGAATGGTATGTAGGGCTGAGGTACAGCTAGCTTAGTAGTAGCATGAGCCCAGTGTTTGCAAGGCTGTTTTAAGTTGTCCTTAGCACCTGAGGGGAAATGTGTGAACTAAATAACCCCTGTTCAGCATAGATCAGCTGCCTGCAGTCTGATCTGCATATACCCTTGCTCCAAAATATATGTGAGGAGGTAAAGGCCCTGGATTTTGAGCCAGGTAGACTTTTACTCTCCAGTTGGATGACCTCAGGCCATACTGGATCTCTGGCTAGAGTTATTTTCAGCCCATGGGGCAAGTTTAGGGAAGGTGTTGAATTGAGTGCTGCTGTGCCCAGCAAGCACTTAGAAAGCAGTAGGCTCTTCCTCTCTCATGTGGCCAGTTAGTAGAGTGATGCCCCATCTAGGGCCACCTCTTCTACTAAGCTGCCCTGTAAAGCCAACAGGAGATCCTCGGGTTCTTATCATTGAGTCATTTAGCCAACTGTTTGAATATTTGAAAAGAGCTGTTTACAGCAAGGTACCTCAGCACCTAAACTTCCTTCCTGTGTACTGTGCTTAAGCCCTCTAGTTCTTCCTGGCTGCTGATAGCAAAACCAGGCTGGGTATGTACTTGGCTCCTGTGTGGAGTAGACTTTGTGAGGATGTGAGGAAGTGGGCATGAGCCCTCTACAGGATGCCTGGCAGTATGTGCCCAGTGAGTTTACAATAGCAGAGTGGCTGGACTCTGAGCAACCTTAGTGCAGTGGTCATGTTACATTTGTCAGGCGCTGGAGGTACTACATACACTGGGGACTTAAACACAGTCCTGCTTCTGTGATGCTTACAGGGGGCAGTGCAAGACAGATACAAACCAAAGGTATACGGTGGGCAGCATGTCTTTAATCCCAGGAGAAAATGAGGCAGGAGGATCAAGGTCAATCTGGGCTAAATATAGCAAAACCCTGTCCCAACTCTAACACACACACACACACACACACACACACACACACACACACAAAATTTGGTTGTTAGAGGTGGTTAGTACTGTGGAAAGAAATAAAAGGGAGAATTTGAATTTCCCTTCCTCCTTCCTTCCTTTTCTTTCTTTCTCTTCTCTCTTTTCTTTCTTTCTTTTCTCTCTTTCTTTCTTTCTCTCTCTTTCTTTCTTTCTTTCTTTCTTTCTTTCTTTCTTTCTTTCTTTCTTTCTTTCTTTCTTTCTTATTTGAGGCAAGGTTTTCCTGTGTAACAGCGCCCTGGCTGTCCTGGACTTTATGTAGTGCAGACTGGCCTTGAACTCCAGAGATCCTTCTGCCTCTGCCTCCCGAGTGCCGGGGTTAAAGACATGTGCATCCATGACTGGCTGAGAATTTGCATTTTAAATAGGGGTAGTGGGCAAGAGCCTCTATGAAAGATTTATTTGACGAATAGACAGAAGCAAAATGTCAAGTGGCAGGGTGTCCAAGGGTAGTGGGACTGAGGTGGTTTAGTAAGTAGACATGTGGGTAGGCTAGGGCTTCCATGAAAGCCAGTTTGGCCTGGGAGTATCTGGGTGCTTTCAAGGATACAGACAGGAAGAAAGCTTAGTTGTAAGGTTACTGTTGCTTCAGCGGGGTGAAAATAAGTTTCAGGAGACAGTGGAGGAAGAGGGGATAGCGAGGGGCTTTGGCAGTAAAACATTAAGCAGGCATGATAGACCAGGAGTGAGCTGTGTAGTGATAAACTTGTGTGCTAGGTGTGTTGAAGGAAGAGTCTATGGGATCTACTGTTCAGTAGATGTGTCCGGGCAGAAGTGGGTCATCTCTGAGGTAATTGAAAGCCTGGGTGAAGATCAGGTTAGTGCAACCAGCTTCGGCAATGGAGATGTCTCAGACATGGAAGAGGTGCAGAGAGGCAGAAGCATCTAAGGTGGAACTCTGTCTAGGTTTGGTGGTCTGGAATTTCAGCACTCAGAAGTCCGAGGAAAGATTACAGCAAGTTCAAGACCAGCCTGAACTGCAAAATGAGACCCTGTTTCAAAACCAAAATGAAAGGAAATACTGTATCTGTGACTAAGAGATAAAGAGATAGTCAGGCCTCTGGTGTTTATAGGGCAGGCAGGAAGCCCTGCGTTTGGGTATGTTGTAACTGGTAGGTGTCTTGAAGAAGGGTACTGTGTCCTTTAGTGGAGCCTTACCCTTCAGCATGGAGAAAGATGAGGGGTAGCATGGGAGAGGACAGGTGAAAAGGAGATGAAGTGTAGTGCTGCCACTGTCCCAGGCCAGGCTGGGGAGAGCTGATACAGTAGCTCTAGGTTGTTCTTAACCTTAGCCAGACAAAAGCCTCCCACAGAAGTTTCTGTTTTTATTTGGAGGCCTACCTGGATCTTATGTCTCTGGAGTCAAAACTGGTAGGGAGCTGTCCTTGAATTTGTAGGACAGGAGTTGGTAGTGAATATTGGGGCAGCTTAGTGGCAGGTGAGATGTCAGGGCCATGTTCTCAGTGGGAAGGGACTCTCATTACTGACAGTTGTCTGAGGAGAGTCATCTGAGGAAGGAGCAGGCATAAGGGGTGACCAGGGCCAGGGGTGTCCAGGTGGGTGAGAGGCCTGCTTACCAAGCAGCACTAGGAGTCAGTGTCATGGATGTGCTTCCTGTGGAGGAGGCAGAGCTGATGGAAAAGGCTGATGGAGATGGCCTTGCAGTGGGCAGCATGGTTAGAAGGTGAAAGTGTACTGGGGATTTGGTTTCACTTCAGACTGTAGGGAGAGCTTCTCTGTGTGGCTAGAGCCCTGCTGAGCAGGGCAGCTGGTCGCGTGGCCTGTCCTGTTCCCCTGCTTTGTCTTGCTTGCATTTGAAGACCTTAACAGCCACATTAGTCAAGGACAGATTTAGTCACCTGTTTTTAAGCAACGCTCTAGCCAGTGATACCCACATAGCTTAGCAGCTGGTGACCATACAACCATTGACATATAAGTGCATAGCATCCAGGAGCCTCCAGGGAGGACTCTGCCAGTGGGTGACTTGGTGTCCCCATTCAGAAGCCAGGAGATGGGAACCTGGAACTCAGTTGCCACCTGCTGTTATAGCCATATCTTGGACTGGTGAATGTTAAGCTTGGCTGTTCCTCTGCAGGACCTCCACAAAAAGTACTCATACATCCGGAAGACCAGGCCTGACGGCAACTGCTTCTATCGAGCGTTCGGCTTCTCCCATTTGGAGGCACTGCTGGATGACAGCAAGGAACTGCAGCGGTGAGGACGATGGGCGCTGGGGGCTCTTGGCCTTCTCCTGGGGACGTCAGGGCCTTAGGCCAGCCATCAGTTGGGTTGCTCTTGGTGGGTGTCCTTGTCTAGGCAGGACTGGGCTGGCTAGGGCCTTGCTCCGCTGGCTGAGGAGCCCATATTGGCTTCCCATTCCTCCCACCTACAGGTTCAAAGCCGTGTCCGCCAAGAGTAAAGAGGACCTGGTGTCCCAGGGCTTCACTGAATTCACAATCGAGGACTTCCACAACACGGTGAGCGAGCCCGCCTGTCTCAGGCTGGGTTAACAAGAAGGGTGGCTCTCCAGGATATGGTAAGGATGGCCTCTTGTCACATATCTTCCCCATCTTACCTTTTGTCCCTGGGTGGGGCAGTTCATGGACCTTATCGAGCAGGTGGAGAAGCAGACCTCAGTAGCTGACCTGCTGGCCTCCTTCAACGACCAGAGCACCTCAGACTACCTTGTGGTCTACCTGCGACTGCTCACCTCTGGCTACCTGCAGCGGGAGAGCAAGTTCTTCGAGCACTTCATAGAGGGTGGCCGGACTGTTAAGGAGTTCTGCCAGCAGGTAGGTGCCACCTCCTCTCCAACTCTGCCCTGGGGCTCTCCTGTTCTCTTCTGTGTCAGGGTGGGGCATGCCAGGGTGAGCTGTGGGAGCTGGGAAGGGTCCTGGGCGAGGCCTGACCCGCCCCTATGCCACAGGAGGTGGAGCCCATGTGCAAGGAGAGCGACCACATCCACATCATCGCCCTGGCCCAGGCCCTCAGCGTGGCCATCCAAGTGGAGTACATGGACCGCGGGGAGGGCGGCACCACCAACCCGCACGTCTTCCCCGAGGGCTCCGAGCCCAAGGTCTACCTTCTGTACCGACCTGGACACTACGATATCCTCTACAAATAGGGCCGGCTGGCCTATTGTGCCCTGCCTGCCTCCCCCTGCCAGGCGCTAGACATGTACAGAGGGTTTTCTTTTTTTTCTTTTTTTTTCTTTTTTTTTTTTTTTTTGTGGTTGTAAATGGTCATATTTCACTCCTCCCTTTTCCTGTCACAGAACCTTCCATGTTTTATTAAAGGGGATGCTGGTGGTGAGCCCGCGTGTGCGTTTCCCTGCTCTGCTGCCCTTCCCTACCTGCCTGCTGGCTGCTGTGTGTCTGTCTGGCTGTCCCTTTCCCCAGGACGGGTCCCCTCGCTTTCCACCTATCTACCGCCAAGCATTCCTGCCAAGAGAAGTTTGCGGGGACTAGGCCTTCATGGGTCCCTTCTGGTTCCTTAGCATTGTGCTGTCTACCTAGGGCCTGCCCTCTCTTCCTTAGCCTCCCAAGGGCTTCTGTGGGAACGGCTGAAGTTCTTGGGAACTTGACCAGAAGTCACAAGCCACCCATACTCACAGCACTTACAGACTTGCTATTCTGGCCAGGGACCCTGATCACAACTCTCTGCCCACCTTCAGGGGTCTGCATGATTGAGGAGTCCTGGGGTGAGAGGTTTATGGGAAGAAGCTGGCCTAGAGTAGGTAGAGGAGCCAGGCATCCTCAGTGGGCCCCTGGAGGAGCTGACCTAGTGAGAGAGACACATTCTAGTAGGGCTTTCCTGTTACCTATTCCCCAGAGCCCCTGCCTGTGCCTGCTCTGCACCCCCTTTGCTTGGGCCATATCTGCATTACTTGCCTTTTTGCCTTCTCCCCACCCCCAGCACATGTGGGGTCTCAGCCCAGGCTGTGAGCTCCTTGGGGGCAGGCCCTCAATAAATGTGAAGTGCTGCTGCCGCTGCCTCTGCTGTCTAGCCCATGCATCTACCCTCCTAGCTCACTCAGGGCTGCTGTAGCCTCTTGAAGCAAGGTGCCCAAGACACCATCCCTACCAGGGGCTACCTTCCTCGTGGGAGGGGGTCAGGGGGGACCCAGCCAGACCCAGACAGTGAAGGCTGAGCCAGACAGCTTTATTAGGAGGTTTCTGAAAGGCAGGGCTGAGGGAAAGGACAGAACCGCGTGGTGGCCAAGCTGGAACAAGCTGTAGGCTTCTGAGACCTCTCAGAGCTGGGAACGAGGTCCTACAGGCCCAGGTGGGTCTGAGGGCAGAGCAGATAGATTAAAGGGAATTGAGGACTTCTGGAAGCCCCTGGGCCCCCTCCCTGCCTTCACCGCCCCACTGCATGTAGGTAAGCAATGGTAGATTGAGCGGGTGTTAGAGGGCCAGGTTAGTGTAGAGCGGCCACACCATACTGGGTCAGGCCCTGCTTACCAGTCCTGTTCAGGATGGGCTGTGGGAGCCTCAGGCTGGAAGGCAGAGGACAGTGAGAGACGCCCCGGGGCATTGGAGGAGGGGGTAGGCTGACCTGGGGCGGCCAGGAGGAAAACAAAGGCACGTACCTACTGGGAAATAATGGGGCAGGCGCTCCCGGTAAATGCCCTCGTCCTTCTCCAGGAACACACAGATGATGAGCCGATCCACCTGTGCCAGGGAGACTTGCTCAGCCTGGGCGAGGCCTCCACTGGCCTCTCAGTCCTGGTACTGTGTGCTCCCCCAAATGCACCTGCCCTTGCAGGGTCTTGACTACAATGGTTACACTGTTTACCTCAGGAGATCTGAGAATTCACTGTACCATTTATAGAAGGGGTTCAGGCTGTAACACTTGCTCCTTCCCTTTTATGTCTCACAACAAACAAGCCTGGCCTAGGGAGTGGGCCGGGGAGGGCAGGTACCAACCCGCCACACCAGCTTAGCGCTTGGCACTCCTCCAGCTCACTGCCAACCGCTCTCTCAAGTCTCACCTTGTCCTTGTGCTGCTCCAGCCATTCTCGCAGCGTAGCCAGCACTACCTCCGAAGCCTCCTCATTGGGGTAGCCTGAGGGGAGGGTCTGGTGAGTCCACATCTGGCCCCACCCTGTTCACTTCTAGGACGGGGGTGGGGTGGGGAGAGGAAGCACTGGCCACACCAGGCCTTGCATTTCCAGACTCACCAAACACGCCTGTGGAGATGCATGGGAAAGCCTAAGGAAGAGAGGACAAGACGACATGGGGACTTGGTCACTTGGTGCCTTCCCTGATGCCTATGCCCCTGCCGCCAGTTGACTCTTACCACCGAGCGCAGCCGGTGCTCCAGTAGCAGGTCCAGGCTGCTCAAGTAGCAGCTGCGGAGCTCGGCCGCCTGGCTGGCCGTGGGTTGGCCCACAGCGATGGGCCCCACTGTGTGGATGACATCTAGGGTTGGGTAATGGCTTCAGTCAGCCGGAGGTGTAGGTCTCTCCTGCCATCTCACCAGAAGGACCTCACCCTTGCAGCACACACCTGTGACCCGCATGTCACTGCTACGTGGTGGAAGACCTGGACATTGCCCTCTCACTCTCTGGCTCTCCTCCCTGCTGCAGCTCCAGCCCCTTGCCATCTGCTATCTGGGGTGTCAGAGGGGCCAGGCCCTTATACATAACGTTAGGACGCCCCCTTTTGGCTGTGGGCAGTTCCCCTCCAGCACTCACGCTTGGCTGGCAGCCGATAGCCGCAAGTGATCTTCGCTTTGCCGGTCTCGCAGTTCTGCAGGGTGCGGCATTCGTCCGTGAGCAGGGATCCCGCGGCCCGATGAATGCAGCCGTCCACTGCAGGGACGAAATGAGCTGTCGGGTTCCCCGCATCCCTGAAGGATCAGGCAATGACACCCCAATCCCAAGAAACTCCAAGGCACTTGCCCACTTGGCATCACAAAGTTCTCTCCAAGGCTGCTCTTGTTTCACATCTAGGGAAACAAGCTCCAAGGAGTTGCAGTGAGCCTTGGAGCAAAGAGACATGGGGCGACCGGCAGGGGGCGCGCCTGGCCCACCCTCTTGCTTCTCTGCCCGGTCCTCGCTGTCCTGAGGTTAATGAGATTTAAGAATTTAGTGGGATCCCAAAGCTCACCTTTTGACAAGGCCACTTCAAATTCCAAGCCTCAATTAATCCTGTCTGAGGAACCGAGCCACCTTAGTTCCAAATGACAGATCCAACCCCGCGCCTGAGCCTAGCTTTTCCAGCTCCTTCCCATTGGACCAGGCCTCTCAGGTGTCTCTAGCTTCTCAAACCCTGGTGGGGCAACTAGCAGACTCGTTAGCATTTAGCACATCTTGCTTAACTAAGGCCGGCTTGGGGCTTGTTTATCCAAGTGAGGCTCTTGGGATTCTCTGTGACCCTGGGGACCCAGGCCCAGATATACAACTCTTAATGTTGCTATATTCTAGAGCCAGCAGAAGCCCAGAGGCAGCTCTGCTACTGACTCACCCTGGAACCACGTAGCTTTGCCCAAACAGGCTGAGGCAAGTACTGGTTTGCCCGTCTCCTCTAGATTTTCTCCTGTTTACCAGGATCTCAACTGGAAAATGTGGCTAGTGGCCCTGGAGATGGCAGGGCTGACGGAGCCCAGGCCTACCCTTGAGAAGGTCTACTGCCTGGCACTGGCTGTATGGCATCAAGCAAGCAAAATGAACAAATAAACAAGAAAATTCTGGCTCCATTTTACAGATTCCTAACATGAAACCCTTTCTCCCTCCTGCACCCCTCCAAGTTCTTGGCTCAGGTCTGGGCACACCAACTAGACACCCCCTCTTTTTTGTTTCCTCTGTTTCCAACTACACCTAAATTTCAACCTTCCTCAGATCTGGCACTGGGTGGTTTCCCAGAGTTGGGGAACCCTGGGAATGGCGCAGGACAAGGTATTTCAGGCCCCTACTCTCCTCTGCAGGATTCTGCAGTGC
Organism: Grammomys surdaster; assembly: GCF_004785775.1. Taxonomy (NCBI): domain Eukaryota; kingdom Metazoa; phylum Chordata; class Mammalia; order Rodentia; family Muridae; genus Grammomys; species Grammomys surdaster. Next base: position 907,211 of record NW_021604650.1, read on the forward strand.
GGGTCCTGAGAGTCCAGAGCCTGCGGGAAGCCTGGAGTTCACAGGAATCGCAGTGTTTCTGTCCTGGGTGGGATGTCCCAGAGGACCCAGCACTGTACAGAGCAGAGCGGCAGGGGAGGCGAGAAGCCTGAGTAACCCTGGACACATCACTACTTCTCTGGGTCTAATAGAATGCCCACCTCATAGGATGTTGGAAAAATAAATGTTACAAGGTAGCGTAGTGCCAGGTATGGAACCCAGGGCACACAATCTACAGCCAAGCTACACCTCAGTGCTAAGTAAACTGACCTTTTTTTTTTCTTTCTCATATTTGTTGTGTTCTGGTTTTTATCAAGCTATGTGATCTCATGTAGCTTGGGCTAGCCTCAATTTAAACTTAAACTCCTAACCTTCCCACCTCCATGCTGAGCAAGGAGCTGGGGGAGGGAGTCCACCACTATGCCAGGCTCTGATTCTATTTTAATTTTTTTTAGATTTGTTTATGTCCCTTTATGTGTATGAATGTTTTGCCTGCATGCATGTCTGTTCACTGTGACTGTAGGATCCTCCTGCAGAGCAACACTTGTTCTGGGCCCCAGAAGTCGGGCTCTAAGTCTTGTTAGTTAAGCAGTGTTGGGCTTGATCAGATACAAAGTAATTTACCCCTTATGATAACATGACAGTGTCAGGCTCACAGAGTGGGCCGGGAGTCCGTGGGGAGGCGAGGGAGTCCTGTGAGGTGAGCACAGGGATTTGTGGAGGTGACATTCTTGGAACCTACAGGCCCTGGCTGGCAGTCTCACCCTCCTGGCACTCCACTACCTGCTATTCCAGTGTGAAGTGTCTTGAAGGTGACCTTGGTTGGCTACAGGGTCATATGGAAATCTAGACCCTGCTCAGAGGAACAGGACTGCAGTCAGTCCTTTGGGCTGACCTGGGGAAGTGAGGGCACAGAGGACTGGCACAGGCTTTTCACCATGAGTGAATGCCAGTGACTTTTGCCTTTAATCCCAACAGATGGGAGGCAGAAGCAAGTTAGAGTAAATGGTAAAGTCCTTTCTCACCAAACAAACACCAAGATCTGCAGCTCAGTCTAAGCCTGGTTAGCATCCTCTTGTCTACTTGATCCGATATGAGCATTCCTCCATTGGGTGGAGCCGGTCAGCCTCCATTCCTCCCTGGTGGACCTCCTTGCAGTAAGCACCTTGAGGTGCTGAGCCAGACCCATAGATTGTCTTGTTGGAGCCTTACACCCCACTCAGGAGGTACTGCCAACCTCTTCTTTACAGAACAAGCTGAGGCACGGATAGTAAAACTTGGCACAGATCACACTCTGGGCACTGAAGGTTTAGGGACTCTCTGGGACCATGATGTGGCTACTTTTGCCACCCCACAACCTCTCTACTCTGAGTGGGCCAGTGCTTGTCTGTCTCTGGCAACTGTTTCTGTCATCTTCTGTCTCCCTGCCCTCTTCACCCCTGCAGTCTGGCACTTACCCTCTCCCTGAATCAACACATCCCCCAGAAGAGTATCTGCCCTGGGGACTCTGGTCTCTCTGGACTGTGCAGCTAGTCCATAGGGCTGTAGACTACTGCCACCCACCAAGGTGCTCTCAGAGACACTAGCTGTTTCCTCCCTGGCCACTCCTCTGCTGCACCCTCCCTAATCCCTACATCTCACTGAACCCAGCCCCTTCCCCTCCTGTCTAGTCAGTCCCCCAAAGCCTGGGAGATGCTAAGGGACACCTCCTGGTAACTGGATAGATCTAACATTCATCTTGGGACCTTCAGAAGGTTCCCTACCTGGCCCAGCACAATCCTCCCCAACAAGACGGGGAGTGGGGCTGGCAGGGGCTGTCTCATGCCAGGGGGAGAGGGCTGGACCCTGACCCTCTGCAGACCAATTAAAGCAGGCTCCAGTGGGGACCACTCCAGTAAGGCACTGAGGACTGTTGGCTACTATTTAGGGTGCTGTAATATTCATGAAGGGAAGATTAGATATTTAAATTTATTCAGCAATAAATGTGTCTCAGTGGGGGAGCATTCCTCATGCTAAACAAACAAGTGAGCAGGGGCTAATTAATTATTTACAGGAACAAGAGGAGCCAGTGGCCTAGGGGACTCAGAGGGCAGTTGTACCCCTGCCAAAGGGTCAACTGTCCCCATTCCCTTCTGCCACTCTGTGGAGCTGGCCCTGTTACATCCCCTACTAGGATTTCTCTCTCTCAAAATTCAGGCCAAAGATTGCTGGAAACTTCGGGTTAGTTATTCAATCTCTCTGAATCTCAGAGCCTAGGTGTCCAAAGATCTGTAGGGAACATTGATTTAGGCCGGGAGGCAGATAACAGGTAGGCAACTGAAAGCCAGAGAAGTCAACAACTCCTCACAGCTGGAAGTGGAGTGGAAGCCAAGGTCTCTAGGCTAGGCCCTGTCTTACAAGAAGTGGAGGCAAAGGTTCAGAGAGGCATAGCTATGAGTCACAGAGCAAGAGAGGATTCTGGGTAACTCTCACCTCTGCCCTGCCCATCCTGGCCTCCTATAGACTCCCCTCTAGGAGGAAAGCAAGGGGGAGCCTGGAATGGAGATCCAATTTGTAGAGTGACAGCCAACTTGGCCTTGGGGAAACAGGCAAGGAGCTTTCAAACCAAGTCCCTCTTTCTGGGCTCTTCCATCGTGTCTCCAGGATAGTCTCTGTACTTCTCTGTGCCTCAGTTTCCTCAGCTGTCAGCAAGCCCTTGTTGCTTGGTGTGGGCATTTGGGAAGAGACTGCTCCTTTGTTTATCACGCTGTCAATACTCACAGCTAGGTGGCTTCGGCTCAGCCAAGGGCAGAGGCCTGGGCATTGCTGCAGCTCTTCTAGGAAGACAGGCTGTGTGTGGGAGGGGCTGGAGGCCTCTGTCCAAGAAGGTATAGAGAACCCCTTCCCATCTGGACATTCAGTCTTGCTTGGTCTCTGGCCTGGGGACAGCTCACAGCAGCCATACCTTAGTGCAGCATATGGGTGCCAGCCAGACCCTGTGCACTGGTCCTTGTCCATCTCCTTCTCAGAAGGAGAGCCTAGCTGAGCAGATGGGGAGCTGAGTCTACCGGAGTGAGGAGCTAAGGCAGATTCCTGAGCTGCTGACCTTTGGACTCCCACCCTCAGATAGGACTATGAAGACCTACTGGGTCCTAGAGCCCTTCTCTCCTGGCTTGCCCCATACTTTCTTCCTCTTCCTGGGTAGAACTTGTGAACCAAGACACTGATGTTGCCTAGTTAGAACCCAAACAGCCAACCTCTGCTTGTCCTCTCTGGAGCAACATTTCGTGGACAGTCCTACTCCAATGTCTGCTCCAGACAAGGCCTGGATTGGGCCCAGGGAAGGACACAGAACCCACCCCTCTGAGGCTGTATCCTGAAGATGGCCAGGCGGGTGGGTGTCCCGGGGAGAAGACGGATGGGCGACATCACTGGGATGTGATCTGACATTCATTACGGGGTGAGATCAGCTCCTTAAATGGGGATTTGAAAACATTAGGGCTTCATTATGTACACAACCACGAGGCTCGTTCATCATGCGCAATCACTCGCGTTATTAAAGATCTGCAGCGGCCGGCCCTGTGCAGGGCCTGGTGGCATCTTGCCTACTGGGGGCAGGGCAGGAGTGCAGTGGCCCAGAGATAGGGGCCAGAGTTGCTGAAGGAGGACTGATTCTCACTCCTCTTACTCATGGAAGGCCAGGTACTAGGGAGGGTAGGAGCAAAATGAAGCTGCAGATAGCCCTCGTGTCACTCAGGGGAGGAGCTTCCAAGGCACTGTCCTCCCAGTGGTCAGGAAGGGGCAGCTGGTGACCCAGGGCCTCTGCCTGGGTAAGGAAAGACCTATCACACTCGGCTCATTGAAACCTTTTGTGGCTCACGCCAATCTACAATATGAAAACTCTGACGGCAAGTCAGGACTCTCTGACCCTGGAAAGCTATACTCTGTACCCAAACATGTAATGGGGTGGCCTCAGGCCAGCCCTGTGTGTCACACTACCAGGGAAGAGGCAACAGAGATGACATGAGAAGATGGAATGGGACGGGAGTGGGAAGGGGTATGAACAAACCCGTTCAGTGGTCCACTCTGTCCCGCTAGCATGGGACACTGTAGTGGAGCCCTGGCTAATAAAATATACTGGGAGGGACAAAAGAGAGTCCCAGCTTGTAAATCCGGGGGCAGGAGTACAGGACTGCAGTCCTGGGGGGCAGGAACTGTGGATTAGGCATCTGGGAACCCCCGACACATGTGCCTAGCTGAGTGTGAAGAACACTATCAGTTTGCATCTAGCCTTTTTGTTTTAAGATTATTATTTTTAACATATATGTGAGAACACCGTCACTGTCTTCAGACACAACAGAAGAGGGCATCGGACCCAATTACAGATGGTTGTGAGCCACCATATGGTTGTTGGCAACTGAACACAGGACCTCTTAACTGCTGGGCCATCTCTCCAGCCCCCTGCACGCAGCCATTTTTGAGGGTCCTTCTGTGATTCACACTTCTCTGTGCTAAAGCTACACCCCTGCTCCTGCAGACAACCCCAGGCCCAACACTGTGGGTCCAGCAAGCTTCCTGCTGCTTCTGAGTCCCACAGGTGGCCAAAGAGGGATGAGGCAACCTCCTCGAACACCCTGGCTGCCGAGCGCCAAGGCAGCCCACAGGCTATGGAGGCCATCATTCATCAGGGCAGCAGCTCCAGCCTCACCAGAGGCCATGGAAGCAATCACAGATTAGCAGCAGTGACCGCAGTGGCTTGCAAAGAATTGACAGGAAGGCCATGCTGGGGTCCCATGCTCAAAGGCCTTGCTAATCCTTGCAGGAACAAAGGAGAATGAGGGGAAGAGAAAGCAGAGGAAAGGGCGATAGTAAAGGATGGTGAGCCAAAGGGAGCGAGAGCGGTTAGAAAGGGATGGAGATCAGGCAGATAGAATAGACGTGAAAGGAGCCAGTGAGAGGGCCAGCCAGCCACTGAGGGCTGGGTACTGTGTGAGGGAGAGGGGACGGGGCTGTACACACAAGTATCAGGCCATGGCCGAGCACAGCGGCAGTTGACAAGCGTGCTCCCAGCCCATGCTGTCCACCTGTGTCTGCACCTTAAGTGGTCTGATGGTGTGCATGGGAGCAAACAGATCTTGCATAATCGTCAAGGGAAACAGAATACCTAGCTTGGTTCAAGATGGTGCTCAAACATGGCGGGCTCTCCATTCCTAGATTTTGGGGTGTGGCCAGCAGGAGAGACCATCATCAGATAGGGAGTCTGGGCAGGAGGACAGAGGGGCAGCAGGCACAAAGGCCTTGTGCAGGGGATGGCTGTAGGGGATGCGCCACCATTCTGGCGTCTCCCAGACTGTGATGCTGGGCTGTAACTATAGGGGTGAGGCAGTGCAGGGTGGCCCTGGAGCTGATGTGTGCACAGATGGGTAGATCCACAACTCCTGTAGCTTTGTGTGGGGCTCATAACTTGTAAGGCCCAAGCAGAATAGAGGGTGAGGACAAGGGTTCCTTCCCCCTTCCTAGCCTGCCTTGCCCTCCGCCAAGGACCTGTCTGACCCCAACCACTGGTTCCTAAAGTTGGCCCTTTGGGGCGCTGGCTGGCTGGGGCAGAGAAGTTGACCATGCCGGCAGAGGCGGCAGCCCTGAATTAATCTGTCACTAAGACTTGGCCATGGCAGGCGCAGTCATGATTTAGATGAATAATTGAAACGCTCCGATACATTTATTATCCCTTTAGTGCAAAAGTGGCAGAGAAAGACGAGGGGTAATTGAAAAAGAACGCACAAATCTCCCGAGAAAGCCGGCTCCTCCTCGCCAAGTAAACATCTCGGTGCTAATAAACAGCTGAAGCGCTTGGGCCTTGTCGATCCCTATCCTGATTTAGGACCCGCCTCCCTCCTTACCATACAATAGGAGAGTGTTTCAGACGTCTTTTATTGAGCCAATAACTGGCTTTCCACAGGGAGATAGGGCAGAGGCATGGGAAAAGAGTGGCCCAGGTGGTCACCAGCGCTACCAGGAGACTAGGACCTCCCTAGGCCATCAGGTCCTCTTCACTGGTATCTCTCCATCCTGCCAGCCTGGTAAGCTCCTAGTCAATCTTCAAGGCCCAAGTCCCAGCATCCTTTGCTTGAGAAACCTACTTCTAAATGGGTCACTTGAGTGCAGAGCAAAGTCCTGAGTCCCAGCAGACAGTAGGTACCAACAGATCACTCTCTGTCCCTTAGCCCCGGGCAGACACATATAGAGAGCACAGTATCTACTCCACTTGTGCTGGCTGAGCAGAGGCCACCGTGAGGGGCTCCAGAGCTCACTGTCCTGGGTCCTAAGCTTCACAGGAAGGACATTCTGGTGGAGGAGTGCGTAGAGCACTGTACAGTATAAGTGTGGTCTGAGAGTCCAGAGCTAGATCCAAGAGTGATGTGGCAGGATGCTTGGCTGTGTCTGTTGACCTGCGGCTGAAGAGACGAGACGTATCTAGGGTCATCATGAGTGGAGGACACATAGGGACAGATAGGGAGCTCTTAAAGGAGGAACTTCAGGTCCCCATGAGAGGTCCCAGGGTCTTCCAGGGGTCAGGGTGGGTGATGGGGTAACAGATGTGTCATATTTGAAGAAGGGGCATGTCCAGGTAGCTGCCAGGCTCTGCCTCCTCTCTCCACAGCCCGGTCCTGCACCTCCACCTGCTCCAATTTTATTAGCAGGGCTATATATCCCAGCCCCAGCCGCAGAGGCTCCATAAATCTTAGCTGCATTTAGATGAAAGGCCGGACTTAAAGTCTACTTCCTCCAGGGTCACTGCTCCACCTGTCTCCTCATCAGCCAGCCTCCCTGCACCCCCAAGGCTGAAAAGGGAGCCAGAGCACCCCATGGTTTAAGACAGGCACCAGGATGCCTGCAAACCACCCCTTCGCACAGCCTACTTCTGTGTGCTACCCTCAGGGGTGAGTCCCTCCCTTCATGGGAAAGTCTGTCCCGCCCCATATCCTGGTGATTTCTTTCCTTCTGAGGGACAGACAGAAGGCAGTGAAGGTAGTGATGAAGAATTGTCACACGGTACAAGGAGGGTTCTCAGAAAACAACTACAGCAGAGAGACAGGGTGAATAGTTGTGGCCTCAGCCAGTAGTCAGGGTGGGTCCCACTGGGAAACCTGCATTCAAGTAAAGGCTTTTTAAGAGGGAATGGAGCAGATACTTGATACCCTCAGGAAAAGCACACACACACACACACACACACACACACACACACACTCTGAAGGATGGAAGATACAGTCAGTCAGTGTAGGGGGCCCCCCCGGGCCCCCCCCCCCCCAGGCAAGAGTGTGCCTCTTGTGTCACTGACAGTACAAAGGCCCTGAGGCAGAGAGCACCTGACCCGGTGCAGGGAGGCAGGTGTGGTTCTCCGGAAGGCCTGGAGTGCAGAGGTGAGTCTTCAGAAGTGATTGGGCCTTCTGAGCCACAGTGAGGGCCTTAGATGAGGGCCTCTGAAGGGCGTGAGGGTTTTGAGCAGGTCAAGAATGGCAAGCTGAAAGGCCCACATGGTTCCTTCAGTTTTACTTTCCCCAGAGGAAACGCTAAAACCCTAGCTCCGCCCACGGATTCTCCCTTTCCTGCTGCTCTTCAGGCCTCCTGGCAGGGATCCGAGGCCTCCGGTCAGCTGAGGCTCCTCAATACCCTGCTCCCTTCGTCTTCCGGCCTTTACCTGTCTGTCCCCTCCACTCAGGACACTCTCCTCACCTCTCCTCACCAGTTCAGACCCTGCCTTCCGGAAATCTGCCTGGTGCTCATGCCGAGCAGGCAATTTGCGCTGAGCCCTGAGGTACCTGGTGCCTCCCACTACCCTGTCATGGCTGGTCTGTCAGCGTCCAACTCACAGTCCCGTACACAACAGGCACTGAGTACTAAGTGATGAATGAATGGGTGTGGGATGGGTACTGTGGTTGGGGCATGGTGTCACCAACCAGAGAGAGACCTGTTCCTCTTAAAGGGCAGGCTTGCAAAGAGGTCCCAAGGGCCTACCCATGGGCACCAAATCCCCATCCTGGGAAGCTGTGACCTCCACAGGGACAGCTAGAGGAGAGTGGGGAGGGAGGGAAAGCGTCTTCCGCCACAAACAGCCCCCTGCATCCTGGCTGGTCCCGACAGCTCTGAGTGCTGTGCTTATTTATTCCTGACCTTCGCTGCCCCTTTTATTTTTTCCCCCTTTTAAAACCTGGCCTGGGCCCCGCCACCGCTGCCGTAAACATGGCCCCCGGGATTTATCCCACGGCGCATTAACCCCTGCCCCCTGGCTCACCAATCATCCCGCCCTGTGCAGACAGTGGCTGCCCGGCAGCTGTGGGCTGAGGGGCTGAGTGAGTGGTGGAAAGCTGGTTGAGGCAGATGTGGGGCCACAGGGTTGCCCCACTAGGGGCACCTGCTACATTGGCCTTTGTCCCTCTGTCACTCACCTGTTCCCTACCTGGTGCTGTAGTGCTCACCCTGTGCTGGCCTGAGATACTACCTGGCAGACACCTGGGGTTTTTCAGTGTAGAGATGGATAAGGTGCAGAGACAGTGGAGAAGCTGAGGACAATTAGCAAGGAGCTTTCAAAGGCCCAGCCGGCTTCAGGCACACAGTGAGGCTTTGTCTACCATCCAGCAGCCTCCAGCCTCAGCCTGTTCAGGTACAAGCCCAGAGGCTTGAGTTCAGGTAGGGGTCACCCCACAAAGGAGCCAGGCCTCTAGCTTTATCAATCGGCACACCAGAGGGGCCTGACTGAAATAGTAGGGTCCTGAAGGATGAACTAGGAGACCCATACCCCACCCCAACTCTACCCCCATTCCAACCTTACAAGAGACCCAGGAAGGTCTGTACTCACCACCCCCACTCCAACCTTCGAGAGACTCAGGAAGGTACTCACCCCCTCCGCCTCCAAGCAGGGACTTGTTAGCTGCAAGACAGAAAGAGAGAGACAAACCAGGTGAGTGAAGTGGTGCTGGGAAGGGAGTGTCAAAGCAGGGACAAAGGAGTGTCAAAGTGGGGTAGAGGGGACAGTCAGGTAGCTGGGAGCAGGGAGCCTGGGTCCTGAGACTCGGTATAGGATTCCCAGCCCTTGGTGCAAGAGCCAACGATGGGGTTGGGGAGCTCCTAATGGGCCTGGGCTCACAGAGGGTCAGGGAGTGGGGGCACAAGAAGGCCATCAAGGCCACTGACCACCTAGAAGTACCAGTCCACAGGGTTAAGGCCATATGTGCAGGTCAGGGGGCAGCTAGCAGGAGTTGTTTCTCTCCTTCCACAGTGTGGGTCCCGTGGTTCGGACTCAGTTGTCAGGCTTAGTGGGAGACGCCTTTACTCACTGAACCATCTTGATCCCCTCTGCTCCCCCCCCCCCATCTTCCCCCATACAAGGTTTCTCTGTGTAGCCCTGGCTGTCCTGAAACTCTCTTTGTAGACCAGGCTGGCCTTGAACGCAAAGGTCCACCTGCCTTTGCTGCATGTGCCACCACTCCCCAGCCTCACCTCCTTTATTTTTTAAAGACAGTTTCCTGAATTCTAGACTGGCTTCCACTCACTATGTAGCAGAAGGAGGCTGTGTAGTACGCCTGCCTCCACCTCCAAGTGTTTACTGTCTGCCCTGTATTCTGCCTGCCCTGCTTGACTCTACAGTGTTTCTTGAGACCCGGACGTGCCCAGCCTTTAGCATAGGTATGGGGGTGGCAGGGCAGCATGGTCCTTACTTTCATGGTCCCCAGGCTGCCTAGTAACGCAGTTGGAGGCCACCAAAAAGGAACTGCACACAGGGCATGGTGGCAGACACTCGTTTTGTTTTTTGGTTTTTCAAGACAGGGTTTCTCTGTGTAGCCATGGCTGTCCTGGAACTCAAAAATCCACCTGCCTCTGCCTCCCAAGTGCTGGGATTAAAGGCGTGCGCCATCATCGCCAGGCTGGTGGCAGACACTCTTAATCCCAGCTCTCAGGAGGCAGAGGCAGATGGATCTCTGAATTTGAGGCCAGGCTGGTCTATATAGTGAGTTCCAGGATATTGAGGACTACGTAAATCCTGACTAAAAAAACAAACAAACAAACAAAGAGAAGGCAGCGTATGTGCAGCTAGGGAGGAAGCTTGAGGCCACAGAGTATGGGGTGGAGGAAAGCCACACTGTGGGCCATGTCAGAAGTCTGAGTGCCAGCCAGCACACCTGGAGAACAGGGCAGCCTAGCTCCAGGCCTCGGTTTCCAATGTGAACTGGGAAGAATACCTCAGCTCACAGGGTTGGGGTGAAGGTCATGAAAAAAGAGTCAGCTCTGGCCTTGCTATAGGAAAGTGCCCTGTTTTCTGCCTGGTCTGGAGGGCACCCCCTCAGGCACAGTGGGCCTGGCTCCTAGGCTGGGCCTTTGACTCCTCACAGGGTTGACTCTTACCCCAACTTCCTGGGCTTGCTGCTTTAGGGTTAGGGGCCAGACTGTGGCACAGGGCTTTTTATGCGGAAGCCATGGATGCTGCTAAGTGGTGTCGTGGCTCGCAGTGGCTGGTCTCCCAGACCTGACAGCTCTTCGCTTGGGGAATAATTAATTCCACAGCCTGAAAACCCAGGGCTGCAAGTTGCCACGTTACTTTCGAGATTAATACAAGCAGCTAATTAAGATGGAGAGGCAAGGAGCGGCCGGGAGCTCCTAGAACCAAGTGGGGGCCATGGGAACGAAGAAGGAGCTAGCTGAGCATGTAGGCAAGTTAGCTGGGAGGCACTGCCGGGTCAGAGGTCAGCAACCAAGGCCCCCGGAAGGGGCAGGGTGCAAGGTTCCATTCTGGTCCTCAGAAGGGGCAGGGTGCAGAGGGTCCATCCTGGTCCTCAGAAGCTCTCCAGGACATGATCCTATTGGAAGGAGTCCCTTAGCAAGATAGGCTGCCAATCTTCTCAAGCACCCCCTGTATCATCAGAGCCAAGTCACCAGGGAGGGCTGCCTGTTCCCATTTTACAGAGAAGGAAACTGAAGCTCAGAGGGGCCAAGGGGGAGAGAGGGAGAGAGGGAAGAGGGAGGGAGGGGGGATGGGAGGGAGAGAGAGAGGGAGGGAGAGAGGGGGGAGGGAGAGAGGGAGAGAGGAAGAGAGAGATTGGGATGGTGCAGGTATAGGGTTGGGGTAGGGAGCTGGGAAATGTAGTACATCTCAAGGACTTGTGCATGCAGGAAACCCTGGGTTGGATTTCCAACCATGTATATACCAGATATACAGATTTCCAGGTATACACCAGACACAGTATCCTATGCCTGTAATTTTATTACTCTGGGAGGTGGAGGCAGGAGGATCAGAAATTCAAGGTCATCTTCTATTATGTAAGGAATTCTAAACCAACCTGGGCTACGGGAGATCTTGGCTCAAAATAAATAAAGACTAAATCTGGGTCTCTCTGAACTGGAAGGCAGGCCACCAAGAGGGCCGGTTACGCGGCTACACCTCCTGGCCACGCCTACTTTCTCAAAGCAAGGAGGAGCACTCCGGAGCCTCTATTACCTCAGCCTCAATTGCTCCACGCCCAGCAGGCTTGGCTGCAAACGTGAAGGGCCGCGCTCCCGCTGTAGCGCGTGGGAACCGGCAGTGGAAGATGAGGCATCTCAGGTGGGCCCAGGCCTGACTCCAGCCCTCTGAGCCCCTGGGGCAGCGCTGGCGGCTGTCGGAAGCTGCCCTCCGCGGCCCTTCCCACCTCCCCCACCACCTCTCTCTTAATTAACACCGGCTGCAAACAAGCTGGCTCCTGCTCAAAGAGGGCACAGTGCCAAATGGGTTGGCAGGAAGCCTTGCTGGGGCAGGAGAGGAGGGGCCAAGACCTGGACTGGGCGCAGCAGACCCTAGTCAGAGAGGACGCCAACCCCGCCTGCCTGACACTCTAAATCTCACTCTGTGTGGTCTTGCCCCTGGGGAGAGGCAAGTGGGATGAATGGCTGATATCCACCCAGTCAGGGTCTGAGAGAGGGATGGACCTGGGGAAGGCAAGGTGTTGCAAGGGTAGATAAAGCCCGGCACCTCCTTGGCCTGAGAAGAGGATCTGTGATCAGCCAACTTGCCCATAAAAGGAGGCTTTTTGTTTCTGTTTATCTTTAAAAACAAACCAGGGTCTCACACAGCCCAGGCTGGCCCTCAACTTACTTTGTAGCCAAAGATGACCTTGAACTTTGAACCCTCGTCTCTGTCTCTGGAGTTCTGGGATTACAGGCATGAACCCTCACCCCCACCCCGGTGCTTAGTTTATTCCATGCTAGAGATGGGACTCAGGACTTGGTGCACATTTAAGGGAGCATCACATGACACTCTTGGATGTCTGCTTATCTTGAGATAAACGGGGTCTCACTATGCTGCCCAATCTGCCAGAACTCCTGGGCTCAGACAGTTCTGCTTCAGACTCCCAGAAGCCAGGAATACGCGCATGTCACAGTACTCAGCTTGTATCTTAGTTTTAAAGGATTTACTTACTATTCATGTGTGTGTGTGTGTCTGTGTGTGTCAACATGTGTGTGTGCCTGAGGATGCCAGGAGAGTTGTTGGAGTCCCTTGGCAGGCAGTTGTGAGCCACCTTTGTGCATGCTGGGAATTGAACTCAGCCCTCTGAAAGAACAGCAAGTGCTCCAACTTCGAAACATCTCCTCAGGCCCGTTCTTCCTCCTCCTCCTCCCCCTCCCCCCCAAGCATCCACCTTTTTTATTTATTTTTTGAGACAGGGTCTCTCTATGTACTTCTGGCTGTCTGTCTTGGAGCTCAATCTGCAGAGATCCTCTTGCATTTCCAACCTGAGTACCAGGATTGAAGGTGTCCACTGCCATGCCCGTCTAAGCACCCAGTTTTTTAAAAAGGAGAGGAAGCAGATCTCAGCTCTGGTGGCCTGTATGTTCTAGGTCATAGGATGCAGGTTCCAGGGAGTGCACACACATTTGACTTTAAGACGAGCCTGGTCCTCTGCCCACTGTAGGGGACTGCTTGTCGTCTGCACTGTAGATGAGATTCTCCCTCAACATGGATGCGTATGATTTCACCACACTCCGCTGAACCTAACCAGCTGGCTTTGAGTCCTGTGACCTTGAAGTGCCCCTCATGTCACTCAGTGCCAAGTCCTTTGGCCACTGAAAACTGAGGCTTGGGGATTCCTCGCTCGAAGCCCACATGCCCCCAGGTTCTCCTCACCTGCAGCTCCTGCTTTGCTCACCCCAGCTCATGTGACCTGCCACTTCCCTTCCACTTTTTCAGGCCCTGGCCCTACTCTGCCCTATGACTGCCATCCCTGAGGGTGGCAGGGTAGGGACTCCCAAGTTTGTGGCCAGGCTCTTGGCCTAGTTAGGTACTGGCAGATGGCCACTGCCCAGTGAGAAGGAGAGGGCCAGCCCTGAGAGTTTGGCAAGTGCCACTAAAGATCAGAGGAAGTCCAGGGACAAAGGCAGTACCATGCCTTGCTTCACTTTTTACAAGGACATCTCATTTTTGTCTGTCTGTCTGTCTGTCTGTCTGTCTGTCTGTCAGGGTTGCTCATGTAGCCCAGGCTAGCCTTGAGTTCATAGCTGAGGGAGAATGACCTTGAATTCTTGATCCTCCTGCCTTGGGATCCTGGGTGCTGGGAGTACAGGCAAAGAGTCACCACGTTTAGCTTTAGGAAATGTTTTAAAATGTAATATTAATATATTTCTTTTTTTTTCTTTTTTTTTTGGTTTTTCGAGACAGGGTTTCTCTGTGTAGCCCTGGCTGTCCTGGAACTCACTCTGTAGACCAGGCTAGCCTCGAACTCTCGAATTCAGAAATCCACCTGCCTCTGCCTCCCAAGTGCTGGGATTAAAGGCGTGCGCCGCCGCCACCACCACTGAAAAGAGTCACATGGTGGCATTTAAAATGTTTTATAATGGAGGTGGGGTGGGGAGACTAAGGCACAGCGCCTGCATGGCAGTGGTGAGCTTGCTGGACAGGGTATATGCACTGCTCACCTCTCTGGGGAGACACTGCCACCATTTTCCAGAGGCAGCCCTGAGCCATGGGGACAATCTCCTCACAGTGTAAATTGAACCAATTCTCTTTTACCTCAGCTTCCCAATTAAAACTGTCCCCGGCCTGGGAGTATGTCTCAGAAGTAGAGTCTAGCTCTCTATGCAAGAGGGTCCCAGGTTCCATTCCCAGCAAAGTCAAGAAAAAAAAAAAGCAACCTCAAAACCTCTCAACAGGGAGCTCATTGAACTCATGAGTAAGGAGCGCCCTCCTTCTTCTCAGGGTATAGAACGGGCGCAAACAAGGCCAACACATCATCCCGTCTCCTTCCCCACTCTCAGTGCTTCCCTCTGCCAGATTCCAGGTTCCCAGGTCCAGCAGCTGTGCCTGGAGAAATCACCCTGCCCTCTCCAGGAGACACACTCAGGTACACCTGGAGTCTGAGACTCTCATCTGCTCCCCCAGCACCCCACACTCCCCCAGCACCCCACACTCCCCAGCATCCCCACACTCCCCCAGCACCCCACACTCCCCCAGCACC
>NW_021604650.1:926687-1125439 GCF_004785775.1 Grammomys surdaster
CTAGCACCCCACACCTCCCTACTCTTCAGATAAGCAGCCTTCTGAATACTGCACCAGGCATGCCACATCTGCAGTTTCCATCACAGAGCTCTGGTACATAGCAGGTGTCTAAGGACAATTTTTTTTTCAGTATTGGAGACTGACATTGGCCTCCTGCATGCTAGGCAAGTGCTTTCCCACTAAGCTACATCCCTACCAGCTCACTGGTTTTTGTTTAGTTTAGTTTTGTTTGTTTGTTTTTTCTTTTTTAAAAAAATGTTTTATTTTTTATTTATATGAGTACACTGTAGCTGTTTCCAGAAACACCAGAAGAGGGCATCAGATACCTTTACAGATGGTTGTGAAACATCATATGGTTGCTGGGAATTGAACTCAGGACCTTTGGAAGAGCAGTCCGTGCTCTTAACCACTGAGCCATCTCTCCAGCCCTTGTTTTTGTTGTTTTGTTTTGTTTTTTTGAGACAGGGTTTCTTTGTGTCGTCCTGGCTGTCCTGGAACTTGCATTGTAGACTATGGTGGCCTCAAACTCACCTGCCTCAGCCTCCTGAGTGGTGGGATTAAAGACATGCACTACTGCCACCCAGCCGATATTTTGTTTATAGACAGGGTCTCACTGTGTCTTCCAGGCTGGTTTGAACACAGTCTGTATCCCAGGTTGGCCTGGTGCTTTTGATCCTCCTGCATCAGCACCCCGTGTTGATGGGATTAAAGGTATGCCACCAGGCCAAACCTCAGCAAGGGTTATTGAAAGAATTGGGCAGTGACAGACTGTATGCACCAAGTCACTCAGCCCACTCTGTGGGTTGCACACAGACTGAACCTAGCTCTGCCAACTTCCCACGGGAGGCTCCTCTCCAGCCAGTCCAGCAGGAAGCCCAGGAGTAGGAAATGGTGCTATAACAAGCACTTGTCCGAGGCCAGCAGCCGAGCCACTTTCTGGCTTTCCCAGACAGGGACTAAGTCCTTCATGCCTGGGAGAAGGGGGTGGCCCTCTGAGGGAGATGGGAGAGGAGGATGCAGAGAAGAGTCAGTTACCAGTGACCCGAGGAAAGCGCTGAGCAGGTGCCTGGGCCAGGAAAAGGCTGGGCAAGCAGGCACAGCGGTGACTTTGAAGCTGGCACAGCCCCTGCACATGCCCCAGGAGGCTGCTGCCTCCACATGTCTCCCTCAGCTCTGTATGTGTGCCTTGTCCTGGCACCCCAGTGTCACCTGTCCAGAGTAGCTGGGGATCTGGGGGCTGCTCCGCCTTGTCCTGGCACCCCAGTGTCACCTGTCAGGAGTAGCTGGGGACCTGGGGGCTGCTCCCCTCAACCCTTAAGCTCTCACTGGCCTGTTTTCTCATTCCTCGTGAGTGAGCCAGACCTCAGCTTTGGCAGAGATGCTTTCTTCAGCCATTGTGAGCTGAGCACTGGGGTGAAAGTGGACCCTGCTGGCACAAAGCTCACTCCAGGGTGACAGTCAAAGCTACACAGGCATAAACTTGAACCAGAATTAACACCAGAGGTCAGGAAGGCAATCAAAGGGAAGATAGAGGAGGGCTGGCAGGATGTCTCTCATATGTAGCAAGGACCCGCCAGTGGGGAAGCTGACTTGAGAAGCGCACAGCAGGGGAAGAATGGCTGGGCAAAGGCCCTGAGGCAGAAGCCTAGCTTGGAGGTATAGCATAGGGTCCTGTGGTGAGGGAGAGATGAAAGAAGAAGGCAGAGGAGAGGAGGGAAAAATGGGAGGGGACAGAAGGCCAGGGGCCTCTGGAGCTGGACATCCAAAAGCTGTGCTTCTGGGAGCTACAGCATCGGATAGGTACTGCGTAGACAGACTGCCCACACGGCCGGCTCACTCTCCAGAGTCCCCAAGTCTTGTCAGGAGCAAGGCTGCCACCTACAAGGAGGGCTCTGTGGAGGCTTTGTCTCATTACCACACAGACTGACAGCTGCCCCCAAGCTCTGTTCTGGGGAAGGCACTGTTTCCTCCCCCATCCCACAGGCCGGCGGTGGAGATCCGTGTTC
Source organism: Grammomys surdaster (assembly GCF_004785775.1). NCBI lineage: Eukaryota > Metazoa > Chordata > Mammalia > Rodentia > Muridae > Grammomys > Grammomys surdaster. Next base: position 928,694 of record NW_021604650.1, read on the forward strand.
CAAGAGGGCGAGTCGTTTAAAACATGCTTTAGATTAGAAACACCCACAGATGGAACAAGATGTATAATGTACTGAATTCTGAAGATAAAACAAGAGACTTCAAAGCTATCTCAGGCTGGGCGAGCAGTCACCATGTTGGACAAGCTCTGTCCTCCCCAGGCCAAGGTCACTGTTCTTCAAGGGTGGGTGCTAAGGTGCAAAGCGAGGCTGAGTCAGCTTGGGCCTGGCAGTGCACAGGGAGAGGAAGGCCTTGTGGGGCATAGGACTGCTACTTATCATGAAATCCATCCCCAGCCAGCTGTCACACGGGCTTTCAACAGCCACCTAACATTAACACGTACCCCTCCTCCCCCATTTACAGGTGGGAAAATGGAAGTGACTTGCTTCAGGACAGAGTACAGAGTAGAAAGAGCCAGTGCTCTGTCCTTTGCCAGGGGTGATCTTAAAGCCCCCAGCTGAGACCTGTAATCTGGGGCCTCCCTTTGTGTCTTTATCTGCTGATGGAATCATTTAATCAGGTCCTCATGGGCCCTGACTTTAAAGTATGAATGTCCAAAAACAAAAAAGGAAAAAAACCAAAAAAGTGCCTTTAGGTGCTGGCAGATACCATGTAATCTCAGCATTTTAGGAAATGGAGGCAGAAGGCTCAGGAGTTTAAGACTAGCTTTGGCTATACAGTGAAGCTCACCTGGAGTCTAAGACTAGCCTTAGCTATACGGTAAAGCTCACCTGGAATACAAATAATCTCTACTGAAGCAAAAGCTGCTAGCCTCACGATGGGCCCCACTCTCATGACCCCGTCAGACCCACTCAGCTCTCAGAGGCCCTGCACATGCTTCTAAACACCATCAGTGTGTGGATTTGGGGCTACAGATTCCAGCTCACATGATCCTTTAGAGGACACATGGACACCATAGTTGGGTTTCAGGCAGGCGCAGGAGTTGGGGTGCTGGGAGAAAGTGAACAACCATGAAGACGGGCTCACCAACTCTTAGGGAGGGCTGTGTGGCCATGTTGGATATGCAGCTCCATCTTACAGATGGAGAAACTGAGGCTCAGATATGTTCCTGACCTGACCTCACTAAGGTTTTACAAACATGATCCAAATTCTGCCTGGTCCCACTCTGGAGCCTATACTTTCCTGAGCCTCACAAAGGTTTGGCTTGTTTGCTCCCAGGGCTGAGCAAATATAAAATATAATTATGAAATAAAATATAAACACGACTTAACTCAAGACACACCTGCCTCACATTGCCCAAACCTGAGCCTGCTGTCCTCTGGTCCCCGGCCTCCTTCCTCCGTTTTCCCTGAGTCTCGAGTGGTCCTCACACCTGCATGGAGCCTTACTATCTGCTCACTCTGACTGTCCTGCTCTGTGGTCTCCATTCTTGTACCCTAGGACCCCCTCATCCCTAAGAGCCGCCCAGTCAGACATGTAGAGAGGGAAGTAGGTTAGCTGGCTGCTGTTCCTGCCTGCCTGGGCCTGGGCCTCCACCCCTTCCTGCCTGAGTTCCTCGGGCTTCCACTGCAGGGTTTCAGGAGCTTCTGGAGAACCTTCCCCACCACAAAGGTCGGCAGCCCTAAGTGAGATCCAGCTCAGGTGACACTTGGCATCCATTCTCCAGGTTGGCCTTTTGTTAGGGACAATAGTAGTAGGAGAGGTAAGCCACCCTTAGCCTCAGGCCCTGCAGGTCCCTGTTCACACACCTGGTGGACCAGGTGTCAACACAGAACCAAAGAATAGCTACAAGCCTTGGCCGAGTGAGTCCTCTGGGCAGCTTCAGCCGGGAGCTTCAGTGGCCTCTTCTCTCACTTGTCCCCAGGGACCCTGCATGGACTCCTGTTATTTTTGCCACTTTTAACACACGTGCATAGGAGGTTTAGAGAGGTTGAGGGACTTGCCCAGGGTCGTGAGTGTGGGAAGCCAGTGACTGGCTTGAGTGGCGCTTCTAGGTTTCCCCCATGGAGTCCTGTAGGGCTGCAGACCCCCAGCTGCAGCAGGCCTCCCCTCCCCCAGGAGCCCCAGCAGCACTCTTGTCCTGCCATTAGCATATCCGAGAGCATCCCTGAAACCCAATTACCAGGAGATGGCTTGGGCCCCAGCCAGCCGGGTGTCGGCTCCAGCTCAGGAATCCAGAGGAATCCGCAGGAATGAGGGGCTGGGACCTAGGGCAGCCGGCTGGGAGAGGAGAGCGCCTCCGGAGCAAGTGGATGGGGTGGGGCAAAGGCAAGCTATAGACCCCTGTTAGGTGTTGTGGGGATCCCCAAGGCTGTCTTGAGCCCTCTGCTTAACTATATCTAGGTAGGCCCTACTATGGCCAAAGACAAGTGACCTCCAGTGGCCTCTGCTCTCCGCCCTCTGTGAGCCTTAGCTTTTTTTTTTTTTGAAAGGAGAAAACCTTGGGTGTTTTGGTGGTGGTGGTAGTGATGGGGTGGTTTTGTTTTTTGAGACACGGTCACATGTAGCCCAGGCTGACTTCAAACTAGCTTTGTAGCTAAGGCCTGACCACATGCTAATTAAAGTACTGGTGGCTCTGTGAGGAAGACTTTCCACTGTTAACTGATCCTCCTCCTGGCATCTCCTAAGTGCTGGGGTTACAGGTGTGGGCCACCTTACTCAACCACATGAGTGGCTAAGCGGAAGAGCTACTGAAGCTGTCACCTTGCTTTGTCTTGCCAAGAGATGCTGCGGGCCCCATAAGGACTAAGCACAAGGCCAAGGCCATTACCCGGGCCTAATGAACTCATCACATGGGCTGGGGATGTAGCCCATTTGTAGTATCTTTACCTAGCATGCATGAAGGCCTACACTTAGTGTCCAGCACTGCAGAAACCAGGCACAGTGGTGCACCCTAATAACCTCTGTACTAGGGTGATGGAGAGAGACAGGAGGATCTAGAGTTCAGACCAGCCTGAGGATAGAGACCCTGTCTCAACAAACAAACCTACACTGTTTCAGAACAGTGAGGTGCCTCCTCTTAGACACATCAGAACCATGAAATCGCATATGCTTCTTTTTTGATCTTTTTGCAGACAGGGTCTTGCTAGATAGCCCAGGCTGGCCTACTGCCTTACCCTCTCTGGTTCTGGGATAACATTGCTTTTTCTGGTTTGGTTTGGCTTTTCAAGACAGAGTATCTCTGTTAGCCCTGTCTGCCCTGGAACTCACTCTATAGATCAGGGTAGCCTAGAACTCAGAGATCTGCCTGCCTCTGCTTCCCTGGTACTGGGACTAAAGGCAAACACCACCACTGCCCAGATAACAAATTAATGTTCTATCCAGTTTTGCTGTGTGTGCCCTGCAAAAAGGTTTCCTAGGATTTGGTGACTATCTCTCTCACTGTCCTGTACATAAACCCTGACATTCATTAGGATGGGCTTGCGCTCTCAAGGGGCATTTCCCAGGGGGATAACCCTCTGTGCAACCCTTATTCTGTACAGGGGCATATGGGTGGCCTGTCTGGCCTCTCAAAGGCGTGGCAGGGGCTTCTTTGCCCACCCCGTTTGTCTGCCAGTGTTTCTCTGGGCAGGCTGGCATCTTTAACTTTACTAGTTATTGCCAAATTGCTCTCCAAAGTGGTTGTTTGGATGATCGTTTTAAAATATAAATTAGATCATGTCACTTTCCTGCTTAAACCTCTCAAATAGCTTCCTATTATACTTAGAATAAAATCCATATTCTCTTCCACGCACACTCGGCTGCATCCCATACTCACTCCTCCTAATTTCCTGTCTTCCTTTCTCTTCCTAAAATAGGTCTGGCATGCTCGAGCCCCAGGGCCTTTGCACACACAGCCTCCAGTGTCTCCTAGCTCTTCTTAAATTAGCTCTGTCTTATCTATCGGGTCTCAATGGACTTCATCTCCCTCCAGGGGCCTCCCCTGAGCACCCACTGAAACAGCCTCTGCACACTCCTTCTGTTGCCCTGTTTATTTCCTTTGCAGCTGATACCATGGCCCACAAAGGCCTCAGTTTCTCATTTGCCTGGTGGGTTATTACCAGCCAGGTGGCCTGTGGCAGGAAAGGCTCATTTGTGGGTCTCAAAGGTTGATGTAGGGATGGAGAGTGTCCCTCAGTGATTCAACATTTGTCTAGGGTACTTGAGGCCACAAATGCCATGCCCGGCACTGTAAAAACCAAGCCAAGAAAAAAAAAGTCTTTAAAATTAAAAACAGTAGTAGCTAATTAACATGAAGGATGCAGATGGGGTGAGGAATGAGGCCCCGGTCTCAGGGAGGGCGCTTTGGAAATCGTGCTGTGACTCAGTTGAGGGCCGAGGGAGCAGCCAGGTTTACAGGTCTGACTAAGGTTCCTCCTTATGGCCATGGAGAGCCATGGAAGGTGGTAGAGCTTGGATGAACCGGAAGGCTGAGCTGACACTGTCAGGTAGATCTGGAAGAGATCCATGGAAACATTGGGCTACAAAGGGAAAGTGCCCCTGTGCCCACCCAGCCCAGGCCCCTTGCCCCTTGAGGTTCCACAGGACTCCTATGTTCCAGGGACAACTTTGGACACTCTTGTTCAGATGACACCCATAAGCACAAAACACTATGACTTGGGGCAGACACCTTGCTTCAGAGACCCACCCCCAGAGACTTAGCTCCCCTGTATAGCTGGGAAAGGGTTCCCTAGAAGGAAGGGACAAACAGCTGCCCAGCTGAGTCCCCACTGCTATTGAACACAAGATTGTCTGAAGCTAGGCAAGCAGTAAAGACAGGAGAAAGACAGGGTCTGCTTTCTGCAAGGGAATTCAAGTTAGAAAACAAGAAGGACTTTCTCTGACACCAGACAGAGCTTTGTCAGAAACCTATCTCCTCTTCAGAGCTGATGGCTCTCTGTGGTCACCTCAGGGTTTTTTGGGACAAAAACTGCTTAAGGTTGCTGAGCCAAGAAGAGATGAGACCTGTTATGTCTGACTCTAATACTACTCAGCTGGGACATGCCCAGGAGGCCAAGTTCCCTCCCATTCTTGGCTCTAGGACTTAAGTTAAGGGGTTTTGGGGTTGAGGGTGTCACATGCCCTATAGGCCATCTGACTACATCCAAGACTTCTCTGTGGAGATAGAGATGAACTCAGCCTGATCCTTGCCTTGACAGCCTCAGAGTCCCTTGACACGGGTGCCCTCTTCTTTGTCCTCCTGATCTCCAAGCTCCAGCTCTACTTTGTGGAGGGAGGAGGGAGAGTTGAGGAGGGAAGAAGGAAGAAGGAGGAGGAGGAGGGAGGAGACCTGTGTGGCTGCCATTGGTATTCGAGACCCAGCCTCAGCCCTCAGTGGCCCAGCCTCTCTGCTCAGCTCTTTAAGAATCCCTCCTTGGTGGCAGTCGCTGCATGGAGGTTGCCTGGCAACACCATCCCACCCCGCCCCATGGCTGGCACTGGCCCTCTTCCCCTCCCCCTTCTGCTGTGGCTCCTCACATGTCCAGCCTCGGCAATATTCTGAGCTTAAAACCTGCCAGGCCCAGCTAGTTGGTTGAAGCACAGGTACCTAGTAGGTAAGGACATTTGAGTGAGCCCACCCAAGCCAACCCCTAACTCCAGCTCGGCACCTGTAGGTCTTGTGTTCTGAGGCCTTGGCCCAGCAGCCCTTTCCTCTGCCACTTTGCCCTGTAGCAAACAAGGGTCTGGAACATGTCTGTGTTTCCTGCCCCAGCTCTGTAACATCCGAGCTCTGAGAGGAGACCCTAGACTAACATCAGGAATCCTCCGACTCCAGCCCCTCCCAGGGTACCACCTGTAGTGGCTTCACTACAGGTGACCTGTGGTGCCAGAATCTGCAGAGGGGACCCACAAGTCTGAGGGAAAGGTGTCTGGAGTTATAGTCCCAGGAAGGTTTTCCTTGGCCCTGATAGATTAGCTAGCCCTCAGGCTTCCTCTATCTTGGGGTCCTACCTTTATCTCTCCCAGATGACAGCCCCTCCCCCACTTCCTTTTAGCTCATCCCTTTCCCCCTTAGCTGCCAAGAGGCATGGCCTCTGATTAGGCCTGTCCCTCTAGCCCTGATTCTTACACATGCTGGTCTCTTTTGACACACTGTTCGCTGAGCAACAGCTCTGATCTCTGTGCTGGACTTGGATGTGTAAACTGGGCTTCAGGGACCATCAAAAGCATGTCCTTTGCTGGGAATAGTGGTCAGAAGGAAGAAGCAGCCCGGAGAGAAAGACTTGGGGTAGGAGGTAATGTCACTTGGAGAAAAGGAGGCTCCCATGGGGAAGGCGGGTTGTGTGAGAAGCTTGGGACTGGCAGCCTCAGTCTTGGTGCTTCTGGAGAGACAGGCTGCCAGAGAGAACTCTGTCTCCAGCCCAAGCCTGGTTTCTGATACTTTCTGGAGTTTTTTCCCACCCACACCCAATGCCCTCACACACACCAAGACATGCCCTGCACACACCCGGACAGTTGAGCTGGGATCTGGACACTTCTGTCCTTGGAAAAGTCATTCTAAGTAGTTCCCAGTTTTATGATCACAGCTTGCCTTGGGACATCTCTGTCACTGCTGCCTGAATTGGCTCAACATGGTGACCATCATTTCATTTAGCACCAGCAGACAGTGCTGTCCCTGTTGGTAGGCCTATAAACTTGTGGCAGACCCCTAGCTCATATGGCCAGGGACAAAAGGACCAGGAACTCCCAAGGCACTCATCCGAGAGTCTAGAGGCCCTTGGCCCAAGTCACATGACATCAGCTAATTTACTATGATCCAGGAGAAAGGCATGTCTATGATGTTATCAGCTACCTGGCTTCTGATAGGTCAGAGTGCTGTCCGACAGCTGAAAGAGTGGGGTCACAAAAGGCATAAGAGCCTGCCACAAAGAGAAACACAAGAACAGGCCACTGAAGCCAGTGAGGTGGCTCAGTGGGTATGGGCTGTGGTTGCTAAGCCTGCTGACCTGGTAGAAGGAAAGACAGACTCTTGGAAGTTATTCTCTGAGCTGCAGACTTGAACCCCCCCCACACACACACAATATATTAAGACGAAAAGACTATTGCTATGGCCCTTGTCCTTCAAGACCCATGAGGAGGGGCTGAGGATGGGGCTCAGTTGGCAGAGCACTTGCCTCATGCTCTTGAAGCTTGGGTTCCATCCCCTGCACCACATGAATGCACAAGGTGTGACACCTGCAATCCCAGTGGTCAGGAGAAGCAGGAGTTCAAGGCCAGCCCTAGTTTGATCTTAAAACAAAACCAAGAACTGTAGTTTAACTGTAACTCTGTGATAAACTGCTAGCCTAGCACTCAGAAGGCCCTGGATTTCCTTCTCTAGCACAAGAAAGAATAAAAATTTTAATCTCTAAAGTGGTATTTAGAGGTATTGGTCTCTGGGCCACAACTAGGGTTAGAGGAGGTCATGGGACCTTAATGATGGAATTAGTGCCCCCCACACCCTTTTTTTTGAAGTTCAGGATGCACATGCTTGGCCAGTGCTCTACCACTGAGTCACACCTCAGCCCCAATATGGCTTTTTTTGCTTGTTTGTTTGTTTTGAGACAAGGTTTCTCTGTATAGTCCTGGCTGTGCTGGAACTCACTCTGTAGACGAGGCTGGCCTCGAACTCAGAAATCTGCCTGCCTCTGCCTCCCAAGTGCTGGGGTTAAAGGCGTGCACCACCACTGCCTGGGCCAACATGGCTTTTTTGTAGTTGTTGTTTTTGTTTTTTGGTTTTTTTTCGAGACAGGGTTTCTCTGTATAGTCCTGGCTGTCCTGGAACTCACTCTGTAGACCAGGCTGGCCTCGAACTCAGAAATCCGCCTGCCTCTGCCTCCCAAGTGCTGGGATTAAAGGCGTGCGCCACCACTGCCTGGCCCCCAACATGGCTTTTTAAGAAGAGAGAAACAGCCAGGTGTGGTGAGGGAGGTGAAGGCAGGAGGATCGGGGGTTCAGGGTCATCCTTGTCTACATAGCTTGTTTGAGCCTAGCCTGGGCTACATGAGGCTCTGTCTCAAAAATAAAACAACACATACAAACAAAAAATGGAAAAAATAAGACATATATTGGCTAGCTTGCTCTGTTTTACCACATGATACAGTAGAATCATCATAAGAAAGAAAACCTACACCAGATGTGTCCTGTGACCAGGACCTTTCACTAAATAACCCCTTTTCTTTCTACATTACCCAGGCCATGGTATTCGCTTATAGCCTTAACAAGAAAGGAGAAAGACAAGGAGTCAGAGACTCGGAGGACAGGATGACCAGGCTCTGGCCTGTGGGTAAGCAATTTGGGAAGAGACAGAGACAGAGTAAAAAAGTGGGGCCCTTGTCTAAGGGGACAGTGGGACTCAACTCAGGCAGGCTAGCATTGGTGCTAGCTTAGTGGATGGATCCTGGCCAGCAGCTGCCCCTGGCTTGATCCTTCTTCAAGGTCTCCTTGTCCCAGTCCCCATCTTTAGGAGTTGTGGGCCTCAGGACACTGGACTTAGCCCCGTCTCTGGTTGCTCCTGGATCTAACTTCTTTAGGGCCTTACCTTACACTGAAGGTCTTGCTCTCCGAGACTGTCCTGAGACCCACATTCACCTGTAGCCATCTACCCTGCTTTCTGTGAGAAGCTTCCACCCTCAGTATCTGCCAACAGAAACTCTCGGTGGAGGACAGCAGAAGGGAAGCAGCACAGTGGAGCTGAGACTTGGACCAGAAGCTGCTGGAAGGTGAGGGGTGGGGTGCCAGCCAGGAGTTCCTGAAGCAGTGGGCATAGCTATCCCATAGCCCAGCTCACAAATCCATGTCAATGTCCCCGAATGCCCTGGGAATCACTGGAGTTCAGAAGGACCAGGTAGCTAGTGACCACGAGTCTCTGGAATCCCCAGAAAGGAGGTCCCCAGTGAAGCTGGGTGACATGTGGAGTGGAGGAGGTCCTATCCTTCCCCACCCCAGGACAGGCCTAAGACTGGCCCAGCCTTGGCTGACAACAGTCTGATATTGCCAAGTCCAGTTATCTCGGCAATCCACAGTATAGAAAACATTTTAGGATCTTTCCTGACTGTTACATTAGCCATAGGAAGTCTGTGATGGTCCCATTAGCATAAGAAAGTGGAGGATGGGACGGGGCTGAGGGTCACTGGCTGCTGCACAATAGGTGTGGAACTGAAGCCACACCCCCCTAAGAGAGTAAGTGGTGGCTAAGAGGATGGGGAGAGGAAGCTGTGGACAGGGCCAGGCTGACCTTGCTGCCCAGTGGGAGGGCCCACTCTGAGCTGCAGGACATTGTTCTGGTTATCGCCTCTCTCCCAGTGGAGGAGCTGGGGCTTGGCAAACTCAAGGTTGAAGTCACAAAGTGTTACTGGCTGACTCTGCTGCCCTCAATGCTGAGAGCCTCCTACCAGGGCCTAGCTCCAGGACTAACTCTATCTTTCACCATTATCCTGTGTTCTCCTGTAGCCTATAGCATACAGTGGTTCATCGCAGATTTGTTGACTGAACAAACTATATTCACTGATCTCAGCTGACTGCCTCACTGTCGTGGAGTTACAGTCTTTGGTTGATGCCCCACTTCTCCCAGAGTTCCTACACAGTCCATAGGTCCAAGACCCTGCACACCAGCCTGGCTGCCATTGTCAACTTCTTCCACCATGGTCTTCCTGACTCTGATCCCAGCTCCAGCCACGAGTTCTTGGTCAGTGGGAGCCAGGCACCCCACTACGGCATTCATCTCTGCAGTGGGCTCCTGCTGCACCCGATCTGCAACCTTTCTCCTGCCCTCCCTCCAAACCCCAGAAGAACAGCCACGGATTCCAAGAAGCTTTCTGGTGTCGCAGCTGACTTGGCCCTAGTCTCTGGGGTCACGTGGAGAAACCTGTTTTAGATAGCTCTTGTCCAGGGATGACTATGTTCTGGTAGCCTTTCTGGAATCCTAGCTTTGCATCCAGTACAACTCGGTTCATAGTGGTCTCCTTTGTGTCCCAGATGGTATCCAGCACAGTGGGTTTCCCCCTGTATTTCCTGAGTCGTGTGCAGAAGATCTAGCTAAGCGAGTTACAGTTCATCAGCTGGAAGGAACGTCACATAACCATTAAAGCCACAATTGTGAAGGTGATATTTTGATATCTAAGTGTGATGTGTCAAGTCAAGTCCCATTCATACTATCCACCTCATTACGAGGCCAAATGCTTGCTTGGCACCAGCCTAGTGCCTGGCATGGGATGGCAGGGAGGTAAAGAGGGGGTTGTTTTGGGAAAGGAGGAAGACAGAATTTCTAAGAGACACATGCTAAGAGACACAATGGAGGAACAGTGGAGATGGAGCCCAGGGGCCTTGGGTCCATCTGTGGGGGGGGTCTAGGAAGGCAGAATGGAAACCACAGTTCTGTGAAAATTATAGCCAGCTTTGTGCCTGGACAAGCCTGGAAGGGAGCAGAGGAAGGGAAGCTGTTGACGCCACAGGGCGGTGGCATTGTGGGTGATTTTTTTCCCTTCCTTTATTGTTGGTATAATGCTGTTTGGGCGATAAATAAAAATTGGGAGAAAAAAATAGCTCTTCAGTGAATTCAGAAACAAACCTAGGGAGGGAGGGAAGGAAGAAAGGGAACTGGGAGGTGAGGAGGCGAGGTGGGCAGGGCAAAGACTGCTGGGGGAGGGGTCAGAGAAGGCACCCTAAGACAGGCCGCTTGCCCTCCCTCAGGGGTGACGTGGGCATCCTGAGGAAAGGTGGCCTGGGAAGCACATGAAAAAAGTGCAGATTGGGCTGGACTGCTGGAAGGTCCTGGAGTTGGAATGGTGGGGTGGGAGACGTTCGAGTGGGTCTGCAGGGAGGGACTTAGACAAATGACGGAGGTCTAGGGATGGGCCTGGGAGCTATGGGGAAACTCACAGGTGGTCTAAGCAGTTAGGGACTCATCCAGAGTAGGTAGCACCCAAGGGGAAAACCGAGTCTGTAACGGACCACCCAGTTCTGTCACAAGGTAACAAGGTCTGTACCTGGTAGGTGAGGCTGGGCAGAGATGTTAGTGTTCCCAAGGCTATGTCTGGGTACTTTCCCCGCTAAATAACTGTCTAGTTCATTCAGCCCTGCGTCCCCCAGAGCACATTCAACAACTTTCCCATAAACAACATCTGTCAGTCCCGCCCCTATCCACCTACCCACTGTGGGTCTCCTTAACCCTCCAGGAGTCAGGGGCTAACACTCCCATTGTATACTCAGAACAGAGGTTTAAAGAGGTTATAGCTAAGTCGTTCAAAGGCCAGCCATCTAGGGAAGGGAAGAGGGGGGCTGGCATCTGACCCAACCTGCCCTCCTACACATCTGGGTGGGGCCCTACTCGGAGAAAAGCAAAGAGTTTAGAGAGGGCCTGTGCATGAGGGGCTGCAAGTGAGGGGGTGTTGTCTGAGCCGGGAAAGGGGCACCTGGCAAGGAGGAATGGGGTTACCTGGGCACGCAGAGTAGGTGGGTTCTGTTTGTGAATGAATGTTCGAGTGGACGAATGAATGAATGGATGGATGGACAGATGAATGAGTGGGTGCTGAGAGGATCGATGTAGGGGGAGGAGACGCCCGAGACAGAACCCCTTTCTCTTGCCATCCTCCTTCTAGCCTTGGAGACTGGTGTTGGGAGCCTCCCTCCCCCTAGTCCCTAGTGGGGGACCAGCCCCCCAACTCGTCCTACCCCACCCCCATCCCAGACATTTTGGCCGAGGCTAGGAGGAGGGGGACGCACGGACGCCGTTTCTCCCGGGCTGGGCCAGAGTCCCCGCGCGGCGGCGCAGCCTCCCGCTCCGGGTCCCGCCGGCCAGTGCGCAGCGCGGCGCCCCCGCCCCCGCCGCCTCCTCCCCGCCCGCCGCCTCCCTCTCCGCTCCCGCCCTCCCAGCTCCGCGCTGCACGCACAGCCCCGCCGCCGCCGCCGCCGCGAGGGGAGAGGCGGCCGCACAGCCTGCTTCCCCGCGCCCTGCTCGCCGCCGCTGCCGCCGCTGCCCTCGCCCCGCTGAGCGCACCAGCCCGGGCACACGCACCCCGCCGCCGGGCGCCACCCCGCGCACTCCTCCCGCCGCTCCGCTGGGCAGATGCGCCGCCGCGCGCCCCGCGCCCCGGGCCCGCCACTGAGCTCCGTTGCTCGCCGGGGGCTCCTCTCCCCGGCCCCCCTGGGTGCCCTCCGGCTGGGGCTCCCGCCCGCTCCTTGGAATAACCCCTGAGGCTCCAGCCGTCGCCGCAAAGTTTCCCGAGGAGACCCGCCTCCCCGGCCGCTACGCAGGTAAGGCAAGCTGCGCGGGCCGGGGGTCGGGACGGGGCGCTGGGGCGTGCGGGGCGGGGGCCGCGCTGCACGCAACGGACGGATCGCGCCGCCGGAGTCGGTCCGGTGTGGTGGGGGACGTACAGCTTTTGGGATTCGGGGTGTAGGGGTCGGGAGTCAAGAGCCCCGAGCGGGTGATGCTGGCCCGGCCGCGGGGAGGCGCGGGGTTCGCGGCCCGCGGCTCCTTCCCCCGGAGCGGAGGCTGGAAAGGGCGGGGGCTCGCTTGCAGCCCCAAGCTGAACCCTGGCTGCGCCCGGGGGATGGCAGCGGGGCCCGCGGGGGGCGTCGGGCTGAGCAGGTCAGACCCAGCTCCTGCCCCGCACCCGGGAAAAGGAGGGTGAGGGGCGAGCTCGGTGAGGGCAGCGGGCCGGCCCCGGCCCCGGCGCCGCGTTCCCGTTCCCACTAGCCGCGTGAGTCACGGTTAGAGCGAGGTTTTATTTTTAAAACGACTTCAAGGGGGGCATAGGCAGCCTCCAACTTCCCTCCCTGCGCGCGCTGTGGACTGGCAGCCTGGTGCCGGCGGGGGCTGAGACTGTACACCTGGCGGCTGCAAAGGTGGAACGGAGGGACTAATGGGCTGGGGGCGCAGCGCAGATTCCCCCACCTCCCAGCTCCCTAGACAAGGAGGCAATAGACCGCGAGCACGCCCCTCCTCGTGGGGATCCGAGGCCCAGGGGCGGAAAGCTGGGGAGCGTTGTTGCCCAGCTGCAGGGAGCCGTGGTTGATCAGAGCTCTCTGAGGAGGACAAAGTTGTGAAGCGGCGACATCAGGGAGCTGCTCCAGGCTTCCTGGGGCCCCGGGAGGGCTTCCAGGCTCTCCCGGGCATATGGTTAAGAGAGAACACAGCTCAGTTGGGGTGTGCCAGGCCCTGGAGGCCCAAGTGAGAGGTCTGATGTGAATAAATAAAGCCAAGGCACGGGAACAGAGGTGAAGGGTGACAAGGTCCAGTTTTGCCTCATCTCCGTTCTTGCATCCTTTGGGGGATGGAGATCAGCCCCACCCTTTTCCATCCCTAGGTAGCTTAGGAATTAGGGGGAGGCTGTCTGGGTGCAAGAGTGGGTGTACGCAAAGCAGGACCTAGGACCTCTAACTCCTGGCAGAGGGTTGTGGGCTGAGGCTCCCCTCCCTGCAAGCACGGGGGAAGGTGGCTGCACACAAGGGCTCCAGGCTCAGGTTTCTGGAGTTGAAAGCCAACTGCGTGTCTTCCTGCCAGCCCCAGGAGGAGAGGCACAAACATCACCTGTCAGCTGGTGCCTGCCGTGGGCGACTGCTCAGGGCTTCCTCTGAAGGTTTAAAATGGAAATGGCCCAGGCTGCCAGGGCCAGTGCCTGGGATGAGATGCTGCCTAGCTGGGTTGGCTGTGAGGATCCCTGGGAGGTCTGGGGGGTAGGAAGAGCTGAGGTCGATGTACCAAAGGCCAGATGGGAAGTGAGACAGGTTTGCTTTTTGAGTGTATGTGTGTGGGGGAAGGGGGAGTGGAGAAACTAGTTATGCACATCCCACCTTGGTTCTCATAAAGATTATAGGCAAAACCTCCTGGGGAGAGTGGAAGCCAAGCAGGCTAGGCTCAGCAGCCCACACGCAGAAATGATGGCCAGCCTGACTTGGCTTAGTCCATGCAGGTACTGGGGTCCATCCATCAGACTCTACCTTGCTAGTCCTTCCTCTGTGTGCCTCAGTGTTTCTGTCCTGTTATAGATGGCTTGCTGTAACTACTCCCTGAACCTTGGCTGGAGAACAGGGACTACTTTGTAAAATGCATGTGCACTTGCTATAAGTCTTTAATGGCCCTGCTCTTTGGCTCAGGGGTCTGTAAGGGCAGAGGCTATCTGTAGAGATATTGGCAGGTTAAGGGGTCAGATTCCTCCATGCAGCTAGCTACATGTGGACCTTTAGCAACTGTGTCTCCCTCAGATTCCTGTGGAAGCCCCTGGGAGATCCACTCAGGCTGTTTAAGAGGAGGTCGTAGAGGCCAGAGGGCTATCTCTGCATCATTTCACCTGCTGCCCAGGCTGTGCAGTCAGGGTTTTGGCCTGGTGAGTCTCCACTGAAACCTAGTGGCTTAGCCTACACTACCTGCTATATATATGCGCCCCGGGTCTGTAGCCTCCCTTCTGGGAACCCGCCTGTCAAGGAGGGTATAGCCATGACCTATCATGCCTGAAAATGAGCGAGCAGGGGAGGACAGTGTGCCAAAAGACTGGGAAAGAGGTGTCGGTATAAAGTCGGCCAGCGAGGGACTGGAGCCCCCGGTGGACCAGACTCCTCAGGTGTCTGAGAGATAGAGAGGCAGACCTTGAGATGGCTGCTTGCAAAGGCCCATGCTGTGGCTGATGTGAAAAAGCAGATGCTTGGTAGGGTGTGGTGGTGCACGCCTTCGATCACAGCACTCAGGAGGCAGAGACTCATGAATCACTCACTGAGTTTAAGGCCAGCCTAGTCTACAAAGGGAATTTCAGGACAGTCAGGGCTACACAGAAAAACCCTTAAAAAAAAAAAAGTAGCTGCTTTGAGGCAGGGAACTGTAATGAGCAGACCTCTTGAGATAGCTGGGCATAGCCACCTATAGCCACCTTCTCCCATGCAGGCACTGTGAAGGCAGGGGGCACCAGGCAGCCACAGTGTCAGAAAGCTGGGCAGGGGTTCCATTACATTCTCCTTAGGACTTGGGGACCTGTTGGCCACCCCTTTCCAGTCAGCGTTCCATCCCTGCAAAGTGGCCTGATCTTGGAGGTGGGGGCTTGCCGGGGCTGTGCCAGAGGTACCCTACTGGGCTGGCTCATCCCAGGATCTGGAAATGACATTAACCATCTTGTCATCCCAGTGGATCATGTTTTGGGGACCTAGGTGGTTCCTGGAAAGGATTCCTTTGCCTGGCCAGCTGGCCTTCAGCAAGCCTGACCTTTGTGGGCCTGGGCTCCCTCACCTGGGAAGTGGGGCAGTAGTGGAGCCTGTTTGGGGACAGCCACCATGAGGTGAACCCTGGAAGTCTCCAGCAGAGTTTATGCCTAGCAACATGGGCCCCTTGTCGTCTACTCCCACCTGCACTGCGGGCATGGACTTACTGCTTCTGAGGCCTCCGGAAGGAAGGCAGGCAAGACGCCTAGGTCCCCTACCACAGTCACCAGTGCCTTTCTACAGTAGCACCTCCTGATCCAAGTGATAGTGGGAAGACCCAAGACCACAGGAGGAGTTTCAAGTTCAGGCACATCACAAGCTGTGATGTATGAGTGTGGCCATGGCTGAGGGTCCTGAGGTAAGGAGACTTTGCCAGTCTTAGCCCCCCAGCAGGGAGAGCACAGGGCTTTGGAAGGGTAGGGGTAGTATGACCCTCAGCCCTGGTTGTTGCTCTTGAAACTTGGCACTCTATGTGACTATATCCGGGCATACCTCCCCTAGAACCCAAATTGTCTCATCACTCCTGGCTCTGTCTGGGGCCTGGGCAGCTGGATTCTATCATTTTCTGTATGGTAGGGGTCACCCTGTACTGTCGAGGGCTTGGGAGAGGCAGACTGGATGGCCAGGGTGGACAAAGGCAACAACAGTTCTTCTGCCGTGCTTCCTACCCCCTGCTGCCTTGGTCTTCCCTGGCAGCAGCTGGACTGCTGAGGGTCCTGGGTGGCTCTGTCTTCAGGCCTGTGTTTGCCTGTGTGCTGGGTAGATTTTGTTTGTGCACTTGCCTTTGGTCCCCAGAGCCCAGCTGCTCCCCAAGGTTAGTCACTCTGCAGATGATGTCAGGATTCTGGGACTTCCACTTGCTCTGTGGAAGGTATTTGCTGGATTCACCACAGCCCTGGCTCTGGGACTCCCACCACGGCGTTTGTGGGTATGTCCTCAGTCAGTAGAGACTGAGGTGGTGGGTATAGGGAGAGGACTTAGAAGAGGTCTCAGGGGAAGGGATGTTGAGAATAAGACACCTCCATCCCTCAGTTCTTATTCCCTTCTTCCCAGCTCATTCCTTTATTCGTTCATTCAGTTAGGAGACTTGAGACTAGTCAGGCATAGCCTTGGGCTTTTGCACAAGAGTCCAGAGCAAAACCAGTCCTGTCCCAGTGCTGAGGAGGCAGAGGCAGGCAGATCCCTGTGAGTTGGAGGCCGGCCTGTTCTACATAGCTAGTGGCAGGCCAGCCAGGGCTACATAGTGAAACTCTTCTTTAAAAAGTAAACAATAAGGCCGTCCTAAAGCTGAGCACCTTAGCTCGTGCCCGTAATCCTAGTGTTTGGGAGGCTGAGTCAGAAGAGTTTCTGAAAATTCTTGGCAGCATGAGCTACGTAGTTCAAGGTCAGCCAGGATTACACAGGAAGCCCCTGTCTCAACAGTGATAACAACAAAATCCTGTACCCCTGGGCAGCTGGCAGCCAAGTGTGGGGTCAGACTTCAGTCACACTCACCCTCCCACATGGAAGGACGGCCTGGGTGGTGGAGGCTTTTGGAGAAGGTGTGTCCGGAGGAAGATAGGAAGGGTGAGTCACGAGGAAGGACAGGAATGAGAGCTTATGGGCAAAGGAACCCCCAGGGCTAAGACCCCCTGGCAGATGACCTCAGGTATTTCATGGGGACTGGAACTGGCTTGTCTTCATGATTTTCCTTTCCAGAATGCCCAGCCTGGCCCATTTAGGGCTTCATCCTGATGGGTTCCCTCTACTGAAGGCTGTGTATGCATTTGCACAGTGAGAGGCTGTCCAGGGCCTGCTGGGCTTATTCATGACATGGGCAGTGGCCATGATACAGAGTTAAGGCAGCTGGTGATAAAGGGGACTCCAGGTAGGAGCTAGGGGCTAGGACAGAGAAGCAGGGCTGGGAGTGTACTTCAAGGGATGAAGGGCTGAAGGCAGTAGGGAGGAGGTCTTCTGAGGTACCAGGTCCCAGCTGTGTAGGGCTCAGCTAACCACTAGGGGACACTGCCTCCCAAGCAGAGCACAGAACTCAGGCTGGGGGCCCAGATGCATCAGGCTTTGTGGTGAGCGGCAGGGAGGGTGGGAGGGCTTTGTACTGAGGCTGGGGTCACGAGGCACCAGCCCCGGCTGCTCCTGCCTATGTGGCTGAAGAGGACGCTCCGTAGCAGGATCCCCCCACCCTTTTCCCTCCTTCTGCCTGAATTAATCGTTGGCACCAGATTACAACAGATTTAGCAAACTGTGAGAGGAAGAGAGAGAGAGAGAGAGAGAGAGAGAGAGAGAGAGAGATCGTTCACAAGAGCAAGAGAAGGAGAGAAGAGAAAGGGGGGATGACTTCGGAGGAAATGGCATTTATCTCCAGAAGCAAATTGCTCCTGTCGAACCTATCCCCACAGCCCCTCCACTTTCCACCCCTCCCCCACAAGCGATGCCTGGGAAGTGCTGCTCAGGAAAATGTCCTCAAGAACTGCTGCTGGGTGCTGGCACCAGGATGGGCTTTTCCTGGGGGCAGTGTTCCAAGGGCGGCCTGGAGGAGCAGGGGAGGATGGGGCAGAGAGCACCCGAGGGCCTATGCAAAGGTGAGGGGTGGCAGAGGGCAGAGTCCTGCGTGCCATGCTCACTGCTGGACCTTAGGGTTCTGTTTGTGGCTGTCAGTAGAACAGCTGACCTGCCTGTGGTGAGTTCAGGGTATGTCACCAGACTGACCTGCCCAAGGGACACATGGCCCTGGGTTCCATCTGGGGATCTGTCCAGCTGCATCATATGGTTAAGTCTGGGAGACCTAGTTGGATCAGGAAATGTGACTTTGGGTAGGTGAGTATCCTACCCCAGGGGTATGGCAGGTTGCAGAGGATCATGGGAGTGTAGCTGAACTGAAGTTATCTGGTCTAGGTAAAGTATGGGGCGGGACGGATGCAGTGGTTCCCAGTCAAGGCTCTGGCTGGGTGGGGGCTAGTGGGAAACAAGTGAGATTTCTTTCCTCCCTTGCTCCTCTTCTTAGGCAGTATGTGGGTGGAGTCTGGTTAAGTCCCAGCCCCAAGGCCAATTAGGAACTCAAGGCAGCTGTGCCCAGGTTTACATTTCTCGAATGATCACGCTTGCCTTTACATGCACACTCTTGCACACACTGGAGCATGCCTCTGGGCTTTCCCAAGCTGCCTTCCCTGAGTCATCCTGAACCAGCCCTAAAGGGTAAATGAACCACCTCTCTCTACCTGCAGGCCGCTGCTGCCTGTGGCCCTCACTGTCCTGCCCTGGATAGTGACTCTGTCTTTATGTCTTGGGCCTGGCACAGGAGTGGGGCTGAAGGCAAAGGAACAAGATGCCAGAGTGGGTCTGTCCCAGGCAGCCAGATAGACAGTAATGCCTCCAAGGGTCCCAGTGTCATCATCAGCTCTGTCACTTGAGCTTTCCACTACCCCTCAGACTTGGATTGGTGAGGACCTGGGCAGTAGCACACCTCAGCTTCCAGGACATTCTAGCTTGGCAAGCTTTTGCTTGCTTTCTACAGAGAAGAGAGACAGACAATGAACGAAGGCAAGCATTGTCCAAGGCCATATGGATGGGTCTACTGCCACACAGCCAGGGAGTGGAATACCAGTGCTGGGCACTGCCTTTGGGTTCAGATCCTGCCTGTTACTAGTCAGCTGAGTGCCCTGGATACCCTCCTTCCCATCTCTGTGCCTCAGTCAATAAAATGGGACAACCAAGCACACATTTGGGGTCCATACAAAGACTGTATGCTGGAGGCCTTTGGGAGAGCATGGTGGAGGTTCCTGAACTCGAATGATAGGCCAGACCAAGCTGGGTGCAATACGAGGGCATTGACCTCCCCAGGGCTCCAGGGAGCTAGCCTCCTGCTTCCACAACACCCCACTGTCCCCAATAGGTTGGCCCATGGGGCATTTGCTGAGCTGCTGGGGCCTGGCACCCAGAGGTAGCACACAGCAGAAACAATGGGCCTTAAAGGCCTAGGCCATGATGAAGAGGGTGAAGAGGGAGGTGTTGGTAACTCCTTAGAGAGGACCTGGCCCCCGAGGACATGGCAGGGGACAGAGCCAGTTTGTGGGAAACAGAGTGTGGAGCTCAGATGTCACTTTTGCTGAGGATGGCTTCCTAGAGTTAAGTCAAAAGGGACCCTGCTGGATCTACTGGGTATTTTCTAAGTGTTGGGACCTGGCAGGCTACTATTACTGAGGGCTTACTGTATACACTGCATAACTCCCAAAGTACCATACTGAGAATCTAAAGAGTACAGACTCTCATCAGGCCTCTAAACTGTGCCATTTTACAGAGCAGAAAACTGAGGGTTAGACAGAGAAGGTGACCAGACCAAGGTCACGCAGCCAGCATATGACAGCTCACAGCACCTGCTCTCAGTTTCCCTTCAGTATATGATGGAACAATAGTGTCCTGGGGGTAAAGTGAGGCACAGGGGAGTGAAGTTAGCCGCAAAGGTCACGCTGAGGCAGGGGGACAACAGGTCTGTTTTTTGAGAAGTACTTTGTCTGTGTCTGACTGGGTCCTTTACAAAGACAGATGGGGAGACTAAGGCACATGCTGAGTGGATCAGGGTTGAGGGTCTCTGTCTCTCCTTTCTTGGCAGGAACCTGTGCCTTCCACAGTGGGCACATGCCCAGGGCCTCAGGGCAGTATCTTGTGGCAATGGAGTCTTGTGTGCACCATCTCCGGGTTCAGCCTCCTTTCCTGAGGCCCCACCATGTACCCTCATGGTGGGGGCAGTGGCGTCACTAAACATTGGCCTCACAAGGGAGAGGAATGTAGTGGCAGAGCAGGCAAAGGACCTCCTCGTTTCTTAGGGGACAGCCTTACTGAGGTGTGATCACGAGAGGAGAGTGGGCCGGGACTGGAGCGGGAGGCATGCTCACTCTGCGGAGGACACCACTGGCCTGTGATGTCAGCAGGTGGCTCAGCTGGGCTGTGCCACTACTGGTGCCCTGGGGAGGAGCCAGGCAGCAAGGGTCCTGGGAGGGCGCTGGTGGCCTGCGGTCACAGAGCAATCTCCATTAGGGTGGGGAACGAGTAGCTGCAGCTCCTGGAATCCTATTAAAAGCTTTTTCATTGTTCCCCGAGATATGCTCCAGTCCGCCGGGACCTGGGCATGTTGATAATTTATTTGTGGAAGGGAAAGGGGCGAAGAGCGAGAAGAGGGGGAAATGTCATTATTTACTCCGCCACTTTCTGCAGCCCAAGCTGGGCTGCTGGGCAGCTCTCCTGAGGATGTGCCACACTGGCCCTGGCTGCTGGATCTCTTTGGGACCCAGTTCCAGAGAGGGGAGCAGGGATCCATGGAGGGGAAGCTGGGTGGGCACGGCTGGGGGTGGAGCTGAATCTCTGGAGTGCTGATGACACTTGGGCCCTCACTGTTGGCAAGCTAATCCACAGTTGTGGCGTGTGGCGCTCCTGGATGCTTCATTCCTGGGGCTCAGACATAGGAGCTGGGTAATGGCAGCCCTGTTGGCTTTTGAGGGGACAGTTTAGGGTCTCTGGAGTAGAGGGTCATTATCCTTGAGCACCAAACTCCAGACACCCCTCTGTAAATGGTGGGAAGGAATTCAAAGCTCACAGTGCAATAGTAGTCGTGCTGGCCATGCTGAGCATTTCCTGTGGGCTGCAGAGACTCTGGGGGTCGTGTCCTGAATCTCACTTAACCCTCCCACCTCAGTAAAACCGAGGCACAGCATCTGGGGTCATTCCCCCTAGCATGGCTCCTACCTCTGGTCCCCAAAGGCACACTGTCTGTCTCTTCCTTCTCAGTGCTCCCTGCCACAGTGATGAAGCCCAGGGCAGGGCCGTTTCCTGCACAGCCGTCTAGCTTGCAGCTTATGGACAGGCTGGAGGGGTAGGGGGTCAGTGATAAAGTGTTTGACTAGGTGAGACCCTGGGTTCCCTCCCCTTTACCTCAAAATCAAATCACAACAAAATAAAACACACAGAGCTAGCTTTATGGAAACAGACACCAGCACCCCTCCCAGCTGAGAGAACAGGCTCACAGAGCCGACTGCATAAAGATGGCTAGATCAAGCCTAAAGTGTCACACACCAGGTGTGACAGTGCCCTAGGGCTTCCAGGCATGTTGGTTGTAGAAGGGCTGGGGGGAGGGGTTGGACCATGACCCTCCTCTCTCCCATGTGCCTTTCACATACTCAGTGCAAGCAGACTCAGGTTGCGCTGTAGTGTGGGAAGGCCTGGGCACCCTGCAGAAAGCCACTCAGCCTTCCTCTTCTCATCCTCTCAGGCACAGCCTGACATCTAACTCCATCCTGCCACTTGCTGGCTCTGAGACCATCAGTAGCTCCCTAGTCAGAGGAACTGAGTCCAAAGCCTTGAGCCTGGCCTTTCAGGCCTGCCTGGCCTGGCCCTGGCTTGCCCCCAGGCCTTACCTCTTCTTGCACCTTTGCTCAAGTATGGCTGTCATTTACTGATCTTTAACCATGTGTTTCCTGCCACAGCTAGCCACACACACCACCACCTGCAGGAAGCCCTACCTGACTGATCCATGAATAACTAGATTTTCTGTCCCCTCCCTCCAGCACACTGGCAAGCCTCACATTCTGTGACATTGAATCTGACATTCATTAGCTCATCCAGAAATTGCTCCCTTTACTTTTTTAATTATATTTTAAAAATTATATTTTAAAAAGTTATTTTGAGGTAGAGTCTAACTGTAGCCCAGGCTGACCCGGGACTTGCTCTGTAGCCCATCTGGCCTAGGATTCATGGTGATTCCTGTTTCAGTCTCCCAAGTACTTGAAATACAGGTGTACACCACCATACCCATTAGCCCATTTTTATGGAGGAGAAATATGAGACTCAGAGTGAGGGATACTGGGAACCCCTTCCTATACCACGTCTACCTCCAGCAGCTGTGGGGCTGGTGGGGTAGCAGCTGGGCTGGCATTCTCTGAGATCTCACTACACGCATTGTCCTAAGTGGAGTGTTAAGTGAGGTTGTTTTTGGTCTCTGTGGTGTCAAAGTATAAATTGGAGGCTCCATTTTACAGATGGGAAAGCTGAGACCAAGAACAGAAAGGGAAGCAGAAAGGCAGAGCCTCAACCCCACAGCAACTTCCTGTGCCTCTGTGGAGGCCCCCAGTTATTGATTCATAGTGGGGGTCAAGTCCTGTCCTGTCAGCCCAAGGCCAAGCCCAGATTTCAGGCCTGCTGCCTGACCTGGCTGGGCATCCTAGGATGAAGCTGAGGAGGCTGGGGCGACAATGTGCCCAGGAGCAGGGCAGGGCCTGGACCCTGCCCCCACGGCAGCTGTCTCCCTGGTCGATGGACTTCCAGACAGTCAGGGCTTGTGAGAGCTGGGGGCCTTCAAGGAGAGCACTGCTCCCGCCAGCAGCTGCTCAAAGGCCTCTTTGTGGCTAAAGGGCTAGCCACGGGCAGCTGCCAGGCCAGAGGCACAGACAGCTCAGCCTTTGTGCCAGCATGTTGCCCCTGCCCTGACCCTAGAGGTCAACAGGATAGGGGCCCTTATCGGTGGGAGGCTGGGGACCTCTTGCCCTGGGGCTGCCCTAGGGCTGGGATGGGTGCGGTTTGTGTTCCCAGGCAGGGACCCAGGAGCACCCTGCTCAGATCTAGCTGTGGAAGCAGAGCCCAGACTTGGCACGGGTGGCGATGGGGACAATATGGAGGATGAGGTGGTTAGTTGTGGCACTGATGGTGAGGACAGGCTTCCTGCCATGCAGGGGCACTGGCGTCTTTGCCTTTGGAAGGCATTTGTTGTTTTCAGACACTCCCCCCCCCCCCCCCCCCCCCGCCTATAAGGCATTCCTGTCAGTAGATGCAGCTCTTCTGTTCGTTCAGAGATGAGAAAACTGAGACACTTAAAGGTTGGGGAGCTTGCCCAGATCATAGTACCCTAAGGCTGGAGGGTAGACCTGGTCCTTCTTGAAACCCTCCCCCCAGATATTTGAGACAGAGTCTCATGTGTCCTGGACCTTGAACTTCTGATCCTCCTGTTCAGGAATGAGCCAGGTTTTCTGTGCTCCGGTCTGGATGTGATGGGCAGATTGTGTGTTGAGCCCCTGACATCATGGTATCTCCTTCTGAACTCAATGGGTAAGGCACTGGGTGGGGGTGGGGGTTATGGAGTCCCAGGGAGATAGGGAGGGCTGAGGGCTAAGCCTCCTTCAAGTTAGTCCTACTCTAAGATCCCCCAGTATTCATTGTGTAGTCAGGGGCTGGACAGACGGGGCTGGCCTAACGCCGTCAGGGTAGAATGTGGGCCTGTGGATGCCAGAGTAGTATGGGACGCGTGGAGACAAAGACAGCTTAGGGGTCTTATGTATGGCAGGCTGCAAACCAGCTTGCCTGCTTAGCCTGTGCAGGATCAGTTTCTCCGTCTGTGAAATGAGTGCTGGGCCTTTGTGAGACCCACGGGTGAAGTCCTCTGCAGAGAGGGCTATGGTCTGGCTGAGTGTGCTGTAGCTCTCCCCTTGCAGGCCTCTTGTGTCTTCCCCAGGAAGGCTTGCTCCAGGCTGAAAACTCCACACCCTGAGGGAAGAGACCAAGCCTCCCTCAGGGTGCTTGGGCTGCGAGTGTTCTCAGCCTGCCTAGTCTGGATGCCAGCTTATACATAGTTAATGCTGCTCAGATGACTACTGAGCAGCCTCTTACAGCAAGGGTGGCAGTGAGAGCCTGCTCCTTCTGGGGCTCTTCCTGGAGGTGGGAGTGAGGCTCTTGGGCAGACAGGTGCAGGCTCTAGGGCCCCTTTCCAACCCTGGAACCTCCCCCCGAGCCCCTCGTGGATTCTAACCTCAGAAGGTAGTTGAAAGCTGGTAACTTGTTTTCTATAGCAGGGACCTGAGGGACTTGACTAGCAAGAGAGGCTCAGATCTGAGATCCATATCCAGAGCTCCCCCTGGCCTGCCTGGATGTGTTCACGCCACCCATGGGCAGCTGTGTAAGCTTGCACGGGGTCCTGCTTTGTGGCCATATGTTCATGGGCCTGGTGGATGGATATCTTTTGCAGCCTTCAGTGTGACAGTAGTGATTACCCAGCGTCTGGCTTTGGGTTCTGGCCTTTTTCTTCCCGACTGGATCTGTTCCCATGATCACCTGGCAGGGACAGGTCCCCACCTACATGGCTTGTGGTCTGACCTGGCTGAGGAGGACCACACAGTGGTAACCATTATCCAGGGTGGATGTTTCCTGACTGCATGCCATACCCTGTATGGTGCTGGGATCTGCTGAATCAACCCCTGAGCACTATGATAGGAAACAAGTTCCTGACCCAAGGCCCAGCCTCTGAGCCTAGAGCCTCCTACACCATCGCCTTGCTTTTTTACAGGCTCCTGGTCCAGTTCCTCACTGGCAGCCTAAAGCTGTGGTGACAGCCGCCCCGTGGCCCCGCCCTCCTCAGGGCAGCCGCCGATTGAGTCTCATCATTACAGGGCGGGGCCCCTTGCTGGAACCTCTCCTGGGTGGCAGAGCTGTGGAGCAGGCGAACAGCTGCTTGTGCAAAGACAGAATCTGTCTGGATCTGACAGGCGGCCTTGCGCCTCTGATGTGGGCTCAGCATGAAGAAACTGCAAGCTGACAATGGAGTACTAGCCCAGGGTACTCATAGCAGAGGCCAAACTGCCCAAGGCTGGTTTATCAGATGAGCCAGGGACAGGCTCAGGTCCTAGGGGTGCACTCTGACTTCTGTCTAGATGACCTCCTAAGAGGAGTTGGCTGAGTTTTGGATACTGTAAGGCACCCTATCTCCACTTGAGGTCTAGTCTTTCCCTTTGGGGGTCCAATAAAGAGGCAGAGTGACTGTTTCGGGGCCACTAGTGGTCCCTGGGCACTATATGGCATCTTTTCAACATTGCCACCTATTAGAGAGGCTGTCCAGGTCAGAGAAGGCTGATATTTAGGGAAGGAGGAAGGTCTCTGTAACCACTGTGACAGATCTTTAGAGGAAGCCCCACCACGCCCATTTCCCTCAGAAAGAGCAGACTCAGAGCAAAAGGTGCTTCTAGCAGTTACTCCACGGCAGAGGGCCCCAGCCTTTCTCTTTTTGTCTTTTTCTTTCTCTCTGCAAGGAGTTCCAGTTCTTGACCTTGATAGCAGAGGACAGCCACTCCCCATCCTTCCACATGCTAGGGTTACTCGTGCCCAGCTCAGAGCCTCAGTTTTAACTGGGAACACCTCATTCTCTTGAAAGTTGGCAGACAGCTAAGTGAGTGCTGTCTAGGGAAGAGCTGAGCTGAGTCCTCTGTAAAGGCTTGAGGTATTGTGAGAATGATTCCCTGTGACGGCAGAAAGTGTTCAGCTGACTGCAAGATTAGCCTTTTGGGGCCTGGCAGAATGGGCTGAATGAGAATGGTACACAAGCCTGTACTTCCTAACCATCACCCGTGGCAGGCATGACTAATCAATCCCAGCTCTGTTTCCTGCTCAGCCTGGAAGGCTCTACTTGGAAAGGGAATAGACTGGGTATCCCTGGCAGGTGTTCTGTGTTTGGGGAACTGGGAGAGGTGAGGTGAAGCCACACAACCTTCCAGTTCCTGGGATTGATCTGAGATTTGAACTCAGTTCTTTTGACTAAAGATAATGGAATCTGGGACTCCAGAGGTTCTTCCCTGCTCCCCATGGGATCCTGCTACAGCACCAGTAGTATTCCTGCAGGAGCTAGAGCTTACCATAGCTCGGCCCAGCTGCCTGCCAGACAGGCACAGTGAGGTTTTAGCCCTGGCCCTCCTATGGCAGTTGGCAGTCCCCCCTGGCCTGTGAAGTGTTACTGGCTGCAACCTGCCTGTTCTGGGCTCCTAACTGCAGTTGAGCAGTGCTGCAGTGAGTCAAGGTGGGCTTCCAATTCTGCCTACTGAGGGGAGGGAGAGGGCCCAGCCGAAAGCTTAGCACACTGGCTTCTCCTTGGGATTTCCCAGGCCAGACACCAAGAGCTATGGCTGGGTCTGTGGTCCCAGGAGAGCACGGAGGGCCAGGAGTGGGTGCGTTGCACCTATTCAACTCTGGCTTCCTCAGTCACTCTTCCGCTCATCAGGAGGAGATCTGCTGGCTTGGAGGTTACCCTTTTAATTAAGCCAATTAATTAGTGCCTTTAATGAAGCAGATTAACCAGGCCAGGCTCTGCAAATGGGGTGGGAGTCGGGAGTTGTTGCAGCCTGTGCTTTCTTGAAGGTCTTGGTTGGGAAGGAGCTGCTAGGCCAAGCCTTCTTTGGAGTGTTTGAAGCCAGCGTTGGCTAGGGATGGCTGTGTCCCCCATGGAGTGTGGGTCCCTAGGGGAGTCAAGGATGCTCTGAGGCTGCAGGGTTACGTGCAGATACTTTGGCTCAGATGGCTGGAGCTGGAGCTGGAGCAGGATGGGAAGCCTACAGAGCGGCCTTGGTGGGTCCTCAGCAAGAGCAACTGCCAGGGAGGTGACTGAAGCCCCCACTTTCTCCTCTTTTCCTTGGTCTGGGGCTTCTAGGCCTGGGCTACTTCCAGCCCAGCAGGGACAGAGGGAGGGCTGTAACCCGGTGGCCAAGGCAACAGAGCCCCTTGCCTACCTGTAGAGGCAGGAGTTTGTTCAAGGTCATTTAGGTTCTGTGACAGAGCTGAGGTACAAGACTATGTTCCTGCCTCTGTTTTCCTTCCACCCACCTCTGCTGACATAGTCGGCTCCCCTCCAGCAGAGCCAGACGGTTCCATCTCCACCCAGCATTCTCTGTGCCAGATGCTCTGGGGAGCAACCTGCTCTGTGGTCCTGAGATATGCTTGACTTCTCTCCAGTGAGTTCAGGTTTAGGAAGGGAGGCCTGCATCCTCCTGACAAAAAGAAGTTGTCACCTTAGTCTGTGAATGCAAACGGGGAAACCCAGCTCCACATTTCTGAGTCCCGCCTCCCCCCCCCCACCCACCCACAAGGACAGCAGAGCCCACTACTAGCCAGGGCCAGGGAAGGAACGCTGCTGTTAAAGGAAGAACCATGGAGCAGGAAAGAAGGCCACACTACCCTCAGAGATATCTTTATGTCTCCCAGGGGTGCAGAGGACAGATCAAAGCCTTCTCTGGGATGCACTAAGCCGTGGCAGAGACAGTTGGCTCAGGCCATGACAGGAGAGATTTAGGTTAGACAGAGGAGGAACTGCCTGACAAAGAGGATTATTAACAAGTTTGCGAAGGCAGGATGTGTCCCTCCCCCAGGACAGCAAGCGCTGGCCTGTGATGAGGCTCTGAGCTCTTTGGAAACATGAGTTCTATAAATCCAAGCTGCGCTTCCAGTAAACATCAACAGGGTGGGGGTGGGGTTCCCTGGAACATGCTGCCAGCAGCCTTCACCCCTTTTAATTTCCTTTGTGCTTGAGGCATCTGGCAGGATGCAATCAGTTGGTGGGTTCTGTCTACACCAGTGCAAGCCCCAGTTTCTGGGCCTCAGTTTTTTCACGTGTTAAATGGATCCAGCATTCCTTGGGTAGAATCACACCTCTTGACTCTCAGAGAAGGCCAGCCCCTCCCTCTTGCTGCCACTCCGACCAGCTGTCTTGTTCTTTGCTTGTACCCCCACAGAGCCTGACCCCCCTTGCCATAACAGAATCATTTTGTCAACCATCTTTCTCTGATGGGGCCACCACCTTGGATGGCATTGTCCAACCAGTTTCTGGGGCCTTCTAGTATTCCTTATTAAAAGAGATAATAGCCCTCCTTCACCTGAGGTCACTGCTTAGTGGGAGAGTGTGTGCTTAGCAGGTGTCAGGCTGTGATTCTCAGCACTCCTAAAACAACAAGCTAAACTTTGGCTACTGTACCTACCCTTTGGTCTGGGGAGGCGTCCCTGCATCCCCAGCCAGTGTCAGCCTAACACTGACCTGTGTGTCCTGAGAGGAGCCTGGGGACTTAACTGGCCCCAAGTCTAC
The DNA here is from genome assembly GCF_004785775.1 of Grammomys surdaster. Lineage (NCBI taxonomy): Eukaryota > Metazoa > Chordata > Mammalia > Rodentia > Muridae > Grammomys > Grammomys surdaster. Next base: position 956,674 of record NW_021604650.1, read on the forward strand.
TGTTCCTATCAGAGTTTGCCATGGCTGAGGCACTCTGGAGGCAGGGGCAGAGTGTGTGCGTGGGTGAAGGGTAGCTGGCAGCTTTGCCTTTGATTTACCTTGAGAGGGACTCTGCAGGGTGGGTGAAATGAGCACCAGTCACCCTGGGACACCTCTTTAAATACCAGCTGGAAGCAGCTGGGTTCTGGGTGGGTGGAGTTGCCCTTCATCCAGCAGGCACCCCCCCCCCTCACACCCCGATATGTACAGACGTGTTGCACAGGTCAGGAGTTGGGTGGGTGTAAGAGAGGGGCAGCTTCTGGCTTAGCAGCTTCTGGCCCCATGGGGCTAAGGAGATCAGGGGTTGGGGCACTGGGCACGTGAAGTTTTGGCTGTCCACTGTCTCCTTCACCCCCTCGAGGCAGTGAGCGCTGAAAAAGCCTCATCCTGGCTTCCATTCTCCAGGGCCTGGCTCGTTAAACTAAAGCACCCATCTGTATGTGGATGGACACATGGACAGATGACAGTCACAGATGGAGCGCCAGTTGGATGTCTGGCTCCTCCACACTGCCTCCATCTCCCCTGGGCAGAGAGAGAATGGGAGGTGCTTAGGCCTCTTTGGAGTACAGCTCTTAGCACTAGTCCTGGCGAGTGTGCCACAGGGTCACTGAGGGAGGCTGGCACGGCAGGGTGGGACTGAGGCCATGCTGGCATTTGCTAACAGCTGTGCATGCAAAGCTCTCTGAGGCTCTGATGAGGGATCTGCTGTCAGACCTCTGGCCCAGGCCTCTGGTCCCCAGAGTGTCTCTGGAACTGGAGCACAATTTGTCGGATTTGTCCTGGCTGTGGGATGGGTTGGCAAAGAGCTGAGAGTGGGATGCAGAGTCTAACTCAGCCCCCACAGCAATGTGGGGCTGTGTGGTTGGACCTCAGCACATGCTGCTTCCTGTCTTTGAGGCTGTCTGGCAAACCTACCAGGGGTCCTCACCTGCCTTGGCATCTTCCCTCAGTTCTACTGTCCCTCCCTGCTTCCTCTTACCCAGCTCTGATTCTTTGTTGGAGTGAGGGAGGGCCTCCCTTCTCGTGGAAATTCACACCCACATCCTCACCAAGCTGTCTGTAGGATGAGGCTGGTGAGAATGGGGGAGCAGCTGTGGGAACAGGAGGTTCTGCTAGAGAGAGACAGAAGGATGGATAGACGGAACCCAGCACTCCATCTGGAGATGACAGCTCAGGGCCCAGGTGTGTAGCCAGTCCCGTCCCTCCTGCACACCAACCCCATGCCCTAGAGGGCCAGACAGCTCTGGCTGGCACTCACCAGGGACAGCTGAAAGCCCAGAAGGAGTACTGTGTCAATCTTGGGGGCTCTGTGGTATGGGGTGGGGTGGTATAAACTATGGGCAGAAGAAGGGGTCTGACAGGTAACAGAACTGTCTCCCTCAAACACAGTTCCCTCCATTATTAAACAGATCAGACTTACAGCCCTAGGCTCTGGGCTGGCTGTTCTCCACTTGACAGACACTCTGGAAGGACACTTCTTTTCACTCAGCATCCTAGCTCAGCCTTTTGACCCCTGTCCTGTGACCTTGGACCAGCTGTAACACGACCACCCACAAACCTCCAAACAGTTACTGTAGCATTTGAATTCCAGGTGGCTCTGGTGGGGCTCTAAGCCACCCTGAATAATTTGTTTTCTTTCCTGCTGCCAAGGATAGACCACTGAGGCATACCCTTAGTCTAAGGCTACCCTGGGCCTGTAGCTTATAAGGTTAGAATTAAGGGAAGCTTTGGGGCAAGCTTGGCTGGGTGCTAAATTCAGGGGTGGGGACAGCAGTCCGAGAGCAGGTGAGCAGGCTGTGGGGATGGTGGGACCTCTCCTCTGCCCTGTCCATGCATAGTGCCTGCTTGGGACAGCTGAGCCTGCTCAGGTAGAATGAAAACCCGTGGGAGTAAGTGGCACGGTGCCATGTTTATCCCATTTTCAAGGGATAGAATGCTAGGCAAGATCTAGCCTTCAGAAAGCCCTGGCTGGGGACATGTCTGTCTGTACTCCATAAGCTGCACAGGTCATGGTGGCTCTTTGTGCAGAAGAAGGAGGGGTGACAACCTGAGGCAGTCTGGGCCCCAAACCCAGGGCTTGTGTCTCCTAGGAGGTCAAGTTCAGAAGAGTGGGCTGCGAGGTCTTCAGACTCCACTCTGCCCTTCTGTCCACAGAGGAGATTTCCCCATAAAGTAGCACAGGACAGGGACAGGAGACGGACGGGGACCGTGAATTGTTGAGGTGTGTTCTCCACAGCTCGGCTAATTCTCACAATCCTATAGGCAGGTGTGTGCACCCCTCCTTTTACAAATGTGGAAACCAGAACACATGGGAGAAGTCATGGGGTTTGAACTTAGGACCAACCCTAAAGCACAGCGCCTGCCATTGTCTAGGCTGAAGCTCAGAAGTCAGGGCTACCAGTCAGTTCCCCAGCCCCCATCCAGACACACCCTAGGCTCAGCTTGACTTGCATCCCTCAGCTGTCTGTGAGCCACCAAGTACCTCACAGTGTAATCTTGTAATACTGACTGCGTTATGTACAATTGAAAACCCATTACAGTCCTATTTTCCTAATATATGACACCCTATCGCAGCCCCCAGTGACTGCATTTCCCAGATAGATGCTGGAGTGTTGTCCACGCACAAAATTATCATCAGTCCTTTCTCTCAGCTGCTGAGAGAGCTGAGTAGGCATGTGAACAGGGTGCCCTATCCCTGCTGGCTTCAGAGGACACCTGTGGCTGCACACCTGGGAGGGGGCAGTGTCAGGTCAAGCCTTTCCTGGAGAGTTGCCCCATACCGCTGGAAGGGGCCACAGATTCCTCAGCCCGGAGCTACAGTGAGGGCACTGGGGAGGGGCAGTGGAGGAGCTGGCAGCTGTTTGGTGTAGTGGGCATGGCCCTGTAATTGGGCAGCCTGTTCCTAGATAAGGCCGGTGACACTGAGGAGCTTCCCGCTCCGTGCCGGTTGCGGCCACTCATTTCCTGCACTCACAGCCCACGTTGCCAATTACCCTGCCTCCTGCTTGCCAGCAGCGGCTTCTGGGGCAGCCAGATGATTCCTCAGGCATCAGTGGGCTGGTGGATGCAGAGAAGATAGCTGGGGTAGGCAGAACCCACAATGGAGTGGCTCCCAGATTCAACCTGGGTGCAGCTGAGGTGCAGGTTATGTGTGGACCTAAGACACTCTGGGAGAACCCCATTTTCTTACATGCCTCTACTACCCAAAGAAGTGTTTCTTTCATGTTTGCTAAGTGGCTGAGGAGCCGGCCTGGCCCTCCACTGCTGTGTCCCGCTTTCTTCCCCCCTCTTCCCTGGGCTTAAGGACAAGCACCTGTGTGCAGTGGGGCAGACTGAGGTTCACAGTGCATAGCTGATACAAAGAGGACAGAGGACAGGTTAGACTGTGGCTCTTCACCTGTTCTGCTGTACCAGAGTTTAGGTTGGGGGAATGGGTGGCCTGGCACCTAAAGGCCATGGGAGATGGCGGCAAGGGTGTTACCTGGTGCAGAGGTATCTTGCCAGTCTCAGCTCCACTGAAGGTGGATGACTGTGTCCCCAACTTGTATTAGGTGCGCATATTGGGAGGATACAGTGTAGCTAAGCAGCTGGGCTTTGTGCTATCTGTAGGGTGGTAGATGGAGCTGTCCCAGCGTAGGAGGCTACTCAGGGCAGGGAGGTCTCACCTGCTTTGTGGGGACATCCCAGACCTTTCCACAGGCCAACCCCAAGTATTCAGAGAACCCTGACAAATTGCTTATGCTCCCTGTCACCCAGCATTGGGGAAGTGAACCCAGGGCTCTGTGCAGAGAGACAGGAGCTCTTACCACTGAGCTACATTCCTGGCCTGGGACTTCCCCCTTACTTGGGTAACGAGTAGCATCAAGGCTCTGACCACAGGGAAAGTGACACAGAGAGGGCCAGGTCAACCAACCTCACTGGGCTGAGTCAAGCCCAGATCATCCCCACAAGTCTGGTTTTTGGTCACAAGATCTTATGTAGCCCAGGCTGGCCTCAAACTTGTTATACAGCCAGGCTTCTGGTCCCCAGCCTTCCAACTGTGCTGATTATGGACTTGTATTACTGTGCCCAGATAATAGTGTTCTGGGGATCAAACTTCAGGGTCTTGTGCATGCTAGGCAAGCACTCTACTAAATGAGCTACATTTCCAGCCTGTCCCCTCAAATCTGGATCTATTCCATCTCCAAGGGGTCTCAGATACTCATTTTGAGGACCTCAGGGGTCTTGACAGGAGAAGCTCCCTTCCAGGTGCAAATTGGTTGCTGATAATTCAACAGGAAAGTGCCCTTGATGCCATGGGGTGGGGTCAGTTGTGTGGGACAGTGGGCAGGGCACAGAGGAAGATGTGTCTGGGGTGCCCTGGTCACTGCATGTGGGAAAGGACAGTGCAGGAGACTGGGGGCTCCCTTCCACACGCCAGGGGGTGAGGTGGGGTAGAGCAGAAACATCTCCCTAAGGGGCAACTAACAGACCAATTAAGCTGCCAATAAAAAATTTAATCAAGTAATAATGCACCTTACTTTGTTTAATTAGTGTTCTGTCAAGTGAATGAATATTTAAGGCTTGGGTGGTGGTGCCAGCATCTGCCCAGCGGGCAGAGGCTGGGTCCACATTTCAATCGACCTGACAGCTTCTCACTCGGGCATTGATCACTGCCATCATGGTCCAGGGCCCCGGAGTACAGGGGGTACTTGTTCTACATGAGCCCACGTGAAGGAGCAGCCAGGTCTGTGCCTCAATGTCTTTGTCTGTTAAATGGGAGGAAGGACTTCAGCCCAATGCTTGTTTTGCTTTTCCTAGAAAGACATCAGAATAGCTGGCTGTGGAAGTACATGTCTTTAACCCTTGTATCCCCTGGATCTGGGAGGGTGGAGGCAGGAGGATCAAGGAGTTCAAGGTCATCTTCAGCTACTTACCGAGTTCAAGACCATGTGAGGAATTTAGATCTTGCCTCAGCACTTTTCCCTTCCAGAAAGCCAAAAGACTTGGATTCTAGACCCCAAGTTGGGTACAGAAAGCATTTGAGGCCTGGTGACTCCGCTGTGCTGCCTGTACCCCACAGCGCCACACCCTCCCAGAGTACTTAGCACCTGACAACTAATGCTGTGAGTGCCAGGTTTTTCTGGGTGCCAGAAACTGGCTTCTTAAGACTGAGTGACCTGAAACAAGGGCTGTCTGTGTTTCCATTTAGTTCGTTTGTTTCTTGTTCTTTTTTTTGTTCGTTTGTTCATTCGTTCGTTCGTTCATTCATCCATTCATTCACTCACTCATTCATTCAATAACCTGAAGGTGATGCTCTGTGTTTTTCCCGAAAATAATGCAACTCCTGCACTATGTCTCAGGTTCAACCTCAGAGTCCTACAGCTCCCAAGTCTCCTGTTTCCCTCCAGGCAGGGCGTGGCCGCCGCCGCCCTGGAACTCGTTTGCATATTCATGACCTTGACAAGCATGCGCACTGCAGCGCGAGGCTCAAGGGCGGCCCGCCCCGCCGCAGGACAGCAGCATCTCCCCTTGCCGACCCCGGTATCCTCCATCAGCCGCCACCTCCCTTCGCTTCAAGGAAGGGCCTGGTGTCCCCCTACACACAACCACCTGAGAGCCTCGCGCTGGAAGGACTTTGGTAATTATTTGTTTCAGTTGAGCTGTTTTCAGTCTAGGCTAGGCTGAGTCTTGTAATGAGTATGGATTTGCCAGTAAATAAGTCCCCCGCTTCTAACCCCTGTAATAAATGCATTTGGAGTAATCTGGCGATCACGCGGTGTAATTGCTGGCTGTCAGGGCAGATGGATGCTCCCGCTCTGACTTTACCGCTGTCTGCCCTTCCTTCACGCCGCGCCACCACTGGGTCTACAGCCCCTAGCGTGTAGTTGAGAGGGGACAGGAGTGGGCCTGGCTCCTTGCACCTCAGTGGTCCTTCTTGCACCAAGCATGGGCTTTCTAAGTCACTCACCCATGACCCACAGTGCCCTCAACTTCTCTGTAAGGAGTCACCAAAGCCTGGTCCAAAATGCAGGGAGAGCAGGCCGGGTTGGTAGGGCATTAGCCTAGCATGTCCAAAGTCTTGGGTTTCATTCCCAGCACCACATATGCTTCGAATGGCGGTGCATACCCATAACCCCAGCACTAGGGAATGGAGGCAGAAGGTCAGAAGTGTCCACCTCAGGAGCTTGAGGTACAGCGAGATCCTGTCTAGAAAAACAAAACCAGACCAAGCAGGGCCCTGGGCACAGCTTCAGTTTGCTAGATTATCTGTAGCTGGGGCTCAAAATCTGCATTTTACCTGTTTGGTTTTTTACATTTTATTTTTAAGTTACAATTCTCTGTATATGTGTGTCTAGCTGTCCACACGGGCTGCTGTTCTCCTTCCTGTAGGTCCTGGTTCTCAGCTCAGGCCACCAGACTTTCCTAAGCACCTTTACCTACCTACGGAAACACCTTGCTGGCCTCAGAATCTGCATTTTAAAAATACCCTTCCCCAGCCATGTGTGAGGTGCAGACCCATAATCCCAGTACTCCATAGCAGGAGGGTGAGGGCAAGTTTGAGGCTAGCCTGATCTACATAGTGAATTCCAGACTAGCTAAGGCTACAGAGAGAAACTGTGTCTCACAAACACCAACTAACCAGTCAGTCAACGCAAACCACCAATGTCTGCAGGGGACTTCTGGAAGCACCAAGGTTCAGAGGAATGAATCAGATGCTCTTGGACTTCGTGTGTGCACCCTCCCCCCCCCCCCACACACACAGCTTTCTCTCCCTCATATATTGGCTTCTTTCCCAAACAAATCTGGCTCTGTTCATTCCTTTGAGACACTCTCCAATCCCTTGCCTGGTGTGCTTTTATACCCCTTCCCCCTCGGGGAGATGGCCTCTTGGCTGTGTGCCAGTACATCCTGTGCTTCGATGCTCTCCTGGACTTCACTAAGCAGAGGTTCCCGCAGCTGGACATTGCAACTGTCTTCCTTCAGTCCTTAGAATAGCCCCTGGGCCTTGTATAATGCCTAGTACACAGTAGTTGTTTAGTAAATGCAAGGTGTATGAATCAGTAGGCAAGTGACGGACTGGCGGGGCTTGTTTAGGGTTTCATATTTAATCCACACCCTGGGATTAACTGGGCAGGCTGGGAGGGCAAGGAATAGGGGACCCACTGAAACTCCTCCCATGGGACTCAGTGAAACATCACAGATCTCAACAGAGCAGGCCCAGCCTGCCCCTGTCCTTTGGCACCCACCCTGGGGACACGGAGCAGCTGAGTAGAGGAACTGTCCTGGGTGCTGCAGAAAGGACCACAAGGCTAGGCCTTGTCTCTCTGCTCTAGTGAAGCCTCTTGGGAAGTTAACTGCTTTATGGTGTCCCCCTCCTAAGGCCTAGTCAGGCCTCGGCTCTATATGGCCACCACAAAATAGGCCAGGAGGGCCACCTCCAACCTAGCTCTGCCTGGTTCTTTTGTACTCCAGCCTGATCCAGGGCTTGGACATTGGATGTGCCAGGGACTGGGCTTCAGCACTGTCTTTCAGTTGTGGGGGATTCAGTGAGACCACTAGAAGCTCATCTCCATGGAGCCTTCAAGGAGCAACAGCAGAAAGGCCACCACAGATCTGTGTGCCCTTGGGCTGGTCAGTCAACCTCTCTGGGCCTCGCTCTCCTCAGCAGAACCACTGGGGAGTAGTTCTGGGAGTAGTAAGTGTGTTCTACCCAGGAGTAACACGCCTTGAGTGTTGGGTGGGGTGGGTTCCATGTGACTGTTTCTCTCAAAACAGTAGACTAGGGCTGCCCAGGAGGCAGGGTGGGGAACTTCTGGGTGAATGACAAGAGTTTTTGGGATGTGGGGAAGTCTAGGCCAGTCTTGGGGGTCAAAAGGCTTCACCCTGAGCTGTCGTCCTCATCTCTGTTCTCTGAAACTGCTGTGGCGAGGTAGTGACTGACGGAGAGTGTGGAGGGTGGCAAGTGGGGACAGAGGAGCAGGGGTGGCGGACGCAGCAGCGTGGGCAGCAGTGGATGATCCTCCGGCTGTCAGCCAGCAATCGTGTTAAATAAAGGCCCCAAATTAGACAGGCGAACGCTAGCACCTTCGGTGTAACAATGCAATTAGCACAGACAATGCCTCCCGCTTCCTCCCAGGCCCCAGCCAGTGTGGCTTCTGAGGGAGGCGGTGGGGGATGCAGGCCCTCCCCAGTGAGCTGTGAGCTGCAGAGAGGTTTGAAAGGAGCCGGTGAGAGACTAAAAGGTGACAATGAGTGCCATCGAATGGAATGCCAGCTCCCTGGTTGTTAGGCGTCCCCAGGAAAGAACTCATCTAGATCTTTCTAGAATGCCCTTTGGAAGGGCAGCACCCACACAAACCTCCAGAGGCCTTGGTTGCCGTCTCTGCTGCACTCTCCATATTTTCTCTTCTAAGCATAGATGCAGGCTGAGTTTACATGAATAAAACATCAGTGGGGGGGGGGGGATCCCAAACTGCACAGCCCAGGGGCTTGGGGACAGAAAGCAATGAAGCCAGCCATTCTGCAGCCTCCATGGACAGTCCTGATTGTGCTGAGGGTGGGGACCTCCTCCGAGGCAGGTCCTACTTCCTTGGACTGAACCCCTGGATGGAAAGCAAGGTCAGGGCTGGGCCTGACCAGAGCCTCTGGACCCTGGGGCAGGCATTCTGGTGTTGTTGTTATTGTTTTGGTTTGGGTTTTTTTCTCTCTTGGCTCAATAGCCAGAGGCCCTGGGCCTGTCTTGGGTGGGCCTTCAGGGGGCTTCATGTGTGCATGAAAGCCCGTCTCCTGAGGCCTGGCTGCCAGCTGCCAAGGCTTGACTTCTCTTCTCCAGCCTAGTTAAAACCCAGAATGCATTCCTACAAGATCAGAGTGAGATGCAGAGCGCTGGGCCTCTGGTAAGGTAGGGTCTTTCTCTGGCTTCTCCACAGCCCTTCCCAGGTGCCCAAGCCGGGCCTGGCAAAAGCTGCCAGAGGGAGGCTGCTGGCTAATACCTCAGGCACTCAGAGGCCAAAAGCTAGGTCCACAAGGACCTGGATCATTGTTTGTTCAAACTTTCATTTAGTGATTGCTTCCAGAGCTCACCCGTGATACATGTAACTGGTCCCCCTAGAGCAAAGTCTAAGGGGGAAATGCAAGGTGGAGTGGGCTGGGCCTAGGACTCAGGCAGCTCCGAGAGCAAGGTGTGGAGATAGAGTGGCCACACTGTGAGCAAGGGTGGTGGGCAGGCCTGTCCTCCATTTGCAGCAGGCTGGGCTTTGTTCTGAAGGCACTAACTAAGTTTAGAAGGTTTTGCTTGCTTTGTTTGGACTGAGATTAGAACAGGGAGCCTTGTATACTCCTGATGCAGGACGTACCCTTGAGTATCTGACACTCCACTTTAGAGAGTATGCAGGCAGGTCTTCACCTGGTCAGATTTGCTACTTAACGATTCCGATTCCCTCCCCTCCAAAGCAGAGCCCTTGGCTGAGGTTCCAGGGAACGTCCCAGGAGAGGCAGCCTGAGCTGAGTGCACAGGGCCTTGCCAAGGGCCCAGAAAGAGGAATGCAGATAGGCGCCCTGGAGCTGGGGTGTATGCAGCTCAGTGGCAGAGTGCTTATCTGGCATGTGCAAGACCCTGCATTCAGTCCTCAGTACTGTACGAAGAATGAAAAAGAAAAGAAGACCAGGCACAGGGGTATATGCCTTTAATCCCAGCACTCTGGAGGCAGAGGCAGGTGGATCTCTTTTTGGTTCAGGCTAGCCTGGTCCACATAGGGAGTTTCAGGCTAGCCAGGGATATAGAGCAAGACCCTGTCTCAAAACAAAACAACAAAAACCTAAAGATAATCACACTGCTTAGGACATCTTTGCCTCCCGCAGTGGGACCACAGCGTGAGTGTGAGGTACTCTGAACACCAGACTGAACCCACTGTGAATCCTGTGAGAAACATGTTCCTGAGGGGTGACTTGAAGCACAGACTAGCAAGCATATGGTTCATGGTCCAGAACTGGCATGCACCGCAGAGCCCCCATGCACCGCAGAGCTCCCTGCTCCCTGACCCCTTACCAATGGCCATTACAAGACTTGCATAATATGTCAAATGACTCCCCATGGCCAAAGCTCTAGTTTCCCAGGGCTGGGCGACTTCCTGAGGAAAGAGAGGCTTGAAGGATAGCTAAAATGAGCTGTGACAGAAGGAAGTGTGCCTAAGTGGGTGCTGGGGAGGAGGCTAGCTAAGTTACTGGGAGACACAGATGGGTGCAGCGCAGTGGGGAAAGAGGCCCTGTAGGCACCCCAGGAGAGGGCAGGGTCCTCATTAACAGCGCTCAGCCCTCCCCTCTGCCCGGCTCTCCTGGAGGATGCGGAGAGGGAATCCATTATCGCACAAAATAGCAGCTGCAGACGTGAAAATGAAATATAGATTCAATACCTGTGCCTTTCGGCTCACAAACCGTGCCCCCAACACTGGTGACAGCCGGCACAGATGCCATCTTAGATTATAGGAGGCGGGGGGACAGCCAGGAAATGGGAGACAGGCCTCACTCCCCACAAACTCCTCCTAGCAGTTTCCTCTGTTTTAGGGACCTAAAACAGAGGCCAGGATGCAGGCTCAGTTGCCTTACCAGTTTCCAGGGGGATGATAGCACAGTCTTAACAAGCCCTTCACCAGCCCCCAACACACACCTGCTGCATCTCCAGAGCAGGAGGCCTGAGGCCTGAGGTGGCCAGCAGAGGAAGGTACTGTCTCAGTCTGCACAGACTTCACAGTTGTTCTTGAGATGTCTGGCTGGCTACCCCAAGGTTGTGACCTGGGGGTGCCCCGGAGAGCAGTCTGTTTCATAGACAAGGGTGGGTGGCTATGCCACTGCCACATCCCTCCCGAGGGCCCCCAGGGCTGTTGAGCAGCCGCTTCCTGCCTTCCTATGTGTGTGCTTTTAGCCAGAGGTTTGCACAACTTTTACGAGTGGGCTGGCGGTGAACTCATCCCGTTACAATGCACTCAGGGACCCTGACGACTAATTTAATTTAAAACAGCCTTGCAATAAAAGCTCAGGACGGAAAAACCGCCGAGTCTTGGGGGTTATTTAACAAATTGCCTCACAGATAAATACATTAAAATGATTCTCAAACCGGAGTCGTACGAAGTTGAAGTAAAATTAAGAAAGTCGAATCAAAATGTAAATTAATGGCGCTGAGATGCGTTTGGGTTGGCAGGCGCCACCCGGGGTGGGAGGGATGTGGACGACTCTCTGCCTTCTGTTCAGGTGCCACCCCCGCCAGGCTGTGCCAGAGACTCCTTTAGTCCAGGTAGCTGGAGACTAGAGGATGTGGCTGCCTGCCCAGCCAAACCTAGCATCGGCCTGTGCCACCCTTCCGCCTACCATCCCTAGGCAGGCTTGGAAGGTGTAAACTTTCCCTTGCTGGGGTGCCAGCCATGAAGAGGAGCGGGCACAAAGGAAGTTGACACAAAACAACTGTAAGCATGAGGTCCTGAGATGACCAGTTCCTGCAGAAAGAATCACATATCCCCATAGAGCTGCCAGGCCCAGCACTCCCATCTGAATGACAGGCAAACTGAGACCAAGGAGACCCAGCAGCCCTCATTGGGCTCCATGCACTCAGGACTCTTTGCTTCTTCATTCTCTGGCCTCGCTCCTCCTGTCTCTTATGACCTAGACAGTAAGCTCAGACCTGCTGCTCCTTGTCCCACTAGTCACGAGCCCGTGCCTCCAGCAACACTCCTACCTTGGCCGGGGTAGCCTTGGAGGCTCTCTGAAGTGATGGGCATCTGTGCTTTCCTGCCCTCTCCCCCAGTCAGAGTAGCCCCAGGTGCCAACAGACAGCCCTAGGGAAGATCACCTGATGCCATCTGGTCTGATAGTGTCATGTGCTCAAACGGGGAGAAGAAAGAAAAGAGGGAGTCCTTAGGGAGCTGTGCAAGGTGGGATGGAGATAGGAGCTAGAATCCTAGAATTATAGGTGGGTTGTGGTGACAGCCCCTCCCCTGGCCTTGGATGGGGAGTCAGGAGCAGGAAAGCATTGGGAAGGGATTGGGGTGAATGTGGCAGGTGATGGACAGTTTCACCTGGAGCCACAATCCCATGTGACACCTGAGACAGCTCCCATCCTGGAGGGGAAGGTGCTGCTAAGTCTAGCCATGCACAGAGCTGTCAGCTGTCAGCACCTGGGTAGGGGTGGAGGCACTCCTGGGACAGGAGATGGGCCCAAAGGCTCTTCTCCAGACTTTACCTGAATAAACAGGTAGCTCAAGATTGACTGTAGAGGAACAGTCAGACCACTCCTACAGGCTGGAGTCAGGGACAGGGTCTTGATGCCTACTCCTGAGTCCCTACTGACCCTAGGATTGGATAGGGGTGAGCACAGGGCATCCCAGCTCGGGAAGCGGAGTTCTGCTGAAGTGGGAGCCAGTTCATTTTTGCAGTGGCCTGACATCTGACACTGGGAGGATTCCTTTCCACTTTCCTAAAGGGTACACACTCAATTGTGTATGGTAACACTCCCATCTGGCTTGGGCAGTGGAGTCACTAATGTGTCACTGAGAACCTCTAGCTGCTGGCTCTGCTGATGCAACAGGCATCGTATTGACAGTCATTAAGTCTTTAGCAAATGGTTGAGGGGAGAAATAACCTTGAAGGGAATTTAGCTTGGGAGTCTAGCGCAGACCCAGTTTCGAAGGCTCCCCACACCCCCTCGCCCAGCCCATCCACGCCCCTCTATAGGCTTACAGAGCAGCGGGGAGGTGAGCTCTGGGCAGGAGCGCCAGTGAGAGGGGAAGGTAACCACCAGGCTGTGTCCCTACATCCTCTCTTCCCCATAGTGACTTGATGGGGCTGCCTCTGTTATTGTGCCTGTGCCATGGATGCAGAGATTGCGTCTGGGACTCATATGGCTTTTAGGTGGCAGGAATGGGAGGTGTGACACTGTTGCACTGAGTAGGGTGCCTGAGATGCCAATCAAAGTCATGCTGTCTTCCGATTCATCCAAGTAAGGCAAGCAGGGCAGGCTTGGGGAGAAGGTCAGAGCCTGGTTGGGGGGTGTACCTGGGGTTCTCAAAACCACCAGGAGTGTTCAGAGCCACTGGCTTATTTTCTCTCTTTGCAGAATGGAGTCGGCAATGCCTCCCCATCAGGGGCTCTGCGGGAGGCGTGCGCGGGAAGTGTTAGGAAAACTATAAAATGCCAAACAAACAGGAGGCTGGCAGAGCGTTTCCTCCCGCCTGGTAGGCAGGCTGGGGACTTGAAGGCCTCCTGAGAGCACCAGAGCAGGTCAGGCGGGACGCTGCCCCGCCTGCTGGGCCAGAGGAGGAGAAGCCGGAGGGAGGAGTGTGGTGGGCCAGGGGAGGCATCCCAGCTGATCCCAGCAGATTTAACAGGACTTTGAAAAATAAAAAAGGTAAAACAGTCAAACCACTGCCCGCTCCTCCTGCTGCAATAAAAATGGATTTATTTGTTCGTGGAATGAAATTTAATAACTTTGGGGGGAGATGAGGCGTGAACAATAATAGTTTTTCCCCCTCTTTCTCATTTTGGAGGGGGAGGGGAAGAAGAGGAGGGGATGAGGACCCCCTCTGGGACAGTTGGGGAAGGGAGTGTGTGGGACTGAGCCCTCTAGAGATAGGCTAAGTAGACAAGGAGGGGCTGGCTGTGTTCCACGCTCCAGAGACCTCCACGGTTCACGGAGGGGCCACATACATCTCTTGTTTCCCTGTGCACCCGGCTGTGCGCCAGGCCTCTGGCCCCCAACCCCCCAACCCCCGCTGGGCCCTCCTCCTGCTGTGCCTTCCTCCCTGTCAAAATTCCACTCATCCCTCAGAACTGCTTGCAGAAAGGCCTCCAACAAGGCTCCCATGGGGCCCCCTCAGTCCCTGGCAGCAGGCCTTCCCAGCTTCAGCAATCCCCAGACCTCTCTGGGAACCCAAATCCTTTTCTACCCTGTGCAAAATTGTGTGGGGTGCTTGGCTCCCAGATTTCAGCCTATGGCCTCCACCTCTGGGTCCCAGCCCAGAGCAGCTTCCTGGTAATGTTTATTGAATGAATGAATGAATCAATGAATGAATCAATGTAAGTCAGAGACTTAGTGTCTGTCAACTTTCCTCTAACCTGGGGGCTGTCTGAGCAGAAGCCAAGAAGAGTGTCCCCTCGGCTGGCTCCCCACATGGCCACTGCTGTTTTTTTATTTTGTTTTGTTTTGTTTTTCGAGACAGGGTTTCTCTGTATAGCCCAGGCTGTCCTGGAACTCACTCTGTAGACCAGGCTGGCCTCGAACTCAGAAATCCACCTGCCTCTGCCTCCCAAGTGCTGGGATTAAAGGCGTGCACCACCACCCCCGGCGATGGCCACTGCTCTTAACCGAGCTGGTACCAGTCCTGGAGAACTGCTGAAGGTACAGCATGTCGTCTCAGTGCTCTGCCCCAGAAACCGCTGCTTTTCTATGAGGGGTGTCGCTCCATCTCTTCAGGCTATGCTTTCCACAAAGTAGGTCCCAGAGTTCCCTAGCCGGTAGTTATGGGGGTTCTCTGTCAAGCAGGAGGCCCCAGAGTCTGATGAAGCCAGAAATTGCAGTGCCCCATCCTCTCTTGGGCCGTGAAGGGGCCGTGAACTGAGAGTCACCCAGGCCAGGCTGTGGGCAGGGACTGGCAGTGCCTGAGGTTCCAGGTCCCGGCTCCCGCAGCCTGGAGAGGCCTCAGCTGTGCAGGGGGACAGGCAGCTTGGGAGCTGCCTGGCAGGTCGATAGCAAAACAAACGCACTATTGACCGCGGCCACTCACTAAATCCTCCTGGCAGACAAGCTGATGTGAGCCCAAATAGAATGGACTCAGAACTCAAGTCACCCCTCCCTGCCCCACCCCTAGCTGCAGGGGAGGGGTGAGGCGAGCTGCAGCTGGGCCTGAAGCAGGGCTCGGACCAACTCTGACCCTGTGCACAGACTAGGAGCCAGGCAGGCTGGGGAACAGTGGAAACAGCGGCATCAGCGGCCCTGGGAGGGGCCAGGAGAGGCCGTGGACGCCCGAAGGCAGGAATCCCAGCAGCTAAAATTAGGTCCAGCTGATCTGTTTTTTTTTTTTTAACAATTACATAACATTTGCTAAATAGCAAAGAATACATATGCCGCCTCTCGGTTATGAAGCATATAATGAACCAAACGCCTATGACCCCTGTATGCAAATGAAGCCCAGTGTAGGTCACTGGTCGCCAGTGCTCTGGGGCGGAGATGATGAGCCCCCTGCACCTGGTGCCCTGGATTCGGTTAGTCTCAGCTTAGATCTGCAAAATGCCAGAGCACATGAGCTAGGAGTGCTCTGGGAACTGGGAAGCGTGTGCTTTGGCTTGAGCTGTGGCTTCTCATGTCTGACCCAGCAGTCCCTAACCTGAGTACTTGGCGAACCCTGACACTTCCTTGCAAGCCTATGTGTCTGGAGATGGTGTCATTTTCTAGAGAAAGGGTCATGTCCCCACAGAGAGCTTTTCCAGGGTAGACAAGTCAGTTCTGTGGCCCAGGAAAGGGCCGAGACTCGGGCACGAGGGTCAGAAGCAGGTCCAGCTTTCTGAGGGCCTTTGGGCACCCAGCACAGACCCCTGTTGTCTGCTTCTGTCTCAGTTTCCCCCACATTCCCACATTGATTCAAAAACACTTCTTAGGATCCTGCTGTATGCTGTGTGAACCAGGTGTGCTTGATCCAGAGGCTGTGACCCATACTTCCCAACGGTGGCCTCCTGCTCTCAGGCCCATCCTCTTCCCTAAGGCAGCCCAGGGTAGACTTGAGGTCACAGATTTGCCTTTGAGCTCCACTCAACCTCCCTACCTGGCTTCTTTTCTGGCAAAAAAAAAAAAAAAAGGCTCACTTTGGCATACTTAAGATGGGCAGAATGAATCTGGAGGGTTTTGGAAGGATTCACTGAGGTCGGATGTGGCACTTATTAATTAACTTATTAATTCACAATTAGTGCCAGACGCCTGCTGAGTTGGGGCTGCCCATCCTGGCCCATGTACAGGTATGAAAGGCGAGGGCCAGAGACAGGCGCTGGAGCTGCACAGCTGTGCCGGCTGCCAGCCTGGGCGGTCTGGCGCATCAGATGGTGTGCAAGTGTGTGTGTGAGGGGGAGTCTCACTTCCTAAACATGTTCCTGGGGGAGTAAAAGCTAGGCTTCAATGGGGTATACACTACAGTTTCCCAAGGAGGTAAGGTCTATGCCTATTCAGTTCTGTCTCTGGGAAGGGACCAAAACCCCACGTTCCACAGTCCCAGAAACTCTAACTGCATAGCATGCAACTCTCTGTAGCCCAACCAGCGTCAGCAGCTCCTAGACCCAATAGGCCCAGACTCTGACCCCTGCTGGTCCCAGATCTCTCAGAGCCCACAGACCCCTGCAGCCTTAGACTGCACATCCCACAAGCCCTGCAGCCTCTAGCCCCACTGTAGGCCCTGAAGTACCAGACACTGCCTTTCCCATAGCCTCCAGACACAGCAGCTCCTAGACCCTCACATCCCTAGACTCTCACAGCCTCAAGACCTGTAGCTCCCAGACCTTATTATAATCTCCAAGTCCCACAGCCTGCAAACCCAAAGTCCTTGCAGCTCCAAAGCCATACACTTCCACAGTCCAGACAGGACCCTGATCTGACGTGGCTACCTCTGAGCTGAGTGATGATGGAGGACTGACTAAAGAGATGGGGGGCAGAGAGTACTGGGGCTCTACCCCCCTCTGGGGTTGCTTTGAAGACCCAAGCTCCCTGCATGGAGTGGGAGATTCTATCATATTATAGATAAGAAAAGAAGCTCAGAGAGGTTAAGTTTCTGGCCCACAGTCACACAGTAATGTAAGTAATAGAGAAACAATCCTCATACCACCCCTGCCCCTCGCTTCCCTTTGTAGCCTCCCATTATTATAGACCCCAGTCCATTGCTGAACTGGGGTCTCCTCCAGGGGCCTGTGTACTTCCAGCATGCCTTAGTTCTCAGAGATCCTTCCTCCCATGAACAAGATAACATTAAAACTGTCCTGTGAATCGGAACTGGTGTCTCAGAGGCCCCTGTGCCTGGGCTCGGTGCTTTACCATGAACCAGCAGGGTTTGCTGGCATCGCTGTGGGTCCTAAGCTTGAGGTAGAGACCTACTGGGTGATCTACACCCTTGCTGCTGTGGTTCTTCGTCCTCTCTCCAGCTGGGAACCGCCCCTGCAGGCAGTCAGAGAGGTGCTACCCGGGACAGGAGGGCCCCTTCCCATCAGATCAGCGTGTCTCCTGAATACCGCACCCACCTCCTCGGGGTTGTAAAGGACAGTTGGGGAATCCATAACTGTGGGAAGACGTGGGGACAGGGATGACCTGGCCTTGGGGCAAGCTCTGATGCCATTGTGACTCCAGGGAGCACCTTACCCTCTCTGGGCATTGTTGTTCCATCGGGGAAGCAGGGGCTTGAGGCTAACCCCACAGGGCAGCCCACAGTGGTTCAAGGCCATGGTCAGTACATGTCAGCCTTGTCCTAGGGAATTCTGGGTCATGTCTAGATGCTGGTGATCTGGCCTCCCCTGACCTAGGCTTACTCTCCAAATGGCCCCTTCCTCATGCAGCCTCTTGTGAGGGAGGGTTCCCTGTCTTCTTCTGGTTGTTGAGGCCCCTCCCATCTTTTCAGGACCACATGTTGGGTCTAAGCCATGCCCTGGGCGCCATCACAGCTTGATATTCGATAGGCATCATCAGCGTTCTTGTTCCTGTTTTACAGCAGAGAACGAGTGCTCAGAGAGGCCAAGCAACTAATCCCAAGCTCCTCAGCTTCTAGAGGGCAGAGTCCCAGACAGGTGTGAACTGAAGGTACAGTGGGGAGGAGGGTGGTTGGCCCTTGCCTCCTCTACTCTCTCTGGGTTCTTGTCCCTCTGCACCAGGTATGAAAGATCTCACACAGCTGTGGTGACAGACAGGGAAGATGCTGAATCTGCTGTGGGACTGGAGGGGAGCAATCTGCGCACACACACACACACACACACACACACACACACACACACACACACACCCCGCCTGCTCTCTCCTGGCCTTTCCCACAGGAGGTGTGGAGCCAGAGGTACTTCCTAGCAGTCCTGCCTCACCCCGACGACAGACTGCTCCATCCCACAGCATCCAGTCCTCCTCACCTCCTGCTTTAGCCTTCCACAACCTCAAGTGAGAACCTGGGACCCTCCCCAGGTATCTCAGGGCCTCTCTTCCAAAGGTGGAAGATGGGCTCCCTGCAAGGCAGGTGCCGAGGTTCACCTCACCCAGAGCATCTGTCTCCCTCGTCTCCTTCAGCACCCAGAGCCACACACAACACGCTGCCACTGGCCACAGGTCCTCTAAATGGGTGAAACAGGTGGGCGGTGGGGGGGGGGCTGTGGGCAGCTTTAATTCATTGCTTCAAGGGCTCAGCTGGTCTGTTCATGTATTCAGCAGCATCTCCTGGCAGACACTTACTATCCCATTTTCCAGAGGGGAAAGCTGAGGCTCAGAGAGGAGGGCAAGGCATACAAGTTTACCCAGCTACCCAGCCCAGGAAAATGCTGGCCCTCTCCACCTTCTGGGGCCAGACATCTGACCCAGGCAAAGCCTGGGGATGCTGGTAGATTGTTTATAGTGTAACAGCAGAGGGAATGGCAGCTGTGGGGAGGAAGAGGGACAGCCAGGCTACACAAACACCTGTTGGCCACTCTCCCAGCACCGGGATCATGTTTGACAATGGGTGGAGGGGGACTTGCTCCAAGTAACTGGGGTTACCAGACGGAGTAAATGAGACACCGGACAGTGAAATTTCAGGGATGAAACTGTTTTGTTTTGTTTTGTTTTGTTTTTTTGTGGCATGTTTACCTTATACAATGTGTAGGACGGGCTTAGGCTACAAAGTGTTTGTTGTTTGTATGAAATATTCATGGAAACACATTCCTATATTTTAATCTGTCGAATCTACAAGGAACGGGTACAAGGTACCCAGGAGGCAAGAGCCAGTTTGTGACGAGGGTGATGGTATACTGTATATCTGGGGACCCAAGGCTCGGAGCTGCAGGGCACTGGCTGAGAGCACAGCCATGCAGCCTCTCTGTGTGCTGTCGAGGTGAGGCGCAGGTCTCGAGACGTGCTCCCTCAGTCCCCGTCTGCAGCCCGTTGCCCTGTGCCCTGCTATCCTCCCTCACCACCCGCTTGAGGCTTACTTCCTCACGGGGAGTGAATTTTCACAGCTGGGTTATCACCTCCTAAAAATAGGGCTGAGTGATGGATGGGAGCCGTTGCTGGCTGCAGTCACGTGGGGCGGGTGGGAAGCAGGGGTGGGTGGGTGGCAGAGTGGAGGACCCAAAGTCCCAGTGCCAGTAATCTGGGGTGACACTCAGACCCTGCAGGACCTGGACCATACTTTGAGTGTATGAAGCTGGTCTGTCCCAAGGTCTTCTAATGCTTAGAACCACCTGGACCCACCAACCACATGGGCGGCCACTCATTCCCACCAGGTGTCTGGTCAGGCAATGGGATTTATGTACATCTAGACAGGGCCCAAGTGTGGCCAGTGTCAGAAGCCATCTTTGTTGGAGGGGAATCTGAGAACAGAACCATTGTGTTGCTCCTTAGCTGGGCCCTGTTCTCAAAACCCACTATGGCCCATTTCTCTTTTGATACAGGGTCTCATGTAGCCCAGGTCGGCTTTAGACTCACATGTAGCCAAGGATAACTCTGAACTTCCAATCCTCTTGCTTCCATCTCCTGAGTCTTCTCTTTTTTTTTTTTTTTTTTGGTTTTTTTGAGACAGGGTTTTTCTGTGTCATCCTGGCTATCCTGGAACTCACTCTGTAGACCAGACTAGCCTCGAACTCTCGAACTCAGAAATCCGCCTGCCTCTGCCTCCCAAGTGCTGGGATTAAAGGTGTGCGTCACCACCGCCCGGCCCATCTCCTGAGTCTTGAGATTGTGTGGCACTAGTCCCTGTTAGTGTGGCTCTGGAGGGTCAGACCCAGGGTCTTGTGCATGCCAGGCAAGCACTTTACCAACTGAGCTACACTGATGATACAGGCTCTGAGGTGCCAAGACCTAGCATTTCAGCCTGAGGATGAGTTCACAGGGTGGACTTGCCACTCTCAAAACAGACATCTCTTCACCAAGGCCAGCAGATCAGTGATCACACTCAGTAGCCGTCACACTCACAAAGGGACACACAGACACTACCACATGTCCTTTCCCCTTAGTCCTTGGATGCACTTTCAACATCCAAGCTTAGGTTTCTGGGGTCACCCAGCAATGTGACAGCCCAGGGAGCTCCTGGCTGCTGTGGCCATGGGCAGGCCTCCTTAGCCGTGTTCCAAGAAAAGTGACGACTGAACACAAGTTTGGACTCCTGGGGTCTATGATCTGCTGCTCAATGCACCTCTACAGGGCCCCTTTCCCAGACCTTCCTGAGGCTGGACCCTTCCTGTGGGTCTGATATCAGGTACAGGGAAGTGGAAGCGCCCTGTGAGTCCCAGGCCCCTTCCACAGCCATGCCCAGCAGTGGTGGCTGTGGGCACACAGTATCTCTGCTTCCTGCCCTTTGACCCTGTTAGCATAGAGCCCCCTGCCCACAGCCCTGTGTAGCCGTGCCTGGTAGCTGCGCTCAGCGGAGAGGCAGCTGCAGAATTACAATATTAAATGCAGCCACACTGAAACACGGCCTCGATCCAATTACGTGAGGAAACAAGAGGAGCCGCTTAGGCTAATCTGGTTATTCCACCCTGGCTAGTCCTCCAAGCCACAGAGAAACCCAGAGGGGAGCTTCCTGGGTGGGCACAGCCTGGGGGTCTGGACCACTAAGTCTCAGAGGTAGGTACACTCTGCTCCTACGCAGAGACAGGGCCTTTCTTTATCCTATGATCACGGCTGCAACATCAGCGCCCAGTCCCTAGTGCACAGGGACGTCACAGGGAAGGGAGACAGCCCATATTCAGGAATGCCACCGTTAATCTGAAGGGGCTGATTCAGATAGGGTGACTGAGGAGGCAGCAGATGGTGACTTTGGACAGAGGCCAGCTTGAGGACAAGGAGCTGGATGGCTGGGGAGTGTTCTGGTGGAGGGACCAGCAGGCACCAAGTGGGGACAGATGTGGCAAGTCCCAGAACATAAAAGAAAGCCAAGGTATGGAGTTGGGGTGGTAACCAAATGGAGGACCCTGGCAAAGGCCATGGTTTGTTCTAAGGGTGAAGTGGGATTTGATTCAGGTTCCTAGAGGCCAACTGGCTGACTGCTGTGTGGACAGCCTTGGGCAGTGCAGGCTTCTGCTGTCTTCAGGAAGGAGAATCCATAGCAGGGTGGGGACAGGGCTGGATCCCTCCTTTCTTCAATAAAACCTTACAGACCACTGTGTGTGTGTGTGCTGGTTTGGGGGTGGGGGAGTAGGGGAGAGGCCTTGGCTCACATCCCACCCTAGTACCTACTCATGGATATACATGATACACAATTCTGCCTCCTCCACTGTGACTTCCCAGGCTGCTGGTACCTCTGAGAGTTGGACAGGGAGGGCGAGGCTTTCTGGAGGGTCCTTGTTAAGGCGGAGATGATGGTAGGGGAGGTTAAGCTATGAGATGTGTGTACAGCACATGGTGGAGACAGGACACCACAGCATACAGTAAGGGGGTGGGCTAGGCCGGAGCGGAGGGCAGGAGATGGACGAGACAGTGGGGCCCAGGTGCACCTGACTCTCTGAAGAAGAGGGATGGATGGTGGAGTGGTTAGGGTTAGGGATGTAGACTGGAGATGGGGAGGGAGGAAGGGGTACTTTTCTTTGGAGGTGAAGCCAGGCCTGAGGACCACCAGGGCCCCAGGAAGGAGGTAGACAGTGGGGGGGTGTGTGGGGGAACAGAGTTTCTTGGGCAGAACTAAACTGGCCTTGGGTCATCCATGTCTGCAAATGTCCTGAGTAATCTAATTCCTTACTCTGAGTCCAGGATTGGTTTCTTTATAATCTTGGTTCAATTTCATCTTTTAAGTCTTAAAAACAAATCACCACTACATTCGTTCATTCATTCATTTACTTACTGATTTACACACGCATGCGTGTGTGTGTGTGTGTGTACGCATGTGTTCACATGCCATGGCACACATGTGTGGGTTATAGGACAACAAATGATAATTGTTTCCCTCCTTCCACTATATGGGTCCCAGGGATTGAATACAGGTTGTAAGTCTAGATGACAGACATATTTACTTGCTGAGCAATCTTACTAGCCCCATCTTTTAAACGTGTGTGTGTGTGTGTGTGTGTGTGTGTGTGTGTGTAGCTAGGGATGGAACCCAGAGCCTCCTGCATGCCTGGCAAACATTGCTTAGCCATTAAAGTCATTTGAAAACTAAAATGCTTAACCAACCCCTAGCATCCATAGGGATTGGTTCTAGGCAGCCCCCTTTCCTGAGGTACCAGATCCTGAAGCTGCCGGAGCTCTTTGTATAAACTGTTCAGGTATTCGCACAGAACCCACCAGTATACTCATGTATTCTTTAAATCATGTTTGGATTCTTTATAATTCCTAATGCAATGTAAATGCTATGTAAATTCCTGTTACACTGTATTGTTTACAGAATAATGACAAGAAAAAAGTCCTTGCTTGTTAGGCATAGGCACAGTTTTCTTGTTCACAGCCCCTACCCATGTACTTCTGACCCAGGCTTGGTTTGAATGTGCAGATATGGAACCTATGGGTATGGACAGCTGGCTATAATTCACAGACCACCAGACTTACCCCTTGGGGGCTGGAGGGATGGCTCAATGATTCACAGTGCCTGCTGCTCTTCCAGAGGGCTGGAGTTCAGTTCCTAACACCCATTGTGGTGGCTCACAATCTCCTGTAACTCCAGCTTCAGGGAAGCTGACACCCTCTTCTGGTTTCCCCAGGCATCTGCACTTATATGCCATGTACACAGAGACAGACAGACAGACACTAACCCCTTCAATTCTAAAATTCAGTAGATTCTTTTTTTTTTTTAAGATTTATTTATTTATTATATATGAATACACTGTAGCTGTCTTCAGACACACCAGAAGAGGGCAGCGAATCTCATTACAGATGGTTGTAAGCCACCATGTGGTTGCTGGGATTTGAACTCAGGACCTCTGAAAGAGCAGTCAGTGCTCTTAACCACTGAGCCATCTCTCCAGCCCCAATTCAGTAGATTCTTAGTTGTAAAAAAAATATTATGCCTGATTCTAGATGATTATAGGCAAGTGCTCTATCAACTAAGCTACACCCTGGAGCGTTTCTGTCATACCAAGAAGCAGCACCAGCTTTGTCATCTATAAATGAGGACAAAATTAAGCATGTGAGTCAAAGGGCCATGTGAAAGCTGCCTGACAGAGACCTGCATGGTGTGCCGGCATCGAGCAGGGGAGTAAAGCGTAGGATACAGGATACAGTGCTTGCACCACAGTTCCTGCCTGTATGACTCTCCAGCATGCCCACTCCTTAAATGCCCATTCTATAGATCTGTACCAGTACGGACCCTAGAAGCAGGTATTGGAAAACAGGAGGCAGGAGAGGAGGTGGGGAGGGAAGAAGGTCTCTGGTGATTCCTATATGGCTTTGAGAGCCAGCTGCTGCTCAGGGGACATGACAGGTGGCCACAGCAGGCAAATTCTTGCAGCAAGGACTCATGAGGGCTGGGGGAATTTAAAGGGACCCCCAACACTGCCCCCTGCACTAGGTCACAATTAGGTGATATTATCAAGGCTCAAGGTCTGCCTTTCCCCCTGTGTGCTCACACCCTCTTCCCTTTTCCATAAGGTCTCTCTGTGTAGCCTTGCTTCCCCTAGAACTTGCTACATATACCAGGCTGGCCTCAAACTCACAGAGATCCTCTTCCTCCTCCTCCTCCTCCTCCTCCTCCTCCTCCTCCTCCTCCTCCTCCTCCTCCTCCTTCTTCTTCTTCTTCTTCCTGAGTGTTGGGATTAAGCCCAAGCACTCTTTTTTATCATTTAATCAATCATGGATGGAGGTGTGACTCAGTGACAGATCCTAGCATGTGCAGACACAGGCTCTGTCCACACACCACACAAAATAAACACACAAAGAATGAAGTTACCAAGAGTTATTTTATCCCTAGTTGTGCAATGGATTGGGGAACTCAGTGACATCACAGCACTGTGGTCCTGTAGCCTAGCCTGGCCAGACCCTCCTGACAGGGTTGGCAGAATGTCTTGAATGACCCAGGACAGGACTTGGACTTCCAAGGGCTCTGCCTGATACGAGGGGTTCTGTGAGCACGGTGTGACTATCTCAAAGCCATTGGTATTGTCAAAGCAGGTGGTTGTGGTTACTGGCCAAAGAAGAGAGGGACAAGGCAGGTGGAGACAGGAGTAGACTGTGTTCAGCTGGCACCCCATAAATGCTTATCCAGTTGGCCTGAGCAGGTGAGGTACGGCAAGAGCCAGTTCTGGGAAATCAATCACATGGCATCCCACACACCAAAGTCCCCAGCCAAGAAGAACCACCCCCTAACAGCTGACCTGGAGAATTTTAGGGTGGCCAGGGAAAGCAAGGAGGCGAGACCCAGGCACTTGAGGGTCAGGGCTTTACAGTATTCTGCATCTCTGGGCTCTGTACTGGCGCTTCCACCTGCCGCCTTCCTAATAGTCGCGCCATCTCCACAGCTGGGTCAATAAATTGGTCATGTGTGGCTCCACAAGAACCAGCTCCCACAATTAGATTAAGAAGTGTGAGGCTTCTGTGTTGAGCTGAGACACAGATGGCAGGCTGGGGCATGCAGGAAGGCCGGACCAGGGACTGGCCCATGAGGATCATGCGGTACCGATGCCCTCATGGCAGTAATATTGGTGGGAAGAGGTAGCTGTGCCCTGGGGTTGGGGAAATCTGTCTCAGCCAGGAGACATGGGATAGGATGATTTGGGAAATCCTTAGCCAGGATAAAAGGCTAGGAGTCTAGCTTGGGGAAGCCCAGACAGCTTGGTCACCAGGGGTAGCTAGGTCATTGTGAACTGGTAGTTGGATGTGAACTTCCAAGGTTGGAAGCTGGGGTGAGGCTGAGGTGGATGGATGACTACTTCTTGGTGCTATACATGATGAGACTCCAGTGTTCTGCCCTCCTCTACCCTGCGTGGGGACACCGTTGAGATGTCATTACCCACAGAGCTTCTCTCCGAAAGGAACCTGAAGCATTTCTGTATTTGACATATGAGACAGTTGAGACCCCTGAAGGCACATGCTACTGACCCCAGATCTCATCTGATGTGGGCACCCCAGCAAGTGGTGGATACAGAGCTGAGCAGGATAGTGTCTCTCCTCACTCCAGCTTCATGCTCTTCCATCCTTAAGGTCCCCATAGTGTCCTTGGCCTCCAATATGCCTGTGCTGTTCCCATCTTCCCTCCATGGTCTTGATTACCCTGCTTACAGCATCATCCCACCATACAGCAAGCAAATTGCACTCAGAGAGGAGAGGGGATAACATGGGCCAAAAGGGGACCCAGTGAGTATCGGGATTTGAACCCCAGCCCAAAGACTCCAGCTGCCTGGGTTTCCCACTCCCTTCGGATCTGCCTGTTATATTTCTGTAAGCGCTGCAAATCCGTCAGAGTTGAGCTGGGAATAAATAAACACGCACAGAAGTAAATAATGTGAGGCTGCTTGGAGACGCTGACACGGGGTCAGAGCTGGGACTTGCTGTCCTGAACCAAGTGGGAGACAGTGTAGGGCGTGGCACACCAGCTTGCCACTCTAGGTCAAGGCTGGGGCAGCAGGAGCACATACACTGATGTGATGCTGGGGAGGCTCGGGCTGGGGGGTGGGGCTGGGGTTGGGAGGTACTGGCTGAGTTTAGGTGGGGGTGGCCAGCTGCGCTGGCTGGCAGAGCCTGAGCCAGCTCCTACCGTGAGTTAGCTTCTCAATTCTCTGTTCCTGCTTCAATGCAAATGTGTTGACACATTAATCTCTCCACCCTTGTGAGCACACCACACCGGCAGGATTAGCTCTGTACGTGTAAGGGACAGGGCTGAGCTCCCCCAGCCAGAGCAAGCAGGGCCATCAGCCTTGATGGGTACAGAGCATGGCATGGTGAGGAGGGATGAAGCCGGCTCTGAGACTCAGGGTGACTGAAGAAAGGACCCTGAAGGTCTTGGGAGATGGTTAGAGATCCCCCAAGAACATAGGGAAAGGGTGTCTTGGCCCTGATGGCTTCATCCTGGGTGTGTGTGTCCAGTGCTGCCCAGTGGGAAGCAGCCCGGGCTCTGCCAGCCCCTGCCTGGAGCCTTGTTTACAGAGCTGGTGAAGGAGATAAGGGCAGATGGAGGAGGCCAGAGCCTGTCCCTGTCCGGCCAGCATACAGGGGTGTGTATGTTGTGTGCACTTGGCTATATGTGCCTCCCATTGACTGCTCTCTCAGCCCTTCCAGGCCTGGGGCAGAGCAGCCCAGGACTCAGCCTCCGAAGGTGACATGGCTATTTCTGGGTCTGGATCTCTGCCAACAGTAGCAGGAGCATGAAAGAGAGGGCACTGGGGGGAGGTGCTGCTGGGAAAGGGGCCCGCCCTCCTCCTGTCCTCTCACCTGGACAGGAGCTGGGGAGGTAGAGGGCTGTGCACCTGCACCCTCTCATGAGCTTCTCTCCTTATATCTGTAATGTGGGTGGGCAGTGCCCACTTGGGAAAGTACTAGAAGGAGCTCCACACATGGCAGAGGATGAGAATAGCTTGTTCAGATAAAATAGCTGTGTGTGAGAGCTCTTACCCTACTCCCCACCCTCAGGGATCTAGCACTGTTCCAACCTGCCCTTTGGGAAGGACAAAGGCTGCTGATCTGTGCCCATAAAGGAGAAGCCCTGGCAGGGAGCAAGCCCAGAGGACTGTGGGAGAGTCATGGACATGCGTGTCAAAACGCTTCATGTTTCAGTCCCAGCTTCCCCTATCCAGCCTGTTTATACAGGGACACTGTTCCCATTATGCAGATGGGAATATGGAGGCTCAGTGTTCCCATCTCTTGCATGAGTTCCCTGGTATGGCAATGGGCCTCTAGCTTGTCAGGCATTGGGGAGGATTGGGGGTATTTGGCAGACAGAAGCTGGGAGGTCAGGTGGAGCCTCCAAGATTGCTGAGGACTTACGTAGGGAGCAGGTGGGCTGAGCAGGCCCCACTGGCAGCAGAGAAGCCACCTGGGAAGGCTGGGAGGCCCCAGTAGAGGCCAGTGCCGATTCTGTCCTGTTCAATTTTAAACCAAAGTGCAAACAAGCCCCAGTACCCGACGCTCTTGCCCAAATCAAATTGGTGCTATGATTTCTCTGCGGGCGGCGGGCAGCCTTCCGGAGAGGAGTGGGGAGGCTGGCATGGGGTGTGAGAGCCAGCAGGGACGAGGCCATTTGTCTGGGGCAGCAGGCTTGGCTGGCTGGGATCTTCCACCCAAATTAAATTTTAACCCAGCTCATAAATCTTCCTCCAAGTCCCTCCCCCGCCAGTAACTGTTGCATGGGCTCACTGGGATCAGGGACTGTGCTGTCCCCTCATTCCCAGTGGCTGTTGGGCCAAAGGACCTGCCTGTTTAAGGGAGTGAGACTGTGGCCTACAGACACTCTGAGACTCACAGGCTACTGACCACAGGGGCCAGCAAAGGGCTTGGCCTGGATGTCCAGAGTGGGAACTCAGTGCTGGGGAGGATCCAATGGGGCCCCTCCCAGAGATTGGGGTTTGCTAATGTGGCTAATATGGCTGGACATATGAAGGCCAGGGGTCAACCTTGGGTGTCATTCCTCAGGGGCCTTTGCCCTTGAGACAGTCTTCCACTGTCTTGGGACTCACCAATCACACTACACTGACCAGTGAGCCCAAGGACACCCTCTTGTCTTCACCTACAAGCACAGGGATAAGAAAGATCTGCTACCACAGCCTGTTTTTTTTAAGTCTGGGGATCAAACTCAGGTCCTAATGCTGAAGTCCTGATTCAGACAGGGAAGCCCTTTCTGCAAGCCTAAGGTCTAACAACGTCGCCAGGCCTCGATTTCCTCTGCAGTGCACACAGGTGGGATACAGGGAGGATGAAGGGAAGCCCTGGGGACCATAGAAGCTGTCTCTGCTCAGGAGGAGGCAGCTCAGGTCCTCTTCCTGTCCTGTACATGGTGAGTGACCTTGTGACCTGTCTGCTAGAGGAGAGTAGAGAAGGACCCCTCTGGGTGCTAGGATTGGGGGTTGGGACTCTGTCTCCAGGTAGGTCTGTGGCTGAGATAGTATGGGCCATGTATACCCCAGGACTGGGTTCTCTATACAGGGGCAAGAGTGAGGCTTTGCCCCTGTATCCCAGGTCTGCTGTCGGTGTCACACACACAGACACACACACACACACATACACACACACTGACATACTTCCTCCCAGGACCTTGTACACAGTGTGACCTCATAATTACAATCAGACACTGAGGTATCGGGTACTGCTACCTTCCCCTCCCATAGTCCCTTGCAGCTTTCCATTCTCCAGTGACACCCTGCTGTCTTCAGGATGAAGTCTAGACTGCTTCCCCACTGACATCCTGGGCTGCTGACTTTATCTCCTGCCCCAGGGCCTTTGCACATGCTGATACTGTTGCATTTGGGGTGTTTTGTCCTCACCTTGAAGCCTCACATTCCCTGCTGACTCCTGCTCCCGCCCTAGGGATGACAGAGTGTGTGCAACTATGTTTAAGGTTATCACACCCAGTTTCAACACCCACATCAACCCAACTGGGGGGACAGCCAATGCCAACCTATTTCCATTGTCCCTGTCACCTGGTGGCTCCTGTGTGTGTGTGTGTGTGTGTGTGTACTAAGGACAAAGGTGGTCACCAGCCCTATCTGACTCTCGGGAGAGGTCACGATGTTCTTTATTTTAGTTGACAGTATACACTAGAGACACTCATGCTGGGAGGCACCCCTTCCCTTGCTGTCCACATTTCCTGTGCTTCCCCACCTCCCTTCTGCAGAGCTGCTCACAGAGCACGTCTTCAGCCACCCATTCCGCCTACCTTCCCCACACAGCAACCCCACACAGTCTGCCGGGGCTGCCATAGTGATCTGTACCTCAGATGTAGGTTTGTTGTTCTCTGTGGTATGCAGTTAACATCCCCACCAGTAAACGGTACAGCCATATTTCACCTGCACCCTAACACGGACCATGAAGGCATTAAAATAAATAATGGTGCAGTTAAGCGAGGCCTGGGATTTGCTGTCTGGCAGAGGCCCAGCTGCACCCCATAGCTTCCCCCACATTCACTGCTGTTCCCCTGGGGTCCCTGATGGTGCCTGGGTCAAGGCTCAGTACTGTGCCTTCTTTCTATCCTGCTACCGCCACCAGTCTGAGCTGTACTCACAAACCATCATGCCCCTCAGTGCTTCTGGTCAGGACAGCAGGTTAGGACCCAGGACAAAGGAGGGAGCCCCAACCGTGTCTTGTCTTTAACTATAAAGATCACGTTTCCTGGGAGATCCGAGGTGCCGGTGTACCTTACATCATGCTCCATCACTCCCCACTATCACCTCAGCTCCTTCCACACACCCAGCCCCCCCCAACCGTGCCCCATTGTCCCCACGCCCATCCAGAGTGCTAGGCTGGGACCCAGCTCTCAGATGTGGTGTCCTTCAGGCCTTTGAGATCATGAAGTGGGCATGGTTCTTGCTAGCATCACTGCTCACCCCAGCCACCTTGCAGAGCATTGCCAGTGACTCCTTCTGTCGTGGGCTCCTCTTTTGTGGGCTCCGTTACTTGTACAATTAGATGATATCTGCCCTCAGAGGCCATAAGCTCAAAGGAACTTCACCAAGACCCCCTTATGGTCCAACTCTTGGACACCAGGACTTGGCTGTGGGGTACAGATACCTACTTGACAATGGGTAGCTGGACACCCAGCCCAGGGCTGCCTGCTCTATACCCTGGTAGTCTTCAGCCCCCTGTTTCTGGAGATGCCAGAGGTAGAGTGACTGGACTGGGTTGGATTGGGTCAAGAGGGATGCTGGTGGCTGGGTACAGTGTGACAGTCCCTCAGGGGTGGGTGGCCTGAGAGGTCCAGGGCCAGCAGCACACGTCATCATTGTCCTGTCTCCCACCATTACCTCTTGCTCTGTCCTTCCCTCACTCCATAGCCCTGGGGACTCCGTTACTCAGAAAGTGCTTGGCACAAATTAAGTTGAGCTGCCTGGGGACCAAGTGGCTCAGGTGAGTGGATAAAAAGTCACCACCACCTTCCCCAGGGAGGTTCCAGGCGGGTACCTGGGGAACAGTAACCAGGAGATGGAGAGATATGTGTGCGTCACTTCACAAGGCTCAGCTGCTAGGTGGGGTCGGGGTAGAGGGTGAGGAAGGGGACAGCTTCCGGACAGAGGGACCCAGGCACAGCTGTCCTGGGAGCTTCAGGTTCTCTGGGAGTTCACAACCTGAACCTCAGCTGCCCTTGCCGGGCTTCCAACATGGCCGTCACAAGCGCCACAGCGGTCAGTCCTGGCCATGTGCACTCGGCTCCACCTGCCTCGTTCCAGTTTTCCAGCAAGGTTGTGTGACAAGTCACTGATTTGTGTCTGAGCTGCTTTGATGGTGAAATGGGGACAAAGGGACTGGAGACATGGTTCACGAAACTGAGTCTCATCTCTAGAACCCACATAACAAACAACAACAACCACAACAGAAACAAATGAACACAGCACCATGGGGCAGGAGAGGCAGAGACAGGAGGATGGATGGATGGGGCTCACTGGCCAGGAGTCTAGACAAACCACTGAGAGTTCCAGGCTGGGGAGGGAGCCCACCTCAAAAAGAAAAAGAGAATGGCTCTTGAGGAATCCTATCTACTATTGGCAGGCTTCAAGCAAGGCAGTGGGCACCAGCCCCAGAATGTAGACACTTCTCTAATGCTGCCCCTCCATCGAACCCCCTGCCGTCAGCCTGTAGGACACTCCAGCTGCTGTAACAGAGAAGTCACCAAGCTCTAAAATAGGGCTTCGAGAAGGGTGTGGCTGGGCAGGGCAAACCCCCCTCTCCCCGGCTGCTAGGGCTCCCCTGGACTTCTCTCACTCATACTGACCCCAGCTCCAGCTGCCCACTCTGGGGGTAGGTGAGCCCCATGGCATCCTGAGTGCCTGGCCACTGGCACAACATACAGAGCCTGAAGTGGTCGATCCAAGGATGCTGCTGAGACAGGGGTTGAGCCCAGGTGTCTGGACCTGCTTACAGAGGGAAAATGATGAAGAAGGATGCTGGCATCAACCCTGCCCTGTGTGACCTGGGGCAGGGCACATATTTAACCTCTCTGAGCGTTGTTCTGCTTCCCCATGAAACAGAAAACTTAAACCAGGCACTGGCTTTAAGTTTCTGTTGTTGTTGTTGTTGTTGTTTATTTGGGAGTTTTATTTTTGTTTGTTTGTTTGTTTTTTGAGACAGTTTCTCTGTACAGTCCTGGCTGTCTTAGATCTTGCTCTGTATCCAGACTGGCCTTGAACTCAGAGATCTGCCTGCCTCTTCCTCCCAAGTGCTGGGATCAAAGGTGTCAAGCCACCACTGCCTGACATCTATTTTTTTGAAAGAAGGTCTCATTTAGTCTAGGCTGGTCTTAAACTTGCCGTGGATAATCCTTGTCCTCCTGCCTCCATGTCCCAGGTGCTGAGGTTGCAGATGTGCCACCACACCTGGTTTGTGTAGTTCCAGAGTTTGTGTTAGGCAAACCCTCTATAGGCTGAGCTAACCCCCCAGACTCCCAGAGGGTGTGGTAAAGTTTACTATCTTCCAGGGCAACGAAAAGGAAAGACAACAGCATGCCTGGGGCCCAACAGTCCTGCCACCCTAGCCCTACTGGGGGCTGGAGCTCCTTCTCTGCCTGTCTTCCCACAGCCCAGGTGTCAGGTCCCAGTTGGGTCTGGAGGCCAGGATAGGAGCTGAGAAAGTACAAACCAAATCCAAGCTAGCATTGCTGGCAGGTGGAACTTGCCTCGTGGCCCCTGGAAATGAGTGTACAGTGTTTTTTCCTGTCTGGGAGCCTAATCGTCAGCGGTTATTTATTGTTACGTTTCCTAGTGAGTAGGAAAGCCACAAATAAGTAAATTCGGGCAGCAGGGTACAATTATTGAACCCAGTGCTTTATTTCCCAGCCTGGCCCACAGCAGATCGATGGTAATTTATGACGAGGCCCCTGAGGGAGGGAAGGCAGCAAAATAACCACCTTGCCGCTCATCACCCAACCTGGACAGCTGTGCCTGCTCACAGGTGGCTCACAGGTGGCTAAGGCACTGGGGACTGGGCAGGGAAGCTTTTCAAGGAGGGGACGTGATACACAGCAGGGAGCATTGCTGGGGGGGAGCTGCCAGTAGCCACAGCACTGGGCAGCCCAGGCCTTATGCCTGGCCGTCAAGCAGATCCCTGTCCGGTGGTAGAGGCATCACCAGACTGAAATAGGGGTGGGGGTGCACCACTAAGTCCCCAGCAAATGGTTTGGGGTTCATCTTGGGTAGGGTTGGCAGAGCAGAGCCTGAGACAAAGATTAGCAACTGAGTTCTTGGGAAAAGCCAGTAAGAGGAAGCAAAGTAGGGGGAGGACATTGCTCCAGGCCAGGGACTCAGCACCTCAGGGCAGGGCAGTCTTAGTCAGTTGATCCTGGGCTGTAGCTTGCTCTGAGGATGATGAGGGGATAGAAATGGAACTGGGAGGAGGGATAGCCTACTGTGTAACAGCAGACATTGTACCATGTGAGATTCTGCCAATCACGTTTCATAATTTAGATGCTGATTTTATCGAGGTCCATGTATTGCCAGGTTTCTTGCCATTATAATTTCATTCTCTACCCCAGGGACATTAGTATGCAAAACTGGGGTTTGGGGTGGGTGGCGTGTGAGAGCTGGGGCGAAGCCTTCAGGAGCTAACACTGAGTGGGGCTGAGATGGGGGTCAGACTACAGGATGTTCACCACTCGCTGCGGGGACACGGCCTCCCTAGCACATGCTCCTAGGGTGGCACTGGTGGCTTGAAGTGTGGAGCCTGCTGGGCTTGCTCCATAAGCCCTCCATGACTCTGGAATGCCTCGTCCATCACTGATAAGGAAAACTGGTGTTCAGAGATAGCAATATGCTCATCTCGAGGAGCCCAGCAACCGAGACGGCTCTCCTGACAGCGATGCCCTCCAAGGAGACTTCCTTGGCAGCTGACGCCTAGAGGGATTGCTCAAGTCGTCCAGTGATTTGGGGCTGACCCTTCATTCTGCCAAGTCTTTGCAAGGCCCCAGGCCTCTCAGGGACCTCAAAAAAAAAAAAAATCCTCAAGACAGTGGAACCACCTAGGTTCCCTCTGTGGGGGGTCACTGTGCCACCTGATGCCAACTCTATGTGGGGGACCCAGAGGCACCATTTTCTGACCAGTGCTCATCAGAAGCTGATTTGCAAACTGACACGGCATCCTCCTGGAGACCCCCCCAAACAGGCATCTCAAACCAGGGCCACAGCGTGCCTCAGAGTCTTAACCAGCCTACATTCTTGGCTGGTGCCAGCCTTTGCCTACATTACGGGGTGGGTGGCATTCTGGGGTGGCCAACACCCCAGACACGGTTGTGGAAGGGGTCTCATAGAGGCCTCTAGCTTGCTTCTACCCACGAACTCGCCTTTTCCTTCTGCCTGGCTCTGAAAAAGAATAGCACTGGGTAAAAATCAGTATTCCAGTCAGGGAGGGGTGGGGGTGGGGAGATGCAAACAGAATGTCAAGCTAAGCAAAGGAGCAGAGCCTGGCGGGGGCTGAGGGAGGGGCTGGAGTGGGCAGAGGTGCTAACCCTGCCACAAAAGGCACAGGCTCTGGGCTTCCTAGATGCTCTGGGGATGTGGCTGGAGGGCCTCCCTGGCTTGGAATCCAGGACAGAGGGAGGAAGAGAAAGGGGAGAGTTGAAGACAGAGCCTGTGTCTGGCCAGAATGAGTGGCTTCCTGTGCCCCAGTCCAGCTCACAGACCCCATGTTCCCTTTCAGGCAGCCCTCCCTTGTGAGCGCGCAGACGCCTGCTTTGTGCTGGGTGTGAGCTAAGGACACGGAGGCACACCACTAGTGTGGGATACAACCTTGCTGGAAGCAGGCCTTATTCTACCTCCCTCAGAGCATTTGTTTTGAAGGTTATTACATCCCTGGGGGACTAACAGGTGTTACCAAGACAGGGTCTGATGGCAGTCACTAACAGGTAGGACAGCTTCAGTGGCTGTCTTTGCTGCAGCTTTTTTTTTTTTAAAGATTTATTTATTTATTATATATGAATACACTGTAGCTGTCATCAGACACACCAGAAGAGGGCATCAGATCTCATTACAGATGGTTGTGAGCCACCATGTGGTTGCTGGGATTTGAACTCAGGACCTCTGGAAGTGCAGTCAGTGCTCTTAACCACTGAGCCATCTCTCCAGCCCCTGCTGCAGCTTTTAATTGCTAATGTCCCCCCAGGATTCTACAGGCTCTGCTGGTTGAGGATAGACCTTTCATAACTGGCCACTAGGAAAGGCTGCTATTTTCCTCTGCCCTTGGAGTTCTTTGGGTTTCTAGACATGTTGATCTTCTCAGGCCTAAGATACAAGGCAGGGCTTGTCCTCTTCCTTGGGCTGCCCAGCCCACTCAGCCCTCATCTCCTTGGGACTCCTACTCTGCATAGTGGCAAAGCACTGTGAACAGCAAGGCTGCTCCACATCGGGTGGACCCGGAAGAGAACAGCATCTTTGTTGACCACAGTGGAAGGGGAAGCTCACCTTCTTCAGTGTGCATCCCTCCTTTGATACAGCCTGCTCAGCAACTAGGAACTGGAGCAAGGCATACCCCTCTCACCCCATGTCTGGTACAGTCAGCCCCTGAGCTTGACAGAGTCCAGGCTCAGAGGAATCAGGGTGCAGGGGAGCCTAAGTGGACACAGTAAAGGAGACCAGAAACAAGGAAGGACCAGAGAAGGCTGCCTGGAAGAGGGACAGGTACCAGCTGGACCTGAATGCCAGGGCTCTGGAGTGCTTGGTGTGTGCTCATCCATGTTCAAGTGGGGACCTGCGGACAATGTCAGGCGCTGCCCCCCTAAGGTTCACATTTACTTTGAGATGGTGAATTCTTTACTAAGTTGGCTAGCCACTTCCCCAGCACTGGTGTTAGGAGCAGCCACACCACGCCTGGCTTTCTAACGTGGGCTCTGGGACCAAAGTCAGGCCCTCATGCTTGACCCACAGCACTACTTTACAAACTGAGCTAGTTCCTCCCCCCAACCCCCGTTCCCCCATTCTTTTGTGTGTTAGGGATGGAACCCAGGGCTTGATAGGTGAGGCAAGCCCTTTACCATGATCTACATTCTGACTTGGAACCCTTTAGAGTCCCCCTTCCAGCCTGCTTGGGGCAGAGCCTGGCTGTCCACAATGCTTAGGTCTACACCGCCTCCTGCAGCCCAGCATTCAGGGTCAGGGTCATGTGTGTGGGAAAGCGGCTGGAGGGAGCCAAGCACAGAGGCTGGAGGCCTCTCCCTCCTGGACTGTCTACCAGAAGTCTCAGAGTCCTCTATTCGCCACCAACCATAGCCTTCTTGGTCAACCCCGGGGTCCACAGTGGGTCTGAGCCAAAAGCATATCCAAGGTCACAGGTGGTCGGGGGGGTCCAGTCATGGCTCCTACCAAGCTCCTGAGTCTGGGCTGTAGGCTGGGAGGGAGGTGGCTTGCAGCCGCCAGGCCCCGCCCGCCGCTCCAGGATCTGTGGTGCCAGGGGCCTCATTAAGCTATAGCTGTACAGAGGCTTGTTATTAACAGGGATCCTTTCCCTCCTTCCCTCTCTCCTTAAGGCAGGCTCCCAAATGAAAAGGAAACGCATAATGCAGGGCAGTAAGGAAGCCTGGAGGGAAGACACTGCCTAGCCGCAAAGAGGAAGACGCGTCTACCCTCAGGGGAGGCCTGTGAGGCTGGCGTTTATGAAACACTCTCTCCTTCTCCTTCTTCCCAGTTCAGCAGGTCTCTCAGGCTGCACTTTAAGTCCTTTTGAAGTGTTACAGCCACTTTCTCCTCTTTCAATTAACAACAAGAAAAGGAAGCTAATGGCTTCCTGGGCCTGGCTGTAAATATTAACAGAATCTGGCCGCCTAGCCTGAGCTCCCAGCCTTCCCAGACCACAGAGCCAGCTTACAGGAAGGAAGGACAGGAGACTCCAGCATATGTGAAGATCCCCTGGCTATGATACCTCTGGTGTGGGGGGGACTAGAGGGGGAAGGAGGGAACTTGTCCCTGGGAGTGGGCACAACAGGCAGGAGTGTAGCCTGGAGTCCCCAGCTTGTGGCTTTTAGTAAAGCTAGTAACATTATCTGGGGAGGACTATTTATTTGAGTGTTTTCTTTTAACTTTTCTTTTTGTTCTTTGTTTTTCTTTTCTGTTAGACTTTTTTTTTTTTTTTTTTGGAGACAGGATCTTATGTAGCCCAGGATGACATTGAACTCACTGAGTAACTAAGGCTGGGCCTTGAATTTCTGATCCTGCTACCTCTACCTCTGCATGCTAGGAACAGCTGGAGGAGGAGCTAACACACTCCCAGGATCCATGCTGGCTCTTCAGCACCAGCAGAGGAGGCATGGAGTCCCTGTCACTCTATCAGCTTTCTCCCTGGAGGGCATCCACCTGGGACTACCACTATGTACCCATGAGCCACTGAGCCACAGGGCCAGTAAAGCACTGCTCCAGAATCCACCGAGAGCTGGAAGATGCTCAGTCAGTAAAGTGCTTGCTACATGCACATGAGGTTTGAGCCCCAGCACGCACAAATAAAGCCAGGCGCAGCAGTGAGCCCCTGTAATCCAGTGCTGGGGAGATGAAGACAGGAGGATTTGTGGGGTTTACTGGCTGGCCAGCCTTGTCTCATTGTCTCAAACCCCAGAACTAAGATGAACGGCTTCTGAGGAATGGCACCTGAAGTTGAGCTCTGCCCCCACCAAGTATGTATGCACACATGTATGTCTACACACACATACACTCTCACACGCCAGCATACACTCATAGACCCGCACACAAATAAATGAAAAGAGCTACAGTGAGTGAGGCCATGCATGGTGGTACACACCTGTAATGTTGGTATCAGGGAGACAGACGCAGGAAGATCAGGGCAAGGCCCAGGCCAGCCCAGGCTACAGAGTGAGACCCTATATCTTAAAACAAAAGCCACTAAAAATGAAGACACACACACACACACACACACACCCCTACCTACAGTGTGTGGTCCATCACTGGGGCTGTGGGACATGTGAGAGTGCCCAGAGATGAAGGTGGAAGCAGGCAGGACCAGGGAGTCTAAGGGGCCATTTGAGGGCACCGTGGTAGGGTAGACAGGGTCAAGAAGCCACTGATGTTTCTGGCAAAAGTGGGCCAATTTCCTGAAAGAGGTTCTGACCTTAGCTACTGGCACCAGACTCATCATCATGGCTCCCCAGGCCTGTCAAGGCCCTCCTGGTGTGGGGGTCAAGGTGCAGCAAAGCCTAATGAGTAGGGCCTGGCCAGCAGAGAAGCCTCCTGACTGGCACTGGTGGACAGAGGGCCAGCAAGTCCCATGGGCCAGAGACTGCCACTCCAGGCCCATCCTTTGGGCTTAGAGTCACTGCCCCTCCCAAGAGCAATGAAGCAGGTCAGGCCACGGCCTCCATGACCAACTCCCAAGTTAACGGTCCCAGCCACCCCGGGTGAACTCTCCTTGCAGAGACTTAGGACAGCCATCTGTCCCTGCAAGAGCCCAGCCACCCGTGGCCTGCTCTGCTTGGTGCCCATTCACAGATCTGCAGTCCAGAAGTTCCACTACCCTTGCTCAGAGGTTTCAAGGTCACAGGCCCATCCTGTGCAACGGGGCCTCTTTGTCTCCTCTCTGTTCTTGTTTCTCACTGCCTGAGTGAAGCAGTCCCTCTGGGCAGCAGCTCTAGTCGCTCCCACTGCTTGGTTACATTGGGGAGCCATATCCTAGGAATCTGGGGGCCTCTTTCTCCCTAGCCCTGGTACCTGCAAAAGCAGGATCATCCAAGAGAGAACATAACCCCTTGCAGGGCAGGTGGCACCTGTCCATGCCCTGTGTGGCCTCCCAGCACCAGTGCCAGGGAGTGGGGACAAAGTCACAGGGCACCTGTGACCACAGCTACCCACACATGAAGGGAGAGGCTTCTGTGGCAGAGACCCTGGGTTTATCTCCAGAGTAGGTCTGTCCCACACAGCATCCAAAGAATGACACCCAAGGTTGTCGTCTGGCCTACACACATGCACATATGTGTACATACAGTGACAGACATGCACCTCTGGAACTCCACTCCTGCCAGTCTCCTTGCACTGGATGTATCTGTATGTATTGCCAGGTAGGGGCTGGCAATGGTCCAGAGTGGAGACTCCCACAGGCACCCTCGACCTGCCTGGCACACATGTACCAATCCCTTCAACCCTGGCCTTTGTCAGGAGGTAGTCGTCCTAGCAGAGTGCAGGCTGGGAGGTTCACACTGCTAAGCAGACTCCCCTCTACCCCTCCCACCCCACTGGTGCCCCAGTGCCAGGCTGTGCCAGGCCTTGCCTGCAACATAAGAAGAGGCAGAGGGAGGAGCCTTACTTCCAGAGCAGGGAAGAGAGCCGTGCTCACAGCTGCCACACCTCAGCATCTGGGGCCCATGTTGTGCTCCCCTGCCTGGGACTACTAAGAGCTGAGGCTGGGGAACCATTTGGAAACTGGCCCGCTCTGGTGCTACCAGGATCACTCAGCCACTCTCCAGCAAGGAAAACGCTTGGTACCCACGGAATACCAGGCACGTCTTCAGGGAGCCGGACTGGAGGCTTCCCGAGTCAGCTCCTTTCCCAGGACCTTGTTCCCTACTGTCCCCAGCCCAGCCCTCACTCACTCCTAGTATCCTCAGTTCTCCACACAAGAAAGACTGATTTGTCTACATTGCAAGTGGGGTCCTCTTCTTCCCTGCTTGGACACTCGCAGCGGGCTCCCTGTCATGCTTGGCATGAAGACCAGGTCCCCAAGCATACCGATCAAGGCTCCTCTGAAGCCAGGTTCCCATTCCCCACCCCAGCTTCACTGCCTTCCACTGACCCAGAGCTTTGCCTTCAGCCCTCGGAGGGCGTAAGTCCTCCCACTCTGAGCCTTTGCACATGCTGTTCCCTCTGCCTCAGTTACTCTTCCTACTCAACTCTCAACTATGCTGACCTTGTCTTAAGAGCAGTTTGGCCCCTTTCCTGGCCTGCAGTCCTCCATCCTTGTCACTCTGCTCTGTCACTGTAGCGCTACCAGCCTAAGTGGAGTGACCACCCTGAGTGATAAAGAAGAAAGGACAAGGACCGGGCCCTTTGGCCATCCTCGGGACAGTAAGCAGCCTCGGAACAAAATCTGTTTGATCACAGCCCCTTCATCTAGAAAAGTATGATACAGATGTTGCCTGCAGCCTGTAGTCTGAACGAAGGCAAATCCCCCTTTCCCAGCTCACTCCATCTCCAGCCTGCTGGCTGTGGTGGGAACTCTGGCCCCTGAGCTGCAGGGCAGCTCTGCCCAAGGAGGCAGCAACACTTTCATTTCAAATGTGATTGGCTAAATGGGCTAGCCATTGAGCCCCTGGGTTTACACAGAACGCACCAGGCATCTGATTAATACCATGCACATGAAACTCCATCCCTAAGAGCCAAAGGTTGAAGCAAAACAGGTAGGCTAATTGCTAATACAGGAATTAATATCGGCAAGCATAGATCTGGAAGGCAGCATGAACAGAAACTAAAGACCCATCAAATTCTGCAGCAAGCCCTGAGGGACAGATATGGGCTGTACAGCTGCCACCAAGTTCTCATTGTGTCTGTCAGGAGAGCCTGAAGGGTGCCAGAATCATAGGACAATGTTATCTTCTTCAGGAAGCTCCCCCATGACATTCATCATTCTCTCTGAGCTGTGCCTAGTGTGTGTATCACACTGCAGTTTCTGCTAGCCACTGGCTTCCCCACAAGGCCGAGACCTAGAGAACTGGGCTCCTTGGATCCCCAGTGTATTGTACAGTGCCCAGAGCATGACTGAAATTAGGTGAAGTGGATGGATGGTTGAATGGATTATAGGGATAGATGGTCAGAGAGATGGGTGAAAGGAAAGTGGATGACTGGATGGATGGGTGGATAGATGTGTGTGGGAAGGATGGATGGATGGATGGGTGGGTGGATGGGTGGGTGGGTGGATGGATGAATGGATGGGTGGGTGGGTGGATGGGTGGATGGGTGGATGAGTGGATCCTGGGTGGATAGATGCGTGTGGGTAGGATGGACGGGTGGATGGGTGGATGAGTGGATGGGTGGATCCTGGGTGGATAGATGTGTGTGGGTAGGATGGACGGGTGGATGGGTGGATGAGTGGATGGGTGGATCCTGGGTGGATAGATGCGTGTGGGTAGGATGGACGGATGAGTGGGTGGATGGGTGGATCCTGGGAGGATGGATGCATGTGAGTGGGTGAGTGGATGAGATGGAAGAGAGGTGGTTGGATGAGTGGAAGGCCGGCTGGATGGGTGGGTGGGTGGATGGATGGGAAGGAGATGAATGAGGGCTGGATGGGGAAATGGAGAGCTGGAGGTCATGAGAAAGGCTTGGGAGGAACCCGGGGCTGGAGGTGCTGTGCTTGTCTAGTGACAAAGTCCTGCTTCCCTGGGTCTCAGCGTGGAGTGGGGAGAGAACACGCCTAGAGTCTGGAGCCCTGGCTTTCCTGCAGATTGAGTAATTTTGTAAAGCCCCCTCCCACCTTCTCAGCCTGTGAATGGCTGTCCCTCCCTAACCCACCAGACTGGTCCAGGCTTAGGGGAGATGGCCACACAGACACCCTAAGGGACACAGACAGGGAAGGATAGAGCGTGTGGTCCCAGCTAGATGATAATAAGAATGGCCCCATCAGATCAAAATGCCAAGGACAAAGTAGAGCTGCAGACCCAGTGCTTGCCAATACTGTTCCCAGGGTTGTTGGTAACAAAAGGAACCATGTGTGACAAAGAGCTGACAGATGGAAGATTTTACTCAATAGACTTAAAAAAAAAAAAAAAAAAAAGGTTTGCTGGTACAGAGACTAGACCAGAATGTGGGTACGGGGAAGGTCCAGAGGAGAGGGGCTCAGCAGAGCTGCCTGTAGGGCTAAGGAGAACTCATTCCTGGTCTCTTAGAGCCCAACAGATTTCTTGGCTAACACAAATGATAGCATTGACAGCTACTGCAGGGGCATGGCTCCTTTCAATCTAGCAGGGTTCTGGGGCAGGTGCTTGCCAGCAGGTACATTCACATATTTCTCCCAGGCCATTTGGTGTAGTGGCTGCAGGTGGCCGCAACTAAGCACCCACAGGTGAGAAGAGCCATAACAATGCCCTGGGCTCGCACTCTCGAGCTGGCTCGGAAAGCCAGGACATGTCTCAGATACCCAAGAGGCCCCTTCAGAAAGGAGACCCTAGCTAGACCTGCCCACACAGTAAAGGTCCCTATGGGGACTCAAGGAAGGCAGCAGAGTGGGTGGGGTAACCAGCAGGCCCAGGAGAGCCTGACTCAGAGTCCTGTTTTCCCTAGTGAGAAAGCAAAATGACAAGTATGCTGGGCGCATTTATTAGGTACCTGTTGTGTTTGTGGCCCTGGGCCAGGCAGGGGAGTCCAGCCTTCCCATTCCCCCATTTCACCTTATTGCATCACCACCATTATAACTGTGAGAGCATATGTTCAGAGAAAGGGTGCCTAATGCAGGGAGGATAGCATGTGAGAATTTTCACAGGAGGGTGACAGAGCAGGGAAAGGCCCCCATGCCACATGTGTGCACTGTTCCAAGTGTGGCAATGTGCACATTCCTGTCAGTCTCTGTGCATTCTCGTGTCCATGTGTAAATGTGTGTTCATGAGTGTGCGCAAGCCTGTGGGAGAGCATTACATACATTCCTGGGTGCAATTGTATGAACATCTTGACCATGCAGTCGTCATGCATATGTGTGCATGTGTTCATTTTTGCACATGTGCATGAATTTAAATGTTTACAGGGATGTATGCACTTCTGTTTTCATGTTTGCTTGTGTTGGGTTTTTGCACTTGTGTGGATGTCAGTGCATGCTAGGCTGAATGAATTACTCTCACTGGGGGGCATATGGAAGGCGTAGGTTGCAATGGTGAGCCAGACTGACCAGGCCCAGGGGCCTTAAGGACGGTAGGCCAGCACTAACCAGCTCCTGAGGGCTAGAGGAGCCGGAGTCAAGCAGACATCCAGTGGGATGAATCTGCCTTCCTCCTGAACCTGTGATTTCAAGAGAGGAACTCTGGTTTGTGTCTGTTATGGAGAGGAGGTTGGGGTTCCAGGATCCCGGGACACAGCCCCCATCCTGTGTGTATGTGGTGGTCTAACTGCCACCTTCCCGCTTCTAGCATATAAAACAGTTTCCGTGTCCTGTCCAGGAAGGCAGATGACCTCACTGGACTCTTTCCATCCCTCGCCTTCAGAGAGAAATTACAGTTTATAATTGGATGAAATCACACGGGTGGTAATAGCAATAATGGCTTAGGCTGCGGCTACCACTGCCCCCACTGCAGGAACAGGCTTATCTTCCCTCCTGCCCATCCCCACCCTGTGCCTGCCTGCGACTGTGCCCACCTGCCTCCTGGCACCCGCAGCCCTGGCTGGCCCTCGTTATTTTGTGTTGCTCTCTGGCCTCCTGGGAAGGCTCCTGAGAGAGCTCCTTACACCATCATTTCTTTATACACTGACCACACACTCTTATCCTTCCCATGTGTTCCCTGTGGGCTGCAGCCATGGACAGCCACCTCTGCTTGGCACGTGGACTTATTAAATACATACTCTAGATGTGCCAGCTGCAGGCACTAAGTAGGCCTTGAACCAGTCACCTTTGGTCCTACAAAGGAAAGTGCCCTGATGGCAGCTGAACCTATGC
Source organism: Grammomys surdaster (assembly GCF_004785775.1). Taxonomy (NCBI): domain Eukaryota; kingdom Metazoa; phylum Chordata; class Mammalia; order Rodentia; family Muridae; genus Grammomys; species Grammomys surdaster. The sequence continues at coordinate 999,563 of NW_021604650.1, forward strand.
CCTCAGATCTGCCATCAAAGCTCCTGTCCAAACAGGGCCATCTTCAGAGGACTGTAGATACCAGAGTTGGGCCTTCTTGACTGGCTGCTAATCAGGAGGGGATAGCTTTGTTTCATTTTGTATTCCTAGGGACAGCCTGCAGTACCCCAGGTCTCTACAGAAGAAAGGGCAGCAGGGGGTGGAAAGTTTGGCCTCACAGGAACAGACAACTGAAGGACACCCTACCTCACCGGCCCTTGGTGAGCCAGAAAAGCTGAGCTTGTTCTGGAAGCTAAGTCCAGGATGGCCCAGTTGGAGCCTTCAAATGATATTTAGACAGAGGAGCATGTGCGAGGGAAATGGAGGCTGCTGTAGGCTGGGTAGGGTGGCTCTGTACAGCCAGGTGCTCCCCCCAAATGTTGTTTGTTGTTATTATTGTTGTTGTTATTATTATTACAACACTTATTTATTTACTTTGTGTGTGTGGTCAAAGGACATCTTGTGAGAGTCAGTTCTCTCCTTCTACCATGTGGGTTCCTGGGGATTGAACTCAGGCCTTCAGGCTTGGTGCTAGGTGTCTTTACCCACTAAGCCATCTGCCAAGCCCCTAAACTTCATTCTTGTCTGCCCAATCCTTTCAGGTAGTTACACGGAAGGGTTCCACACATTACCTCGCTTGGAGAGGTGACAAGTGGTGGAGACAGTCATCTCAGGCCTTGCCTGGCTTGGAGGGGATTGGGGCCTGTTCAAGGATGCGGACCTAATGATAAGGCTTGGCAGCAAAGCGCTTGCCTAGTGTGCCAAGCCCTGGCTTTGATCTCCAGCACTGCAAACCCAAACCAGACCTCCTGAGGAGCTGTGTGAATTGGTATCTAGCCTGCTCTACATTCTATCCTAGCCAGGGCTACATAGTGAGATCCTGTCTCAAAGCAAACAAACAAGCCAACCCAGACTGGGACAGGGTGAGAGCAGTGGGGCTGCAGCCACAGATGCCTGTGGTACGCACCCCTGTGGCTCTTGATTTCCTCGGGGTTAATCACTTGTGTTCTCTTCCGCAGGTGAAGAACCAGGGAGCAGGTGAGAAAGGCCCTACTCTGGACAGCTGAGCCCCAGGGCTGAAGCAGGAATAACCTACCTTTCTGCCTCACCCACTCCAGAAGCTTCTCTACAAACAAGACCAGCCAAGCAGACCAGCCCCTGCCCCCTAAAGTGGCTTCCCAAAGCGGAGCACACAGGCCTGACAGCTCAGCAGTGCGAGGCGAGGTGGCTGCAGCCAGCGGTGAACATCTGAACTCCTCAGAGGGTAACAGAACTCCCCCCGCACCCCCCCACACACAGATGCAGCCTGAGTGGCAGGAATACTGATTCTGTGGAGAGTGGCTCCCTCTCAGCTCTGTCACGCAAGAGCGCTCTCTGCACTGAGCCATTCTGCCAAGTGACTTAAAGGGATTTAAAAACAAAACAAAAAAAAACCTTGGTAAAGAAAAGAGGGCAGCAGTCCCAGTAGGGACATTTCGGGAGAGGTGCCGCCTGTGGACAAAAGACCAAAGTTACAAAGAGCTGTGGTGGACATGGTGGCCAGGGAGTGGCCACACCCCCCGGGGACTGGCACTGGGCCATAGGGCATGCCCTGCTCAGGGGTCCCCGGGGGTGCCCTGTGCACCCCAAGCATACAACCCTCACTCCAGAGAGCCAAGCTGTCAGTGCCTGTGGCCTAGGGTACCAAAGATGAAGCTGGGGACCTGCAGCCATATCTGAAGCCTGGCCACAAGCAAGACTACAAGACTTCCATACTCTCTGTGTGCCTCCGTGCTCCCTCTGCCCCAGGGGTGTAGTCTGTGGTTTTGAGCCTGCTGGTGACATGTGTCCAAGGATGTGAGTGTGGCCTGGACTTTTCAAGCAGTGACCAGTGGGACCCAGTGGCTCCAGGGAGCAGCAGCGGAGGAGGTAAGAGTCTGGGGTAAGGGAGAAAGGGTCCCTGGTGGTCCAGAAAGGTGACAGCACATGAGGAGGACAACTGAGTCTTCCCTTTGACGGGAGCCTTCTGCTTGCTGGGGTAGGGATCACTATAGGGCTCTGTCAGGCGTAAGGGAGACTGCTTGGGAATGAGCCATAGCAGGTAGAGTTATCTCCTTCTGGGCCTTTCCCTACCAGGGCTGCTGGCCACCTGCTCTGTACAAAGAGGACAACAGTGAGGCCTTATAATAGGTAGGCAAGAGCTTAGGGGACCAAGGACACCAGCTTTGATACCTGCTACCCTCAGTCTAGCAAGATTCTCTGGCCTGCTGGGGCCAGAGAGATCCAGGATGGGCTGGATCAGGGGTCACACCTGGCATCATTTGCACTGGCCTCTCTTTTGTTGGCTAGAGGAGACAAACAGGTTCAGAGTGGTGGGGTGAGTTCCCCAAAGCTACACAGCACATGACTGGCCAGGCCAGCTCCTCCTAGACTCCCAGGGGGAAGAGGGGAGGGGCAATACCTCTGCAAACAGTAATCCTGGCAACTTCAGAACCCCTCAGTGCCCTGGGCAGGGCAGGGAAGCCCCAATTCATTACCAAGATGGAAAATGACACTTCCCCATGCTCTGCCCCAGGAGAGGGGCTGATTTATGACTGCGCCAGGGCCTGGGACATCCGTCAGAGCCGTGCTCTGCGCACGCCGTCTGCGGGGGCATTAATAGCCGTGTTATTAGCCACTGGCGTGAAGGATGCCCTGCGGATGGGCTATTTGCTGTTATTTATTATAAAGGCGCGACAACCTAGCAGCAGGGCTGCAAGCACACAGCTGGGCCCCGCCTGCCTGTGGTCCTTCTCTCTGCATCTTCAACTTCCTCCCAGCCCCTAGGAGGAGCTAGGAGATAATCCCCCAGGCCAGACCAAGCCCGAGGGAAATAGCAGCCACCTTCCAGCAATCCTGTTGCTCAAAGAACTGATGGAAAATCTGCCCAGCAGGCTCTGTGCAGCCTCCCTGCACCGAGAAGAAGAGACAAAAGGAGCACACTGGGCTTTAGGGGCAGAGGTATCTGGGATGGGCCTGTGGGTTCTGGCTGAGAGTGGTGTAAACTAGGGCAGGTCTCCTCCTTGAATGTGCCTCTCTATACACATGAGCTATAGCCAGCTGGAAAGAGACACGACCAGCTACTTCTCAAAGACACCCCCGCCCCCTGGGCCCTTAAGAAGATTCCACAGATTGATGGCTGTCCCATTATCTGCTCTTACAACCCTGTGGGGAAGGGTTTAAGACTCCAGCCCTAGCAGAGACTGGTAGAAGGCTCTGCCACTGAGCCTAGTCCTCCACATCTATAAAAGGCAGACGGATGGGTTCGGAATCCTCTTCCTCCCGCTCCCAGGGTTCTCTCGGTTTTCCACTTGTCTGTGCATTCACAGCATGGGCACTTACAGTGATGTGCCTGCAGGCTGGACAGTGCCAAGCTAGCCACCAAGCTGGGCACAGCCATGCCTTCATGGGCCTGCTTCTCCAGAACCACTGAATTTGAGCACTGGACAGTGAGTCAGGGCCAGGTGGTGGGCAGCTCTTCATAATTCAGACAGAACTTTTTGCCTCTCAGGACTGCTGTAGTGGGAACACCCAGGTCATCATGGCCTCTGGGGTGGTGCTGATGGCAAAGTCCGACCTCCCGCTTTTCTCTAGCTGCCTAATTCTGGGCTTTAGATTATAGAGTCTGCCTCGTCTGTTCAAAAGATGTGGGCTAGGGAGATGGTGCCATCAGTAAAGTGCCTGCTGCACACGCATAAGGATCTGGGTTCAGTCCTTAGTGCCCGCACAGAAGCCAGGCATGGCAGTGCATGTCTGTAACCCTGGCAGTTGGAGTCAGGTAGAAACAGGTGGATCGCTGGAGGTCCCTGGCTAGCCAGTCAGCCAACGGGTGAGCTCTGAATCCCATGAGAGACCTATCTCAAAAGAGAAGGTACAGAGCAATAGAGAAATGAGAAACCTATGGCAACCTCTGGCCACTGAGCCTAGTCCTCCACATCTATAAAAGGCAGATGGATGGGCTCGGAATCCTCTGCCTCCCACTCCCAGGGTTCTCTCTGCTTTCCACTCTTGCTGGGCACAGGATGGACCACACTTTAAAAGCAGGTGTTTAGTTCCAGTGGAAAGGGCCAGACACCAGTGGGAGTCCAGCAAACTGGAGATCACAAGTAGAATCCTCACTGAGAGCAGGGCCAGTTGGTTCCCTGGTTCTGCGAGGCCCTGGTCCCCATGCCTGCCTGGGAGTCTGTCTGATCAGCCCTTCCTCCACGCCTGCTTCTCTCTTCTAGGCTCCTGCAGGTAGTCAAGGAGCTCAGCCTGGTCTTGAGGACTCACTTGCCCCCCTGGCACTGTCCCCTTTTCATTCTCCCTCTCATTGCTTCTTGGTGTTTCCTTCCCAAAAGGAATTATATCCCAGCAAAGCCAGCCTTACTCCAAAGGGACCCAGGCAGCAGCATCAGGTGGAGGACCATTTCATTAAGAGATGCTGAGACAGAAAGAAACAAAATTACATGTGTCTCCTTTCATCTCCCTCCCCCTTCCTGGCCCTGCATAGTTTAATATCGAACACTGCTATCAATATAATTAACCTCCTAAGACACAATTTGAAAGTCTTGTTTTTTAAAGCGATTCACTTTCTCTGAAGCCAAGGAGGACATCCTGCTGTCCAGCCCCACCCAGCGGCCCACACGCTTAGGTGAACTTGCAGTTCATCTCTGGTGGATTTGCATACCTGTCTGCAATTACTGCCAGCGATAACGGCTGATACATAATGCATGCGGCATGAAATTAGAAAAATAATTAACTTTATATTTGAAAAGAATCCCCCGCCCCCAACTCTTCCGGACTGTACAAATGCTGAGTGCCACCACTGGACAAGGCCTGGGGGCTAACTGTTTGGGGTGATGGGTGAGTCTGGTTGGTACCCCAGAGCAGCCAAGATGAGGAGGTGCTACAGAGTCAGGGTGTGCAGGAGGTACCCCCATGAAATCTTGAACAAGCTTCAAGTTCCTGGGCCTCATCTAAAACTTACATCTGGGCCAGTGAAGTAAGGTAACCTCTTCCTCCCTGTGGCCAGGGAGTACTCAGCCTAAAAGTCACCTATTTCAGCTTCACAAGAACCCAAGGAAGTCCCATGCTTGGTCCCATTTCACAGATGAAGCCTCCAGACTTGAAGCTACCCTACTACATAGGCCAAGACTGAGAGAAGGCTGGCTGAAGGCATTACAGGACAGACACCATGAGCCTGGCTTTCAAGATGAGAAGCCAGTGTAGGCAGAGTGCAGGCCAGCCTGTGAGGACACTGGGCAGAATGGGGCGTCTTCTCCCCCAGGTCCATCTAGGCCTTCTTTCCAGAGAAAATAGACCAAGGGCACGGGTTAGGACTGGGAAACGCATAGGGTTGCAGCCTGTGAGCCTCTGCCCTGTCTGCAAGGTCTTCTTCCTTGAGCTCAGGATCATCTGGGTATCTGCTTCTCATAGGAGCTGAGACCATGTCTGATACCTAGCATTGAGACTGTCTTCATTGACAAACAAAAAGAGGGGCAGAGCTAGGAAGCTAGGGTGGTCTGCCTAGTCTTCCATCTTCTCCCAGCCTGGCTTCCTTTGGGAATGTGCCTGGCCAGCTCAGTCCCCTCAAAGGCCATGAAGTACTTGCCACCGCCCCATAGTATGTCCATGCCAGGCCTTGAGTCTGTAGCTGCTCCTGCGTGGGGTCTCAGCCAGTTATCCCTTGCAAAACTGGATGGACACATCCAGGCAGGCACTGGAAGGCCACAGGAGTGCAGCCATGAGTTGAGTCTCCCTAGCTGGTGGTTGTTCCCAGACACTGCTCAGCCACTTTTGCCAGGTAGAGTGAGGGCAAAGCTGGACAATGGAGAATGGGGTCAGAGAAAGCTTCCAGGAGGAGGCAGGAGAGCTGGGGCCTGTGAGGCTGAAGGCAAGCCTACACTGGTCACCATGGCAAGAACGGCATGTGCAAAGGCCCTGGGGAAGCATGACAGTGTGTACAGCATGTCAGAGTGCTAAAGGGCCCTGAGATTTTGAAAGCTGAATTGCAGCCCCACCGTTTCTCCTCCTCAAAGGTTTTGATTTCTCAATGGCTGGAACAGGGTGCAGGTACAGGAGACTCAGTGGGTACAGGGCATGAAGGATGGACAGGCACAGAATGACAGAGGCTATGCCCATGTGTAGGAGGAAATGGGTAGCCCCAGGGCATAGGCTGCACTTAGGGCATTCTGCATGTGGGGTACTCTGTGTACATAATCTCATTTCGTCACCTAAGTCCTCACACAAGGGCAACTGTCAACCACATGCATAGATGGGGAAACTGAAGCCCAGAGAGGACACTGCCTGGAAGTTATGTGGGCAGGACCTGAGCCTACTATACTCAGTCCTGGCCACTGTCAGGAGCCAGTAACTGCCCCACCCCCACCCCCAAACCCCCTCAGCTAACAGAGACCACCAGCCTGAGCCATCTCTCTGCTCCCCTCCTGTCAGGATCCTGTCGGTCAGTCACAGTACGGGCATGTTGTAACTCAAACCACACCTGTCTGTGTGATCTGCACAATGATGACCAGTGATCCCGTAACAGATGGGCAATTTACCAGGTTTAATTTGACGGCCACATAAACTAGCAAACACAACAAGAGAATGAGAAAGGGCCACCAAGCGTGCTCGCAGTTTAAGGGCTCCTCCAGAGAAGCTGCAGTCTCCCTACCCAGCCTGGCCTGGCCTGTGCCTGGAGCTGCCGTGGGCTGAGACTGGAGTTGGCCTTGGGGAAGCAGGGTGGCCAGGGACGCTTGGGCAAGATGGATGGGCATCAGATAGAGGAGTGGAAAGGCCTTGGGTCCCTGCCTCTCACTGCTGCTCCATTATCCATCAAACATCTCTGAGAGGTGCAATTTAGACTCTATTATGATGCAGAGTCTCGGGAGGCTGGGGCCTGTGGCCATGAGCTAAACAGGAGAACAGATGCCCATGTCAGGGATGTGGGGGCAGCCTTGGCTTTGGCTTTAACAAGTCTGGCCCTGATCAGGGCACTGGCCCAGAACAGCTAAGGCCAGAGGCTGCCTGTGTCCCTCAGACAGTACCCATCAGCTGGCCAGGAGCAGGTGTATCCTCCAGCCAGACTCTGAGGCTCAGACAGAGATGCTAGCCACAACCCAGAGACAGAATGAAACAGCTTAGGAAAAGCCTATACCCTCGGCCTTGCCCTGTCCCACTCCTGGTCCCTGCTCTCAAAGTGACTTGTGATAGGACCTTCAGGCTCCATTAAAAGGAGATTGGAGTGCGGCTGGAGGTCTGGGTGTCTGTGACCTTGGAGTGACAGGGCCCCTTGTCCTTTAGAAATGTCACTGTGCCTACCACCTGGATCTGACAGCCATCAGGATGGTGGAGGAGTTTGGGCAGATGAGTGGCAGGGAGAGCTGAGTCAATGAGCCTGGGTGCCAGGAAGGGGAGGCAGGCTAGGGAACACTGCATGGCCCTGGGTGAGAGGCAAGAAGAGAAGAGGGGCCAGGGACCCTCAGCAGAGACCAGCTTGGTGTCAAGGCTTTTGATGAGGGTGACCAATGAAACAAGACCACACAGTGAACCCCAGAGCAAGGTAGAAAGTGGGACGGAGGGTTCCTGTGCAGGGAGCTGTGTGGGGCAGGGTGAGCAGGTCATGGCCATGTGGGCCATGCAGGCTGGATACATGAGTGAGGAGTAGGGAGATGGACAGGTAGGACGAGGTGATGCTTGGCTGAGTAGGTAGACAGGGCAGAGGCCATCTGGAAGACCGAGTTGAGGGAGGAACGCTTGAACAGGGTCCTGAAGGGTGAGGAGGGGATCACTGGATAGAGAAAAACTGGCAGGAACAGAGAAAGCTGGGTGAGGGGGAAGGGTTTGGTGCAGTTGAGAATGAGGACACTGGCTCCCGGAGCATCTTAGGAAGGTCCCCACTCGCCACTCAGCAGGAGCTGGTCACGCTCCACACTCCAGAGCTGTCCTCGCAGGCCAGGCCCTGGATCAGGTCTGAGAAGCTATTACATCCTTCCCTGAAAGCCTCCTTGACCCTGAGTTTTACTGCAGACCTTTGCTAGCTGTATGAAGACACCTTTTTTTTTTTTAAACCGAGATTGAAAGATAATTTCTCTTTAATTGATTATTTTACCACTGTGAACAGTAAAATAACGAAAAAATTCTATGCTGCAATCTTTCTATTTGCGAAAACTGAAATTATACCTTGCAGAAAAATTTCCTTAGCGTGCAAACAACACCTCCACCTTTTATTTGTCTCATTTCTTTAAATCAAGAAAGCTGATGTGTAAGTGAACATGTGTGTGTGTGCGTGCGTGTCTGCGCAGGTGTGTGTGCGCGAGTGTGTGTGTGTGTGTGTGTGTGTGTGTGTGTGTGTGCCCTGAAATAGCTGGAAGTTATTTCCACTGGAGAAAGATAAGGTATGGAATAGTTCCCCAGGAAACACAGAACCCAGAGCCAGGAGTCAGATCTGTTGACACCTTATTCTGCTGTGTATGAAACACATGGGTGACAAACAGGACGTGGTGTTTCACCACCAGACAATGAGCTTAGCGCTCTCCACTGCCCACCAGTGACAACGCTGGCTGTGTCTTTCCTGAAGCTTCTGGCGACACGCCTCTTGAGCTCACAGCCTCCCAGAAACAAGCTTTCCTTTCAGACCCCGAGTCCATGCCAGAGTTGGGTCTGTGGAAAATGATGCCTCATCTGTGAAATTCACCCTAAATCATTGTCCCACTGCTGGCACCATTTGTGTGACCCTCCTGATGAGATTCACAGTGAACAGCAGTCATTAGCATCACAGAGCTTACCTGTCTCCAGAACAGGCCTCCCTTACAGCCTGGCCTCAGCCCTGCACAACCCGACTTCAATGACTCCCTCCCCAGACCCTGACACGACCTCACACTCAGCACACCTATCTTGTGCTCCCTACAGGTATTGAGACTCCAGGTTAGGTGGGTCAGGCCTCCACCAGCCATCCACCATGGTGGTGGCACACCCTGCTGCCACCGCTACCACCACACCTGCTGCCACTGTCACAACCACTGTCGTGATGACCACGGCCACCATGGACCTGCGGGACTGGCTGTTTCTCTGCTATGGGCTTATTGCCTTCCTCACAGAGGTCATCGATAGCACCACCTGCCCATCAGTGTGCCGCTGTGACAACGGCTTCATCTACTGCAATGACCGGGGACTCACATCCATCCCCTCAGACATCCCAGATGATGCCACCACTCTCTACCTACAGAACAACCAGATCAACAATGCAGGCATCCCCCAGGACCTCAAGACTAAGGTCAAGGTGCAGGTTATCTACTTGTATGAGAATGACCTGGATGAATTCCCTATCAATCTTCCCCGCTCCCTGCGAGAGCTGCATCTGCAGGACAACAATGTGCGCACCATCGCCAGGGACTCCTTGGCTCGCATCCCGCTGCTGGAGAAGCTGCACCTGGATGATAATTCAGTGTCCACAGTGAGCATCGAGGAGGATGCTTTCGCTGACAGCAAGCAGCTCAAGCTGCTTTTCCTGAGCCGGAACCACCTGAGCAGCATCCCATCGGGGCTGCCCCACACACTGGAGGAACTGAGGCTGGATGACAACCGCATCTCTACCATCCCCCTGCATGCATTCAAGGGTCTCAACAGCCTGCGGCGCCTGGTTCTGGATGGCAACCTGCTGGCCAACCAGCGCATCGCAGATGATACCTTCAGCCGCCTGCAGAATCTCACGGAGCTGTCCCTAGTACGCAACTCACTGGCTGCCCCACCCCTTAATCTGCCCAGTGCCCACCTGCAGAAGCTCTATCTGCAGGACAATGCCATCAGTCACATTCCCTACAACACACTGGCCAAGATGCGGGAGCTGGAGAGGTTGGACCTGTCCAATAACAACCTCACCACACTGCCTCGAGGCCTGTTTGATGACCTGGGGAACCTGGCCCAGCTGCTTCTCAGGAACAACCCCTGGTTCTGTGGCTGTAACCTCATGTGGCTGCGGGACTGGGTGAAGGCACGGGCCGCAGTGGTCAATGTGCGGGGCCTCATGTGCCAGGGCCCTGAGAAGGTCCGAGGCATGGCCATCAAAGATATCACCAGCGAGATGGATGAGTGCTTTGAGGCGGGGTCACAGGGCAGTGCTGCTAATGCAGCAGCCAAGACCACAGCCAGCAACCATGCCTCTGCCACCACACCCCAAGGCTCTCTGTTTACCCTCAAGGCCAAGAGGCCAGGACTGCGCCTCCCCGACTCCAACATTGACTATCCCATGGCCACTGGCGATGGCACCAAGACATTGGTCATCCAGGTGAAGCCACTGACAGCAGACTCTATCCGAATCACATGGAAGGCCATGCTACCTGCCTCTTCTTTCCGCCTCAGTTGGCTGCGTCTGGGCCATAGCCCGGCTGTGGGCTCTATCACAGAGACCCTGGTGCAGGGGGACAAGACAGAGTACTTGCTGACAGCACTGGAGCCCAAGTCCACCTACATCATCTGTATGGTCACCATGGAGACTGGCAACACCTACGTGGCTGATGAGACACCTGTGTGTGCCAAGGCAGAGACAGCTGATAGCTATGGCCCCACAACCACACTCAATCAGGAACAGAATGCTGGCCCTATGGCAGGGCTGCCCCTGGCTGGCATTATTGGTGGTGCTGTGGCTCTTGTATTTCTCTTCCTGGTCCTGGGAGCCATTTGCTGGTACGTGCACCGGGCTGGTGAGCTGCTGACCCGAGAGAGGGTCTACAACAGGGGCAGCAGGAAAAAGGATGACTACATGGAATCCGGGACCAAGAAGGATAACTCCATTCTAGAAATCCGAGGCCCAGGACTGCAGATGCTACCCATCAACCCGTACCGCTCCAAAGAGGAGTACGTGGTGCACACCATATTTCCCTCTAATGGCAGCAGCCTCTGCAAGGGTGCCCACACTATTGGCTATGGCACCACACGAGGCTACCGGGAAGCTGGCATCCCTGATGTGGACTACTCCTACACATGAAGCTGGCTGCCTCCAGTGTGCTCACATGGCTCTGTCTAGCCCACTGCAACACCAGGAGCCAGGAAGGGAAACTCCACAGTGACTTTCCAAGCAGAAAGCAAAGTTTGGGGAGGGTTGGTGATTTTGCAGAACACAACAGTGGGGTTAAAAAATAAATACATAGAAGACAGGAAGGGGATTCGGCATTGTTGGAGATGTAATTTATACCAGATCATGAGCGTTAAAGACAAAAAATAATCTCACAGGAAGGGTTGGGTTGGGTTGGGACTTTTTTTTTTCCTGAACCAGATTGATACTACCTGTACAACATTTGTATACACCTGGAACTCCATTCAGAGCCGTCAGAAAGAAGCAGATGACAAACACACATGACGGCATGGAGCCCCCCCCCCAGCAACCGTCCTGGCTGCTCACAGGTGACAACTCAATGAAAGGTCTTCAGGTTCCTCACAAAAGAGCCAGGGGAGGAAAAGACTTTTTGCTGTGGAGACAGTGTCCTGAAATCTCTTCCCTGGTCTTTTCCATGCTGTTTCCTTCCCAGATCTACAGAAATATGGCGTTCTCTGAGATACTCTCTCAACACCATAGTCAATTAAAAGAAAAAAAAAAAGTCAAACTTTTCCTTCCAGTGCTGAGCACTTCGGTTCCATTCACCGAGCTCCGTAGAAGCTCTGAGGAAAGCTGTAGCTTCCCTGCCACGTGGAGATGCACTGTCTGCCCACCTATGGCCGTGTCCTGTGTCTCAGTGCGGATGGGTAGCTAGAGCTGTGTGTCTGTCCTCTCAGCACTTCGTGGGTCAGTCCTTGACATTTCCTCAGACAATAGAATTGCAAAAATCTTGCTTTCTCCTAGAAATCATTGAGTAAGTAAGTAGACCGTGTGTAGGTGGAGGAGAGGTGCCGCAGTCCAGTGGTAGGAGAAAGATCCTATATCAGCCAGCCCAGAGCCAGGCCACTCCTCTTTCTGATATTGTGACAAGTTTTCCTTGATGACCAATACCCTCATCATTCCTCCCCCAATAGATGCTATCCCCACAATAGTGTTTACTCTTTCTCCCGGGACAGGTAATTTATAAACAGGGACTGTTTATAAACATACGTGCACATGCACACTTCAGCTGACTAGACCTATTGGGTTTCCATGGCTGCCCAAACAAAGCCCAGAAAAAAGAAAAAAATTTTCAGAAAATCACTGGGAGACATCAGTGTACACACACACACACACACACACACACATATCTCAGCCATGCCCACACCAGGGGATCTGTTCTCAAGAGGGAAAAATCAGATTTCTTTGTTAAAAAGAAAAAGAAAATCAACCTCCAAAAGGCCACTGACCGGGACCCTCAGAAGAGCTGAGATTTTATTCCCTCCCTGTGGAATCAGTGTCGTTATCATTTATCAAGTGACACCACAGTGTGGTGAGCCATGAGATTAAAACGATGATAAAATAATGACAGCAAATCCAGAAAGGAGGGAAGAGCGGTGCCTGGGGTTCTGATGTCTGCTTCGTCCTGTACTCGGGGAGCCTGGGTCACCATCTGTCAATGCATCGCTTTGCCCTGCACTGGGGAAAAAAAGTCATCAAAGGGAAGATGCTGGTCTGAGGGCAGCCGGATGAGAAGGCGTCCAGCTCCTGATAGTGATGTTTTCAAAAGATCTCTGCCACTCCACGTCCAAAGCAAAGGCAGGAAGAAGAGACCAGGCAGCTGCCCAACATGTACCTGGTGGGGCATCCGCTTGCTGGACATTAAAGAGCCAACTAGCCCTTCAGTGAAGAGATGAGATAGAAAGAAATGGACCCGGCAGGTGCCTCAGAGTCAGTGAAAAGAGGCACAAGCCCCTGATCACAGTCCAAGGGGTCATCACACCAAATGGAGACCCCCCAACCCACCAGCCCCAGGGAATGGCCAAGGGGTGTGGACATGGATCACTCCAAAGGAGACCTTTCTTCCTCTTCATCCTAAGGCATTTTTCCCACATAATGAGGTCAAGAGAGAAATGTTCCTGAACCTCAGATTCAGGTCTGTATAAACATGTGTCCTGGAGCCCTTCGGTCCCCAATGACCCTAATGGTGCCCTAGTCCTGGCAGGCTCAGAGGAGACCCATCTGTAAGGGAGAGTCCTAGATGCTGAACAAGACATTGAGGGCACTGTGCCAGCCTTCTCCAGAGCCGCAGGAAAATAAAACTCCGAGTCCTCGCCCTACCTTGCACCTGTAACTTGCCCTGTCCCATAGCCTTTCATGTCCCCTTCCCTATTTCCTGCCCCAGGAAGGGTATGGTGGTCAATATGACATTTAGGAACAGCAGGTGGCCTAGATCATTTAGGAACAGCAGGTGGGAGCTGCCTGGAAGGCCCTACTTGGAGATTCAGGAGCCTGTGGGCCAAAGACTTGAAACACCTGGGCTGTGGTAAATGTCCTCCCCCCACCATGACACAGAGTAAGCCTGGTCCACAGAGCCTTGACAGTCACAGGCAGGATGTCAAAGATTGAGGACCAAATCTGCCTCCTGCTCTAAGGAGCTCACTCCATATCACACCTAGTTGGAGAGCCCAAGGCTGGCAATGTCCCCTAAAGAGCACTAGATGCCAGTCAGAGTGAACCCTGCCCAGCCATGGCCCTGCAGCCCTCCGAGAGACTGTCCTGTGTCATTTCCACCCCTTCTCAGCCTAACATTTTCCCAGTGCCCTTTATTCTGTGTGTGTTGGGGATGGAGGGATACGGGAGACTAGATCCAGAGCCTAGCCGTGCAGAGCCAACGCCCACCACTGCTGTGTCCCCAGCACCACACATGGGGGCATCCTTTTAGAAAGCCTCAAAGTGTGACCTTTGTCCCAATTCTCCAAAGGAGACAAAAGAACCTGGCTTCTAGCCTCACAATACAAAAGAAGAGGTTCAGGGTACCCAGCCTCCTCTGCCCTCAGAAGGGAGGGAGGCCACGGTTGACACTGGTCGCCCAATGGGATCCTGTCTGTGTGCAGCTGACATTTCCATAGGGAAGTCTTCAGCCAACCAGCCTGACCCTCACAGTTTCTAACCAGCCAGGACAACCTCCATGGCCTCAGCTCCAGGGAGTGTATTCTGTGGCATTTAAGGCAAGTTTAAACTAAAAAAAGCCAGTGACACTTCTTTGGTTAAGTGGTTTACCCTTCGTGGTAATTAGATGCAGCGATTGGAATCTCTTTTTCTATTACATGGCAATTTTACTTTAAATTTCCTCTTTAAAAAAAAAAAAACGGGGAAGAAAAGGCAGGGAAGGAGAGAGGCACCAGGGCCAGGGGCATTTGCATTTTGCGAATGAAGCCTCTGGTAGGCTCAGCTCAGGCGTGCGGCCCAACGTATGGAATGCTTAAGAGATTACTAAGAATAAAATCTATTAATTAGTCATACTCAATTCCGCAGACATGACGTGAATCAAAAGCTCCCTTTCTTCCCTCATCTGCATCCTCTTCCTGAGGAAGCCTCCATCTTCCCTGAAAGGCTGCCTCCTAGCCTGCCTCCTCCTCAGTGGAGCTGAGCCTTGGCCCTGTGTGGAGAATACTGACCTGGAGAACAGGTGCGGGGACACTACACTGTCCTACCCTGGGCAATGCTGGCAGGGAGAGGACAGCTTTGGGAAGACAATGGTGGCAAGAACTCCAGCCTTCCCTTCCTGGGGCCTGAAGCCCATCCCTGCCCCCATGCTCCATGCCACTCTTCCTTCTCCATGGGCACGGGGTTTCTCAGAACCCCTTTCACCGAGCTTCCAGTAGGTCAGCCGCCCAACTCAGCCCCACTGAGGGAGCCAGGAGCATGTTATGCAAATGCAAGGTTCCATCTCTAAAGTGAGGGTGTCTGTGGCAAATTCTTGCTTTATGAAGACCCTGTTAGAACAACCCCTCCATGCTGAGTCTGGAAGGTTCTAATGGCCTCAGGGCAGTGAGGGAACCCGCACTGGGTAGGAAGAGCCAGTGTAGACTCCGAGTCCTCAGAAGGGATGGGCAGTGTGTCTGGAGTGGCCTCCCAGCCTGAGCTTCCTCCCTCACTGCCCCTGGCAAGAGGGTAAGAAACAAAAGTCAGAGCCATACTCAGGACCCTTCCCTCCCAGCCCCCACAAGTCAGTTTGAGTCCCGAAGCCAGCCCTCTTCAGACATCTGCTTTCCACTGAGCACACCAGGGAGGAGGCCCAGGCTTCTAAGACTCTTGCTTATGATAAATACAACAAGTGAGACTGGGTGCAGCAGCTGGGGAGCTATGCAGAGGCAGCAGGGACAGGCTCGAGTGGGCATGGTGGCCTGAGTCCCCCAAGGGCCAGATGACAAGTCACAGCCAGGGTCGGGGCTGCAGGCCTCTCATGAGCCACGTTCCCTCCTCACACAGACAGTGGTGCAGGTGACAGCAGCTGATGCTGAGGCTGGATGGGTGCCAGGGTGAGCACTAACAAGCAATTCACAGGCTTTCCAGAGAGCAGAGCAAGGAGGGTTTTTTTTTTTTTTTTTTTTTTTGGTAAGGAGGATAAAAAGGCTCAAAAATGCAAATCATTACCGTTTACAACCAAGCCAGTCTGCTAAATTGATTAGAAGAGATTAAACTCCTTGGAGGTGAAGGGAAAGGGGGATTTTTTTGTGGGTTATGAACCTGCCCCAAGTGGCGGCCCACACAGCAGGCATTTTCCGGGTCTGGATGGGAGGGGTAGCAGCTGTTCCTGCCGAGCTCCCTGAGGAGCTGGTATCTCTAAGGACTGCAAAAATTGAATAGCTGGGGCCAGGGCCATGGGAACAGGAAGGGTCACTGTTGCTGGGACAGGTCATACAGCAGCTGTGCCAGTCCCTGGGCAGTCTCTGATCCTGTCATCTAGGGTCAATCTGCCTTGAGAGATGGCAAGCCACATCTGGATCAGAGGAAGCAGCCTGCAGCGTCACTTGGAGAGTAAGACTCCAGAGCCATGAGACGTCCTGTATCCTTATGCTGGGACCTGCTGCTCTCTGGGGCCAGAGAAAGAGTGAGGCCAGCTGTAAAGAGAAAACTGAAGGTCAGGAGAGAGAAGCTTGGGCCCAGCAAAGGAAGCAGACGGTGACCTGTGCATCCCACGAAACACCCAAGCATTATCTGAGGATGTGACCGACAGCTCTCCAGCCTGAGCTAAGGTCTAGGTCTTTGTCTAGAAATTCCGGTTCTCACGCTTGCTTTATCACAGCCTCCAGGACAACATGTACAAAGACATCCTTCCCCAGTCTGTGCACAGCAGGTACTGAGGGATACTGACAGGACACATGCTGGGCTCAGCACCGCATGCCCCAGGATGTCCCTGGACCTGTTCCCTCAAGCCCAGTTGCCTCACACCCAGGAGTAACCCACGGTCTCAACACTGCCAGCCAGTCCATCCATCACAGCCAGCTGACGGTGCCTGGGGCTTTGCTGGAACGCTCACCATTTTTTAGGCATTTACCGATTCTTTTGAAGTGTCTCAATCATTTGTGTGAAATATCCACATTGGTTTCTTTAAAAACAACTGACAAAAAGGCTCCCTTTCTCTCTTCCCGCCTTTCACTTTTTTCTTTTTCTCCACCCCACTCCCACTCCTGATGATTTGAGTCTGGCACTGGACTTCTGATATCCCATGCTACCTCCTTTGATTTTTTTTTTTAATATAAAAACATAGCCCAGTTGGCTTCGAACCCTTTATGTAGCTGAGCATACCATAAATTTCTGATCCTCCTGTCTCTACCTCTTTCAGATTTTAATGTATGTTTTTCCCTGATTCTGGGGATTTCATTGTCCCCAGAGCTACTCCAGCTCTCCCATCATAAGAGGCTTGCAGAGTGTGCCACACAGGGGAAAGGCACTAGCTCTCTTCATATCTCTCCTGACCTGTGTCCAGGCAACTCTCTAGCCTGGGGCTGCATTTCAGAGGCCACCCTGGGCTCTCTGAAACCACTGTCAGAATTCCTTGCTGCTGAATTGTCCAGCTTGTGCTAGAAGGGAATTGTGGGTATGTGGTGGGCAGTGTGCCCAGTGGGCGGGTGGATAAGCCCCCGCTTCACACGGCCCCACTCCCAAGACACTGCCACCATCAAGTCGACTCAGCAGCAGGGGACACACCTGGGGACAGAGGCCCAGCAGGGCACCCGGAACCCCTTATCACCTCTTCCCACTTGCCATCTGTCCACTCATCGGAAAGGCCTGAGGACTGGCAGTAAGGGGCCTTCTGTCCTGCACCTGTCTGGTGGCCTGGCCAGGAGAGGGGCTCACCTAGAAAACTCAACCCAGAAGCCTCTCACCCCGCTTTGCATTGGGATTGGTATATCTCCAGCAGATGGGAAATGAAGATTCAGCGAGATCTGGCAGCACCACAGCCTGAATGGGTGACTCAGTTTCCCTTCTCCAAGATTTGCATCAAGTGGGTGAGGGGGGTTGGCAGAAAACTAGAGAGACCCGGGGGTGGGGGGTGGTATAAGAAACAAGATCCAAGGCAACAGCCTGCCTTGCCTGCCACCCCTGCAGAGTCTCCCGCACCCCAGCCACCCGCCTGGAGGAACTAATCAGACTTTCTCTTCAAGACAGAAAAACAAGCACGACATGAACCGACAATCAAAGCCGCAGCAGGCCCCAGGCTGCCTCTGCTCATCCCCCCAGGGGCCCATGGTTCCAAACAGCTCTCAACCTGCCTAGGATGGAAGACAAGGTAGCAGGTCCCCCACCCCCACCCCTCCTGTGACCAGTCCCATCTCTGAAGGTTCTGGGCACAAAGTGGGGAAGCCCTACACACAAAACCCCAAAAGTAGCCTTAGGTATTTTCCCCCAGCCTAGCATGACCACCTGAGAACGGCTTTAACTGATAAGCCACTTGGGCATCTAGGGTACAGTGTAAAGGTGAGGTCCTGGTGTCCTCCAGCCCTCCAGTGAGGCTGAGGGTTGAGGAGGAAACCACAGGCCCAGTATAGGAGGCTTGTCATCTGAGAGAAAAAGGGAGAGATGATACTGGAGGCTGGGAGTCAACCAATCAGGCTCTGGAGAGCTGTGCTCATGCTGGCTAGTACCACCAGCAGGTGTGAGCAAGGATGGCAAAGGTACAGGTCCCCTCAAAGGACCCCTATTCCCATGTAAGGGCCGCAGAGTGGAAGTTTTGGCAAAGCCATCCTCCCAGTGTGCAATGGATGCTTGTTGGTATTGCCAAGTAATCAAGAACAGGTATTGGGAAGGATAGCCTGGCTCCCAGCTCTGAGGTGGTCCCTGGCCAACCTCTGGGGAATGGATAGGCTCCTTGCTAAAGGTGGGATGCCTGCCTAGTCCAACAGAATGAAGCAGGCCCTGAACACCAATGTTCCAAGCCCTTGCTCTACTTCAGCCAGACTCAGAACTCTGGAGCCCCTTGGAAGCTCACCCCTCTTTTTTCTTTTTCTCTGAAGGGCAGAACAGTCTGAGGGAAGGGGTCTGAGTACTAGGAGCCCCCGCTTTGGGTGATTTGGGCAGCAGCTGCAGCTGGAAACTGGCAGGCAGACAAGGCCCTGCTCCCTGGAAGGCCTGGCCACGCCCAGCCTCATGGCCCGCCCACCTGCCACTAACTCTACCACTAGACGAGGGTTTTTTAAAAAATGGCGACACAAACACCCCACCACCACGACAACAACACAAACCAAAGTGCACTCCGAACCGCCCTTTGGCCTCCTTCAATGTAGGTGCCTTGAAACTTCAATGTTGAGATGAATGTGACTAATTACTTGGTCCTATTTTCTGTTTGTCTGTTTCATATAAAATGTCCAAGTCCACCTGCCTTGTCCTTTCTTGAAATAAATAGAAAGATTTAACTTTTACAGTCATCTCTGCTGCTGACTATGGGCTCAGCAGCCCAGTGCATCAGGAGCTAAGTGTCTCAACTGTTCCTCCTGAATAATCGTGGGCCTGGTTTGGGGTCGTGGGGGGGGTCACTCTGCTGTTGGGGTCCACTGGCCGGTGGGGTAACAGCCTGAGCAAAGACTCTTGGGATGAACACATTTCCTGGACAGAATCAAGCATTCTTGTCTCGAAAAAACCAAAAAAAGAAAAGAAAAAAAATAAAGCATTCTACGTCTGCTGGAGAGCCAGGTATGGTGGCGCCTGTAGTCCCAGCACTTGGGAAGTGGAGGTGGGAAGATCAGAAGTTCAAGGCCATCATCCATGGCTGCATAGTGAGCTTGAGGACAACCTAAACTACTAGAGATCTTCTCACAGGGGAGGGGGAGAAGAAAGAAAAAAGCCAAAACAAAGCAACTAAAAAGATTCTGTAATGACCAGGAAAGGAGGCTTGGAACAAGGGAGGACAGCTGAGAGCAGATGCTTAAGTCAGCCATGCAGGACAGCCCCATGACACATGCAGACGTGGAGAGGGTCTTCACTTGGAGAGTTATTAATAAAAGCTGCGGATTATCCCCTAAGAGGCTCCGGGAACCGCGTGGGTACCCAGATAAGAGCAGAACTGCCCTGGCATTTGGGAGTGTGTGCGTGTCCCACCAGTGACCCTAGTGTTCAGCCCCTCAAGATGTCCCTTGTTCCCTGCACATGCCCACCACATCCACAGTGCCAGGGTCTCTCACCTGGGTCGGGGGAGAGAGAAAAATTATTTTCATGAGAACAACAGCAATTCCTGCGAGGTTTAAGATAAAGCTAGAACCCATGACTACTCCGTAGATCTGCTCTCTCATCGCAGCAGGGGTTAATGAGTTCCCCTTACCTTCCAAGGAAGCAGTTATTTCTCCACAAGCCTTGGTGGCTGGTGGCCCTGCTGAAATGACCTTGGGTACTCTAACCCCACTGATCCCTCTCCCATCCCCATTGACGTCACCTCCCATCATGCTGGGGGCAGGAACTGATCAAGGGGGACCACTCCATTGGGCAGCACTCAACATGACCAGAACAAGATGGAGGATTCTGAGTTCTAATGAGATGCTAGGTGTTCAGGAGGGCTGCCTCTCTTTCTCTCCTGAGGTATCTTTTCTGAGGCTGCTGTGGGAACTTTCTAGAAAATGGCTAGCCAGCCAGTTAGGCAGAGAGATATTGAGGGCCTACTGTATGCTAGGGCATACAGCGTTCCCTTCCTAGAAGCAGTGTGGTGAGGATTCTCCAGGAGTGAGGTAGGGGCTGTCCTGGCTGGGGCTGAGAGTCCTCTAAGGAGGTTAGGTTCCCGTTGAAGGTGTTTCTAAAGATGAAGATGGAGACTTGGGCCCCATTCACCACCTGAGAGGAGACAAATTCAGATCTAGTCTCTTGAAAGGTGC
The DNA here is from genome assembly GCF_004785775.1 of Grammomys surdaster. Taxonomy (NCBI): domain Eukaryota; kingdom Metazoa; phylum Chordata; class Mammalia; order Rodentia; family Muridae; genus Grammomys; species Grammomys surdaster. The sequence goes on from NW_021604650.1 coordinate 1,019,801, forward strand.
TGGCCCTGCCCAAGCTGCCCCAGCCCTTTGCTACAACTTGGAGAATTCCCTGGCAGGTTCTGCCTTATCTCAAACCCCAGCCCAGCCCACAGTCTGCTGACTGTTCTCCACAGCACAGTGACACCTGGGACAATACCAAAACCTAAAGGGACTCAAAGCTCCCCAAGCCAGGGAAGAGGGTTGTGTTCTCAAGTGGTTCCCATTCCAACAGCTAATAGAGGCTCAAGAACAGGGCTGCTGGTCACCTCCAGCCAATCAGCCCAGGGCCTCATCCTTCCCAAAGTCACATGACCGCTTATCACTCTAGGATGGGGGCTGGTGTCCAGTAAGAACCAGAATGGCACAGAGAGGCAGGTAGATCTCCAAGTTCAAGCATGGCCTGGTCAACAGGGTGAGTTTCAGGACAATCAGAATTACACAGAGAAATCTTGTCTCAAAAAGAAGAGGAGGAGGAGAACCAAAGCCAGAACCAGAATGGCTGCCTTGCAGCCAAGGGCACTCTAAGGTCCTGGGCCCCTATGTAATGCACCCTGCTCTACTGTTTGGACTTTAAACTAAAAGTTCTCATTCCAAGTCTCCTGCCCTCATCCTCCTAACAATGGATTCTAGAACCTTCCCTTACGCTGCCCCTACTTCCTAGACAGGGAGACCTACCTGGTTTCCCTGGACCATGGCATCCCTGGATATGTGGCATCCAAACCTACGAAAGGCCCAACACCCCAAGCCACACCCTCACAACCCCACAGCCATGTCCTGTGGCAGACTCCTAGCATTCTGTTTAGGAAAGCCGTGACCCATGGAAGGCCACTCCTCTGTTCATGAAACGATGTAGTTATCTCTGGTATTGCTGGTCTACTTCAAGCACTCCAGACAATCAGTGCTCCCTAAGCCGCGCACCGGCCACCTCCCTGCCCTCTTCCACCACGTCAATCCTCAGTGCTGACACAGCCAACTCCCCTTGGCCTCTGTGTCCTGCCTCTCCAAAGGACCCTCTATTCCTGCAGCAAAGTAAATAGGCTCTCTCCGCGCTAACTGACAGCGCAAATGAAATCTTGCGCTCCCCCCTCAGAGATTTACAGGGGAAGTGAAATCTTATTTGCACCGCTGCCAAGCCGGGGCCACGATGAAATTATGCCTCGAGAAGAGACTCGGCCGGTTCCTTGCGGAAGCTGCTGCATCAGAGATGGGCTTATTAAAAGCCACGGTGGCCACATTTCAACCTGTTTCAGGTGTTAAGTAATTTACTGCCACCCAGAATTCAGTGACAGGTTTTTATCATTTTTATTTCTATGATGCAGGCAGACACCCCAAGAGATCCCCACTTGGTGTTCTTCCTACTTCCCCCATACTGGGGCACCAGTGGGAAACAGGGTGAGGGTATGACAACAGTGGCATCAGATACCCTTACCTTCCCTAGGGCATCACCAAGGCTCAGCGTTACTGGAAGGGGAAGCATCTAAGAGCAACACACACACACACACACACACACACACACACACACACACACATATTCAGGTCCCATCCATCCCCAGAGAGCCCGCAGGAGGTCTTCTGAAGGCAGCAGAAGCATTAGCTGCATTAGACCTCTCTGTCTTAAGCCAGGCACATGATCAACTGGTCTTTGCTGAGCAACTGTTGTGTGTCAGGCTTTGTTTGGACAGAGCACATAGCTGCCAAGGGTTCCCCATGTCACACAGAGGTCACTTTCTACCCACAAGTATCCAATAAATATTCCTGATGGTTAATGCAAGCCTCTGGGCTGGGACTGGCTCAGCTGGTAGAGTGCTTGCCCAGCATCTACGAAGCCCTAGGTTCTATCCCCAGAACTGCATGAACTTGGAGTGGAGCTGCATCTGTGATCCCACTCAGGAAGCAGAAGAGTCAGGAGTTCAGGGTCCTTCTCAGCTACATACAGAGATCTAGGCTACCCTAGACTATATGAGATCCTGCCTCAAAAGTAATAATAATTTAACTAAATAGAGATGCTCCGTGGTAAGGCATTTGTCTAAATGTGCAAAGCCCTGGGTTCAATCCCCAGTAAAAGGAAAGTACCATTAGGTGTCAGACAGTCTTCCTGTGGAGGCTCTGAAGGAGAAGGTTGAGAAGGCAGAACCCAGACTCACCAGTCATCTGCTCCCTTCCGTCTTCACACTGGACCTCTCCATCAGAGCTGAAGGTATAGGAGGACCTCAGCCCCCGCTGTCCTGGAGAACACCCAGTTTTTCCCCTTCAGTTCCCCCATACTGTTGGGGGATGCAGGGGTTCCTGTTCTTTTAGGAGAACAGGGATCAGAGGAGCTACAGTCTGGGCATTGGGTGGGAAGCAGCCCCATGCCCCCTGTCCCCTTCCTCAGCAGTGCTTGCTGAGGACGGTTTGATGCCTGTGGGCTGTGGGGGCTTAGGCCTATTACAGAGACTCTGGAGGTTTATCCAATGCCTTTCCCAATGCCCCCTTTCTCCACCTGTTTTCATATACTCCAAGAAGACCAAGGGGAATCTTCAAAGTCCAGACTGAGCCAAGAGCAGAAATTCTTTAATTAGCTTTCTCTTGGATTGGGGCCCTGGCGAATGGATTAGTCATGGTAGGGGGCAGGAGGAAGGGATCTGAGTCCTCTTTAAAGCCGAGATTACAAGCCTGGGGTGAAGGACCCTGAGGGGAGGCGGTCTCTGGGGACAGAAGGGCTCCTGAGTGGGCCCTCCCCAGCCAGCAACTCCTGGAGAGTTGGCAGATGGAAACAGCCAGCAGGAGGATGGAGATGTTCTCTCTTGAGCCCTGCTGTCTTCAGGAAGCTGGTGTGAGAAACTCCTGACGTAGCCCAGGCTGTGTGCCTGAGCCTCCTAATGAGTGTGTGCCTCTTCCCCATGTGACCATTCAGATTTCTAACTTCATAATTAGAGGGGATTTCCTAAAGGGGCACCCATCTGTGAGAGGCAAAGCAGCAGGCCTGATGGTGCCAGGCACCAGGCATCTGTCACCATGTGTCACCACATTACACCCCCAAGGCCACGTGACACAGTTGCCTTGCTTATTCTCACTATAAGCAAGTACCTTTTGTGTTGTTGATTTGTTTTGTTTTTGAGATGGAGTCTCATATATCCCAGGCTGGCCTCAAACTCATGTAGTGGAGGCTGGCCTTGAACTCCTGATCTTCCTGCATCTTCCCAAATACTGAGGTCACAGGGGTGTACTGCCACACCTAGTTTATCCTTGCAGTACTAAGGATCGAACTCAGGACTTAACCTATGCTAGGTAAGCACTCTACCAACTGAACTACAGCCCCAGCCCTTATTCCTGTTGTAAAAGGGGGTGCGGTTCCATCCCTAGCTCTGCATAAACCAGGAGTGGTGTCTGTCTGTGATCTACTCAGTAGGGAAAAGCAAACAAATCAGAAATTCAGGGTCCTCATCAGCTCATATAGAGTGCTACGGCAGTCCTATCTAAAAAACATAACTAATCTTTATATTATTATTATTATTATTATTATTATTATTAGCCCCAAGTTCCAAAGCTTGCTCAAGGCCTCAGTAATTGATGAAGCTGTTGAAGCAGGTGTCTCCCATTGCCTGAACTCTGGCCCATGGGCAGCCTTCCCTCCACTATAACTTAGTATCTGTGTTATGGTTCAGGCAGAAGTTAGAGCTGGGTACCAGTTAGAGGTAGCTGGGTTTAAATTGCCCTCAGGCCCTCCATGTGAGAGAGGAAGGTGGCATCTGCCTCAATCTGAGACACTAAGAAGAGAACCTTGGCTGGAGGCTGGAGGCACTGGTGTGGATGACCTAAGAGAAGGGGATGGGGGTGGGGTCCCAGGCTCTGAGCTCCAGGATGGCAGCTCCTAGGCCTTGACTCTCCCACTGGCTCCTTTTTTAAGGAGGTGTACCACACACACCAGGTGGGTAGGTGGAAGATGATTCAAACACAACTGCTCCAGATTTCCCAGGGCTACCCATAGGAAGTGTGAGCTCCCCATCAGTAGTTCCACTGTGACCAGGCCAGGCTGGGCTCTGCAGAGGACTCTGTAGGATGGGCTGGCAAGAAAAGGCACTGCCACCTGCCACCAGCTTTCTATACTAGTGTGATATAGAGGGATAAGCCACTCCAGTAGACTACCCACACACATAACATATGACTGTGTCACATTCTGGGGTATGCCATATGGGAGCTATATGGATCTTCTTTCCCATGATCTTCCACTGTAGCCCCAGCACCTCACAGAGCTGCTGGAGAAACAGGTCATAGCTGAATATGCAACTCACAAGAGAACATCTGACTCAGGTTGAGGGAAGTTCTTAGAGGACCTGGAAGACATTCAGAGTAAGCCAGAAAGGAAGTAGATTCAAGAGTGCTCCCAGCCAGGGGAGTGGCCCATGTCAAAGCTAGTAAGAGACAATGTGCAGTCATAAAACCATCACGGTATGGCACACCTATAGTCTCTAAGCAACAGGATCAGATGGTCACTGTCACCATAGGGAGGTCTAAGCCAATGTGGCTACATGTGACCTTGTCTTAAGAAAGGATGAAAGAAAGTAAATTCTCTCTAGCTGCCCACAATGGAGAGGACTGAAGAGGTGATGAACAGAAAGAACCAGGGAAAACTGGGAATGGCTTATAGCTACAATCCCAGCAATCAGAAGACTTAAGAACTGCCGGATGTTTGAAGCCAACCTGAGCTACACAGTAAATACAGGCCTAGCTGAGCTACAGAGTGAGAGCCTTTCTCAAAAACCAAGAACACCACAGGCCAACATGTGGTGGCAAACCTTTAATACCAGCACTTGGGAAGCAGAAGCAGGGGGATATCAGGGAGCTAGAGGCCAGCCTGGTCTGGTCTATGTAATGAGCTCTAGGCCAGCCAGAACATACTGTGAGACTTGTCTCAAAAACAAAACAGAGCAAAAGAACCAGACTCTTACAACTCAAGGCCTGCTGCATCCCACGTCGCTGAGTTAGCAGTGTATCCCTGGTAAGCCAAAACCCAGAAGCAGCACCTATGGCCTTGAGGTAAGTCCTACCCCAGAAGGACACTGGCCACAGCCCAGGAATCGTGTAGGATGCTGGAAGTAGCTGTGGGGGTGGGAGGAGGGCAGGGAGGAGAGCAGGGACAAAGCACACAGAAAGAAATCTTGTTTGTTTTCAGACATAAAGCAAGCATTGGTAAGCACCTACTATGCGCTGGTGTGAGACATGAGTGGGGCACCCAAAAACCAGCCCTTCCCTGACACTGTGCCACACCTGCTTAAGTGAGTGCTCCCACAGCCATCTCCTTAGTGGGTAAAGAATGAAGCTCTTTGTTTCAATTAGCCTTTTCCTGATTGCTGGCGAAAGTCCGCCTCTCTTCATGTGTTTACTGGCCATTTGTTTTCCTCCTACCGGGAATCGTCTGTCCCCATCTTCTACACAGTTTTCTTCTGGACTCAAAGCTACCGTTTGCATATTCAGAGAGGAGTAGAGAAGCAGCCTTCTCCCAGGAAGGGGAGAACATGCAGACCTCTCTGGAAGGGTCCTGGGACCCAGGGATGTGAATGAAAGGGGAGAGTGTCCCTGATGGATCTCCATCTCTGGCCAGCTCTTAACTCTGCCAGAAGAAAAGGAGCTCTCTGCAGGTGGAGCCCCACCAGGCCTACATCTTGCATGGCAAACCCCAACAGGCTTATTTGTTACTTACTGAAAAGGCTCATGCCAAAGGCTGGCTGGGTACCCTGAGTGGCACTCAATGGGGGCAGCAGATAAACTGGGCATTACGGATAGAGTGGTTTGCATGGCTCCTAGACCAGAATCCCTCCCTGTAGTCCGGAGCACACCTTTCCAGCCTCTCTCCCAGCTTCGGCAGTCCCTGAAGAGTGGCCCTTGAATGGGGAACTTACACATGAGCCCTGCCCCATCCTCAGCCTCCTGACCTCTCAGGCCACAGCACCTCTGCTGTTTATTTTTCCTCCAGTGCATCCCATATTTCAGTGGACAAATAACGCAGGCCATAAAACTGATTTCCAAAGCCCGTAAAGGCAATAACATTTAGGGAGACAGGAAAAATTCAGCCTCCTCCCTTCTCGGAGTAATGACTGCTGGGAGTCCTCCGAGGACATTCCGCAGCTGCAGGCGCTCAGGCTGGGCTGCAGAAGTCCCTGCCCAGTTGGTAAATGGGGGTTCACACATGCTCCTGGGCTCACAGCAGCCACAGAGCCTCTGTGCTCCTGCTTCCTTCTTCTCTGGTTCTGCACCTCCTCAAGAACCATCGGAGGCTGCCTGGCACCCTGGGTCACCCCCACACCCTGTCTCCCACTGAACTCCCCACTGAGGCCTGATGCTGGCTCAATGGCAGACCTACACATTCCAGCATGAGTTCTTTAAGCCCTAGGAGAGAGAGGCACCAGTGTGCTCACTCACCTTTCAGTGGCAGAGGGAGTAGGCTCCCAGTGGGCCTAGATTATTAAGTGTACTTCCAGCTCCATCATTCCTCCCAGACTATCACCAAGTGGTACCCAGCACAAACCATATGGCTACTATGGGCCTCTCCATGCCCCCTCCTCATTAACTCAGTGATAGGTCCACTCAGGGCTCCTAGGGAAAGATGAGGACCCCAGAAAAGTCACTTCATGTCCCCACATCAAAGCTTTCCCCTGGGTAGTTCTGGATTCAGACATTGCTGGGGACGCTGGAGTTGTGTTCTGCAGTGGCTGGGAGGGCAGGCAAGAGGGGGAAGAGGTGCCTGGAGGCAGGAGTAACCCCAGCGACCCCAACAGACACTGCCTGGGAATCCTAAAGATGCTGGGAGGCAGGGAATTCCAGGACAGAAGTCTTCCCATCAAGCTGATGTATGTGCCTGTCATCCGAGTACCAGGGAGCCAGAGATATTGGGATGAGCAGTTCAAAGCTATCCTGGGCTCCCTGAAACCATGCCTCAAATAAACAAAAAACAGCCAGGGAGATAATGCAGTGGACATTTTAAACACAAGACCTTCAGATCACCAGAATTTTTTTTTTTCTTTTTAAGCCCAATGTGGCAGAGTACACTTGTGGTCCCAGCACAGAGCCCAGGGAAACAGAGGGGAATCTCTGGGGCTCAGTGGTCAAACAGCCTTATTAATGGGTGAGTTTCAGCCAGTGAGACACACTATCAAAACCCAAGACAGCTCAAGGACATTTGCTGCCAATCCTAACAACCTGGGTTTGAACCTCAGGACTCACACAGTGGAAGGAGAGACATGACTCAGAAAAGTCATTCTCTGGCTTCCATATGCACAACATGGCATAATCGTGCACACATGCATAGGCATGCACATGCACGCATGCACCTAAATAAAGATACTTTTAAATTTTTAAATAAGGTAGACGGCTCCCAAGGAACAATGTCTGAGGGTGTCTGTCTTCTGGACTCTATATACACACACGCCCATGTACCCACCCACACACCCACACTCCACACACACACACACAGACACACACACACACATACACACCCACACTCCACACATACACACACACTACACACACACACACACACACAGAGGCTCCCCTCTTCAGGACACATATTATTTCACCAAGGACGGTGGTCTCTCAAGCCAGGAGGGAACATCAGAGTGGCTTAATCCCACTCCTGGAGTCCCTTATCCCCCACTTTTGAAATTTAACTACATCACTACAAGAGTTAGTATGAATCAAGTGTTGGAGAGAAGAGACAAGAGGATGTGGCACCACTCCCCACCCCACCCCCACCCGGCCTCCCATACTAGGCCTTCCAGAAGGTCAGCAGCCCTTGGGAGCAACGTGGAAGTTGGCAGGACCTCGTGCTGCCAGGGGGCTCCAGTGCACATTTGCATGGAGCCCTTGGTGGCATGCTGGAATTTATGCAGCCGCCTGCCCGTGCGGTTCCTAAGGCGAGACGAATCTCCAGGCCGCTTTTCTCAGCAGGAACAAGTCTCTCCTTCAAATCGATGGTGACACATTTCTAAACTCCGATGTTAAGGAGGGAAAGATGTTGAAGGCCCCCTGGGGGGACCCTTATTAGTCACAAGCTCATGTGAGAGGAATCACATTGGCAGGCTCAGCGGACCTAGGCAAGACAAGAGGCCCAGAGACCAGGTCACCAGGGGAGGAGAGGCAGGAATCACAGCAGCAAACAGGAAGCAGAGGGAAGGTGAACCATCAGATGGGGTTCTGGTACAATGAATAAGCCATCTGTAGGGGAGAGGACAGCTGAGAGCTGGAGGCTCTGTTGATAAGGCACTTACTTCATTTGTGAGCCATAGATTCAATACCCACAGAAACTGAGTGTGCTAGCCCACACCTGTAATCCTAGTCCTAAGAGGACCAGGAGTTCAAGGTCATCTTCCCAAACTGAGAAACATAAAACCTAGACTCTTATTTCAAAAGAAGAGGACTAGCCAGGCAATGGTGACACACACCTTTAGTCCCAGCACTCAGGAGGTAAAGGTAGATGGATCTCTAAGTTCCAGGATAGCCAAGACTGCACAGAAAAACAAAAAACAAAAACAAAACAAAAAAAAACAAAAAACAAAAAAGCAGGGGGTCTGGCAATAGCAGTACATGCCTTCAGTTGGGAGGCAGAGGCAGCCTCGAGGCTCTCTGAGTTTGAGGCCAGTCTGGTCTACAGAACAAGTATACCAAAATGTATTAGTTGTTTTTCTATTGCTGTGATAAAACATCATGATCACATTATATAGGAGAGGGTTTGTTTGGCCTCATAGTTGCAGAGGAAGAGTTCATCATAGCAGGGAATTCTGTCAGCAAGTGGCCGACATGGGGACAGGAACAGCTGAGAACCCACATCTCAAGCCACAAGCAGGAAACAGAACACAAACTGGGACTGTCCCAAGGCTTTGGAACCTTAAGACTTCCTCCGGTGACCATGGCTTCCAGGCCACACCAACAGCACCACAACTGAGACAAGCATACAAATGTCAGAGCCTATGGGGACGTTCTCATTCAAACCACTACACAGGGTTACATAGTAAGGCCTGTCTCAAAATAAAAACAACTCAAAAACAAAACAAAAGACCAGTTGAGTTCTGTAAACACTGTAAGGAAAAAGAACTGTCGATCGGCATAGGGAGGCTTTTGAGGCGCCATCTGGGCCGGAGCCACTGTAAGACGGTGAGACGCCAGCGATCAAGCAGCACTGAGAGCCCTGACTACAAGGGAGTCCTGAACCCTAATCGAAGAGACCACAGGTCACCATGAGTGGCAGGTGCCAGGTTTGAAAGAGGGCCTCAAGGAACCAGGCAAGAACCAGAAAGGACATCTGCCAAGAGCAAGGGCCATGCTCTAAGAAAATGTTGGGGCAAGCCTCTTTTGGGGTTTAGTTTCCCTCCCTCCCTCCTTTCTTCCTTCCCCCTCCCTCCTCCCTCCCTTTCTTCCTTCCTTTTTGAGCTTTGGGGATGGAACCCAGGGTATCACTTATGGTAAGCAAGCTCTCTGCCACTGAGCTACGTTTCAAACCCTCAACCCTGCCTTCCTCAGCTGTGTGTGTGTGTGTGTGTGTGTGTGTGTGTGTGTGTCTGTGTGTGTCTGTGTGTGTCTGTGTGTGTGTTATATACATGTATGTGCATGTGTGTGTGTGTGTATGTGTGTGTGTGCAGGTGCCAGCCAGAGGTTGACATCAGCTGTCCCCCAGATTATCTTTTGAGTCAGTCTCTCACTAGACCCAGAGCTCCCCAGCTGGCTAGACTGGGCCAACAAACCTCAGGGGTCTTTCTAGCCCCACCTCACAGAGCTGAGATCACAGGTGTATACCACCACCTCTAGCTTTTTACATGGGTTCAGGGGACTGAACTTGGGCCCCCCTGCTTCTGTAGCAAGCATGTAACTCATTGAGCTGTTTCCCCATGAGCGTAGGTTCTTCTGTCACTATTATAAGGTTTCCAGGACAATTGACTGGGGGTTGCCTTCGGGGAGTGAGGATCTCACTATTAGCCCTGGTTGTCCTAGAACTCACTAAGTAGACAAGGCTGGCTTTAAACTGCAGAGATCTGGCTGCTTCTGCCTCCCCAGGGTTGAGATCACACAGGCAGTACATAGCACACTGTGACTTTGTCCCAGATGACACTGGGCATGCTGAGCCACATCCAAGGCTCACTACAGGGCTCTATGAGCTCAGGTCTGGATTTATTTATTTATTTATTTGTAGGTTTTTCGAGACAGGGTTTCTCTGTATAACCGTGGCTGTCCTGGAACTCACACTGTAGACCAGGCTGGCCTTGAACTCAGAAATCTGCCTGCCTCTGCCTCCCAAGTGCTGGGATTAAAGGCATGTGCCACCACTGCCCAGCAGGTCTGGATTTATTGCACTTATTTTTCAATAGGTTAGGGGCCAGAGATAGCTCAGCCATTAAGTTAGAGCTCTTGTAAGCTGGGCAGTGGTGGTACCTTTAATCCCAGCACAGGAGGCAGAGGCAGGTGGATCTCTGAGTTCTGAGTTCGAGGCCAGGCTAGTCCACAGAGCAAGTTCCAGGATTGCTCTCTAGTGGGCCGGAGTTCTGCTCCCTGCACCCATTTTATACCACTTGTAACCCAACTCAAAGAGATCTAACAGTGTTCCTCTCCGGCCTCTCAAGACATCTGCACACAAGCGACCTACAATCACAGATATGCACACCTACCTATGCATAAATAAAAAATAAAAATAAATCTTAGAAAAAGTCACCTCTAGCTTCCATATTGACTTCCTTGATACTGGCTGTCACCATCCGTCACGCTCCAACCATCTACCTCTCAGGTGCCCGCGTAGTTCACTTGACCCTTGATGTCTCCCTGTTAAGGGACATCTCTGGGGTCCACAGATGAAGAAAGCAGGGCTTGCGGGTTATTGTACCTTGGTGGAGCACACAAAGCTCCTCAGAGGCCACAGAAGAAACTGACTGAACAAAGGTCTGTCAGGCATAACCATGCCACACCCCACCCCTGGCTCCAGAACCACAGGCCCAGCACCATGCTCTGTCTGGAGGAGGGGAGCCTTCCTGCCTCCCACTAGGAAGAGGGTAAGGCAGAGCAGACAGAGGTCAAGGCCAGAGGGGCACTGACAGGTGGCTAGTTGACCACAGAACTCCCTCCTTGGCTCTTCCTAGTCCCCTCCTGACCAAATCCACCTGCTTCCTCCCAGCCTTGTGGGGAAAGCTCCCTGGTGCCTGACAGCACTGGAGTTTAGCTTCTCTGACAAGCACAGCAGAGCTCCCCACCAGCGCAAATGTCAATTCTAGGCCATTTGCTTCGTGGATTTTAATGTCCCTGTTTCTCTTCAACATCCATAGCGAGGTAGCCCTCGCTTCTCAAAAGGGATGTAGTGTTTGATGGTGTTTAAACCGTATGTGAAATACAGCCAGGCGGCAATAATCAAACAGTCTCGGGCCCTGCTGGCAGGGGACAGCTGACAGCCAGCACTCTCTCCCACAGGCCACCCAAGGCTCCCATTTTGATGGCAATTACAATGTCTAGAAGGGGAGGAGCTGGGATGGGGGAGTGAGTGGAGATGCTATTCAAGGGCCACTTGTTGGCACTGGGAGGGGGGCAATAGTTATGGGATGTCATGGGGGGGCTTCAACTCAACCCCATCCACCCTCCCAGATTGGCTCTATACCATCCTCCCCTGCCGGCCTCCCCTGCCACCCTCCCCTGCTGTCCTCTCCTGACACCTCCACACAGATATAAATAGGATGTTCCAAGATGGTTTTGGTGCATGCCTAGAATCCCAGCAACCAGAAAGGCTGAGAGAGAAAGACCACAAGTTCCAGGCACTACAAAGTGAGTTCAAGGCCAACCTAGGGAACTTACTGATAGTCTCTCTCTCAAACTAAAGCTAAGACAAAACTGAGGTAGGGGGTATTGTTCAGTGATAGAGCACTTGCCTAACATGCACAAGGCCCTGAGTTCAATCACCTGGACCCAAACTAGTGTATCCCCTAACCTGCCCACTGCAGACAGAGACTAGCATCCTTACAGGGCAGCCACGTCCACTGGAGGGTCCCCAGCTCTGGGGAATAATTAGATGCTGCATTTCTGTGTCTTTATTGTGACCTACTGTACAAACAGCCTGAGCACCTCCCAGGGACAGCCTTACAGACCAGGTGCACAGTTCTCAGACTTGCACTTGTCACTAGGGATCTCCCAGTGTGTCCTGTGGAAAACAGTCCCCTCAATACACCACTAGTTATTATGTGTGACCCCTTCAAGACACTGGACACCCTGACTGGAATCTATTCTCTTCTCTGAGCTCCCTTCAGAAACCCCTGTGAGGAAACATGCCATAGGTACAAAGGCCTTCAGGAGGTGATGGATGAACCAGACCCATCCGTGGCAGTCAGTGTGTGAGAAGGCTAGGTCACAAGGGGCATTTGAGGCTGACCCTCTCCCACCTCTGGGTCCCTATACCCAGCTCAGACCTAAGCACAGCATCCCCGGAAACTGCACCCTTTGATAGATGTTAACTGCCAACTACAGGAGGGGACCATAAAGTGGCCACTTAGAGTGTCAGCAGGACAGGGAATTTGCAAAAATCAACAAAGGCACTTCCAAGGTAAGCCTCTGAGGCAGGCAGCCCTGGGGACTGCAGAGGGGCCTTAGGTGGCATCTACTCTGCCAGCTCTGACCTTGGATTGTAACCAAGTACTGGCAGGGCCTACCTCAGTCATGTGGCTTCCTCAGTAGTATGTCCTCTGTCCTGCCCAGGAAGGCCAGGTCCAGACCTGGAGGATGTGGGAACTGACCCTGGAGGTCTGGAGAGAAGATTCATTTCAAAATACCCCCAAACATTACTGTCTTCACTGACTGGGTGTTGGGAGGGAGGACAGATAATGGTACCCCCTAAGGAGGGGCACCCATGTCTGCCTCACAATACTAAGGCCAGACCCTGAGTCCTCTAGGGATCCAGAGGGTCCATCCTTTCAGGCAGTCTATGCCAGTCCGTGCTGGATCACTCCAGGAGAGCGAGCCAAGAGCTGCAGCTCCAGCCCTTTTCATGCTCCGCCAACTTAATAGTCTCCATTAATTTCAAAACACACACATTCCCATAAGCTCAGTGCTTGGGACAGCATCAGGGACACGGGCAGCTAGCTGCACAGGTGTGGGAGCCGAGGCCAGGTGGCCTCAAGGTCAGGAGGCCCAGGACAAAATGTACCCCAGCCACAACTACATACAGGCAAGTCATAGCCCTCTGAAGAGGGTTTTCTGACATGGTTTAGTGATGGTAGCCCCGAGATGAGGGCAGGGGGCCTAAGTTTGAGACGCTACTCTGCCGCTTTCCTGCTGTGTGACCCTGAGCAGGTCACCATCCCTCTCTGAGCTCTAGTTATTCATCATCTTCCACTACACGTACAAGTACTGTGCAGGTAGGCACACTGAGTCTTGTGTTTCTCTCCTCACCTCCAGAGGCTCACACGCTGCCAGGAAGCCCAGGAGAAGTCCATGAATGTTAACCACTGTCCATATGTATGAAACCAAGAGACTCCTCTGAGGCCCAGAGAGGCAGAGTGGGGCTTGTGCTGGGCCAGAGAGAGGGACCCCAGAGCTGGCTCTCAATAGCACTGGGTCACTTTTATGCACCAAAGGTCAACTAGAGCTCAGGACAGTGAGAGCTCCTCCCATCATTCCCTGTGGAGACGACAGACAGGTGGGTCCTGACCCACAGTGGGACGTTAGCAGAAGATCTAGAGGCAGAAGGAACTTCTAGGGTTCCTCTGAGTCCTACCCACCAGTCAGGCTCACCTCACTGGACTAAGCCCTGGAGGGAGCCTCAATAATTCAGAAGGGATCCATCATTTATGAATTTATATAACATGGCTCGACCTTGTGGAAATGAGCCACTCTTCTGGAGGCATCAGGCCTCTCGATGCTTCTTTACATGGGGAGGGTGGCTGCTGGACCTCCGGCCTGCTGACTGGCCTCCCTGCTCTGTTGCTCCCACGATGCCAGGCTAGCCCAGCCGGGGTTGGGTAAAAAAAGAAAAAAGAAAAAGCCAAGCTGGCTGCGTCCCTTTAAGCCCCAGTGTTAAAGACAATGGGTTTGGGGTTTTTTTTTGTTGTTTGTCTTTTTTTGTGCCAGGGTTTCACATGTAGTCCAGGCTGGCCTCGAAATCACAGAGATCAGTCTGCCTCTGTCTCCACTCCAGAGTGATGGAATTAAAGGCATTTAATTTAATTACCTGGTTCTGTGATCTCATGAGATCCCCAGTCTCTTACTCTGTAAAGAGGGGCACTCCCTGCTCAGGAAGCCTCAGCATCCAGTCAAGGCAACCCTGGGTGGGCAGTCCTTGAAGTACTGGGGGCTGGGACTCGGAACCCAAGACAACTGGACAGTAGGAAGCTTCCTCCAGGCCATGGGGCCAATAAATCCAAACTGTGGTCCCCAGAGCAAGCACCTGTTCACTGTCCACTCACTCTCTGCTTCCCAGCAGCCAGCAAAGACACTGAATTAGAACTTGTCACCAACGGAGTGCTGGGGGTGGGGCAGGCCATATACACATACCCCTGATCTCCAAGACCTAAAGAAGGGCTAAGACTTGTAAAAAGGAATGGAACCCTGGATGGGCAGGAGAGAAGGTTGGCCTGGAGAAGAGGAAGGCTTGAGTGTCAGTGGAGACTAAGGGGAAATTTGACAAGGGGTCTGGGAAGGAGAAGAATGGGGAGAGGGGGCAGGGGGGAGAGAGATGAGGAGAGGAGGGGAAAGATGAGGAAAGAAGAAGATGAAGAAGGGGAAGGAGCTGGAGGATAGGGAGGAAGATGAGGAGGAAGGGGAGAGGGGGAGGAAGATAAAGGAAGAGAGAGGGTGAGCACCCCAGGGCCAGGCCCTGCAGTTCTAAGCTAAGCAAGCCAGGCAGAGGCTGCCATAGTGGCCTCCCTGGCTCTGCTCTGGCCAGCACTGCCCTGCCTGCCCCCGCCCCTGCCTGCCCCCACCCCCGCCTTCCCTTGCCCATGCGGATGCCGAGGTTTTTTTTTTTTTTTTTTTTTTTTTTTCTGTCGGCGGCCGGCAAGCCTCAGCAAACACATTTAAATCTGAAGTGACAGATAAAGCGATTTACGGCGACAGTTTAGCGTCAGATCACTTCCCACCAGGCAGTCGCTGTCCCTGCGGCCCCCTGCTTGCTAGTCCATCAAGGCGGTCTCTAAATCACCCGCTCCAGTCCAGCCGAGGCAGGGCTGGGGGACAGCCAGAGCAGGGCGGGGCACTCTGTGGCCGCTCACTGGTGGCCAGATGCTCAGAGTCAAGGCCTGCTCTTTCTACACACAGAGCTCACTACCTTCGGGGCGGCGCGAAGGGATGAAACAAGGGCTTGGGGACCGTGGGGCGGGGGCGGGGGATAAGAGGCAGGTAGGCTCTTGCAAATCAAAGCCCCAGGACTTAAGCTGAGTGCCACTCTCGCCTTATTTAAATAAATAAGAAGCTTAAAAGTCTCCCTGCGAGGCCAGCTCGTCGCTGTGAGACATGGCTTCCCACCCATTCTTTAAGGCCAGGCCCCAGAACCCAGGCCCCTCAAAGGCCTCCGTGACCCGCTCGCCTCCCGCCACCTCCTTGCAGAATTAATTGGTCCCTGCGGCTTCACGCACACTTTATTCAACCCTCCCTCCCGGCGCCGTGTCACATTATATTCTACTTAGCTGCTCTTGCTCCCGACTTCCCCAGGACTAATTTACTGGGGCCCTCTGTGTGTCAGGCCTAAACATGTGTCATCTTCACTCCCACACAGGCTGGGGCTGAGGATGATGGCTGTTTTCAGATGAGGACCTGAGGGATGGGAGGTGCTGGCAGGAGCCCCCAGATTCTACTCCAAAGGCCTCAGTGCCCTGACACACAGTAGCCTGAGATTGCTCTGAAGAGAAAAACAGCTGTGTCTCTGCACAAAGTGTGACATTCATGTATGCTTTACCCTAAGATGACTCTAAGGCCAAAGCTGGGCCACTGGACCCCTGAGCTGCCGGAGAATGAAGGTCTTTGTGTTCAGACTTACTAATTGGGACTTACTTGGCCATCTCAGGCACAGGGGCCCACAAACACCAGATGTGGTGTTAAGGACACACCCATCTCCTGAGGCACAGAGAAGACTCAAGCACTGTAAAGGTCACCACACCTCCCACCTCAAGTGAAGAAGCCCAGACACAGTCCTAGGGGTCAAAGGAAGAGCTAGAGACACAGCACTGCCCCCAGCGTTTCTGACACCTGGAGGGGGGGGATGGCCACAGGGGGCTCCGAAGCTTCTCTTGCCTGTGTGGCAGTCAATTTAATTAAGATGGATATGGCATATCCCTGCGGGCAGGAGCCGCAGCCAGCACAGATGGCAAGAGCTCGGGGCTCTCTTGGGCACTGCCCTGATGGCCTTGGTCATCAGCCCATGAGGCAGCCATGGGGAAAGTTTAGTAAGTTTGTCTTGCCCCTGTGACCTTAAGCCCTGTCACTCACTAGCCAGGCATTCCTCCTTCTCTCTGCCCCAAGCATCCTATCTCTGCCACACAGCATACATCCACATCACAGACACTCGTGTACACCGTCACACCCCACCACCTCAGTCACATCACTCACACTATTAAGGCAGATTTGAAATCAGTCCTGGGCTTCAAATTGCCAGGTGTCCGGTAGAAAACTGGGGGTGGGGTGAGGGTGACAGGGTGGGCACTGGACCTCCACTCTACAAGCACCCTTGGTCCTACACCAAGGGACAGAGTGGCCTCTGGCCTCCCTACAGATGCTCTCCCGTAAGCTTCCCACTTCTCAGACAGTTTTGTTCTGTTTTGGTTTTTTTGTTTTTTTTTTGTTTTTGTTTTTGTTTTTTGTTTTTTGTTTGTTTGGTTGGTTGGTTGGTTTTTCGAGACAAGGTTTCTCTGTATAGCCTGGGCTGTCCAGGAACTCACTCTGTAGACCAGGCTGGCCTCGAACTCAGAAATCCGCCTGCCTCTGCCTCCCAAGTGCTGGGATTAAAGGTGTGTGCCACCACTGCCCGGCCCCACTTCTCAGATTAGGAGTAAGATCCAGGTCTCCCCATTCCCCCACAGACCCCCTCGGACTCTCCCTACATCCCTCTCCTCCATGTTCTTGAAGCTGGAGTGAGGCCCAGGGGGACACTCCTCCCCATCTGGAAACAGACAAAGTGAGAACAAAATGAGGATGGTCAGACAGACAGACAGACAGACGTGTGTGTGTGTGTGTGTGTGTGTGTGTGTGTGTGTGTGTGTGCGCGTGTGTGCGTGTGTGTGCGCACACACACACAGTGGACGCTCTGGTGGAGCTTCAACACCCCAGCCACTCCCAGCCCACACTGTGCTCCACAGGGGATCATATGCCCACAGGCCAAGGCTACCCCTGGCTTCAAAAATAAAAATTTAAAAATTCCCACCCCGAGATAATTGCTCTCTCCTCTTGCCTATTGTGGTGGCTCTGCGGTCGGCAATGAGAAGCAATTATTCACGGCTAATGATTATAATCAAGTCAAATAGAATTTAATGGACACGCATTCTCTTCCTGCTTGAAACTTTACATATGAATTAAGCACATATGGGTTTCACGAGGCTCGGACGCAGATTTATGCAGCCCTGAAAAGCCCCACATTGCCTGCGACTTTTATTTCACTAATAAAGGCTGATTTATGGGCTCCTCAGAAACGCAATCTCTGCTGCCCCCTGGTGGGTGATGCTGACAGGGTGCCGCCAGTGCCCAAAAGATCCCAGGGGGTTGGGGAGAGAACCCAGGCCACTGAGGACTTCTCTGACCAGTGCCAATACTTGCATCAAACACTGGGGATGCAGGCTCTACATGGGAAATCCATGTTGAACTACTGCTTGCCATCCTGGAAGGGTTCTGGATCCTGACTGACTCTCTTTCTAGAAAAAGATCTCAAGAGAATAGACTAAAAGGTGTTGGGTCCACTAAGGCAAGTGAGAGGAGGAACGGCTGGCCATCTACAGGAGCAGCAGGTCCTTGGGCTTTTTGAGTTGGCACCCAGCATGATGCTAATGGTGTCACCAGTGCAGGTGTCGAACCCTTGGCTCCCGTGCAGGTGGTAAATGAGTGCCATTCCCACCTAGTGTCCCCAACATTCCCACCTAGTGTCCCCAACACCTCGATAGATCACTTTCCCTCATCCCCATGATGCAGAGACAAAAAGATGCCTGGCAAGTACACCTCCCAGGCAAGTACACCTCCTAGGCAAGTACACCTCCCAGGCAAGTACACCTCCCAGGCAAGTACACCTCCCAGGATGCACCATCCTGGGGGAAGCATGGCCGATAGTGCCACCAGCCCAGAGCAGCTAGCTCGACTAGTGAAAGAGCTAACAGGCAGATCCATGCAGCCTATACCAGCCTCCGGAGCTCTCTCCTGCTCCCGTGACACTTACTTTGGTCCTGGAACCCTCACTTGTTCACCAGCCAGGCTGCCTGTTTTTTTCATTGTCCATTTTACAGCTCAACAGGAAAAGAACCACTGGGTGCCTGCCACACCTTCAGCAGTGACCGGCAGGGTCAGGTGCCAGGACAAGGCAGAGCCAGGAGACTTCCTGAGGACCTCTGGGGTGGGCAACAACATTCTCCCTGATGGGTTGGTGCAGCATGTGCAAACCAGATAAGGCTGTCTTCAGTGAGATAGATTTGTTGAACTCCCCGCCACCTATCAACCATGTCAGGTTCTCCAGGGAGACACACAGACTCAACAGCAGAAATGCAAAGGTAACCCAAGCTCTCTCTGGCATTGAATGCCAGCCAACACCTGTGTGCCTGAGACAGGCAGTGGGCTAGGGGGTGGGAGGTACAGTAATGGTCCTCTACGAATACCAGCCTAGAACCCTGCCAGAAGTGCCACCCAGATCACAAACAGAAAGGACCAGGGAGCAGCCACCTCTGCTGGGTGCCTAGTTACTTAAGGAGGCCAAGAGGCATTGACAGCATCAGCAGCTCCCTGTTCTAGAGTCCTGGAGGAACCTACTCCCTTGTCAAGACTCAGGTATGGCAGAGCAAGCCAGGTGACAGGAGGTCTAGAAACACCTGGGGTGCCCTGGGCTGCAGGGGGGGGGGCTGAGGTGCCCTAGGCTTCACAGGGGAGGGGATGGTATGATGGGGTTTTTCCTGTGAGTTGGAGCTCTGTGCTAGGAGTTCTACCCTGATATTCACAGAATGAGAGAAAAAGACACCTCAACTACCTGCTATAGTTCCTGGGGGGTTGTATGAGGGAGGGAGGGAAGCCACCCGACATTGTTCCAGGAAGTTCCTACACATGTGCTAGATTTACTAACCCCAGACACCAGTTCCTGATGACTCCAGAGCCCTTCCCAGAACCTCTTGACCTCAGCCAGACAAACACCGCCTTCTTCCCTCCCCCCACAGAAGCAGCTGCCTCCACTCTGCTCATCACAATAAACCGCCAAGCCAGCAAGAATTGACCACGTGCAGGGAGCTAAACAGCTCCCGGCCCAGGCACTGGAGAGCTGCCAGGGGGGCTGAGGGACCCTCTGTACTCTCCCTTCCCCCTGTGAGCTCCCTCACCTGGCCAGGTGTGGAGTGAGGCAGGACTAGTGGAGGTGGGGGGCAGCCACAGTCCCCACCCCTGCCCTAGGATGAAGAGAGTTGGCTCTGGCCTCTTCTCAGAGGCAGCGAAGTGTGGCATCCTTCCAGCCAGCTCTCCCCCATCCTCACTGCTAATGGGCCTCAGAGCTGCAAGGCAGCTTGGCAGAGGGAGGTGCCCCCAGAAGGCAGGTCAGTGCTTCAAGAGAAGATGAGCCCAAGTGGCAGCCATGCTGGGCTCCAGTGGCGCCAGCAGGCCATCCACACTAGCCTCTCTGGAGCCAGGTGGCGCCCACCCATTTTTGGCACACCAACCAAGCCTAAGGTGACAAAGTGCCCCCCACTCCAGGCCTCTGACTCAGGCCAGTCACTCACCAGCATTGACAATGGCATCCACCTCCAGCTTGGTGATGTCCCCACGAAACAGGGAGATTTTCTCATTCAGCTGCTTGTCCTTCTTATACTTGGGGTCCTCCACCTTCACAGACACCCCTGGAACAGGTAGGGTCAGGGGGTCACACAGAAAGCCTTCACGGAGAGTCACTGAAGAGCCAGAGCCCTAGTGACCACTGATGCTGATGGTAAATCCTGCTGTGGATGACACCTACTGTGTGTACATAGGCCTTTACAACAATGCTCCAGAAGGTCTTAGTGATATCACATACTCTGATCCTTTTTCCTATTCTTTTGAGACAGGCTGGCCTCAAACTTACTACCCAGCCAAGACTGACCTTCAATTCCTCATCTGCCTGCCTCTACCTCCCAAGTGCTGGGTTTACCAAAATGCCTGCTGTGCCTCCATGTGGAGTTTCACACACTCTGTTTTATAGGTATCACAACAGAGTCTGAGGTGGGATAAGTGGGCTGACTGAGGCCATGGGCTATCAGACCTGCACGTTCAGGGATCAGAAGTTCCCCAGCACGCCCTTGCAAGCAAGTGCATCCCAGAGTCCAATCCCGGCTCCCAGTAACTGAGTTACCCAGGGTGGATAGCTGACGTGGCCAGAGCTGGCTTCCTAATGCTGTCATGGGACTGCAAACCAAACTGGCCTCAGGCAGTGTCAGTAATTAAATGAGGTGACACATGCAGAGAGCCTGGATGTAGGGAGCACTCAGTTGGTACTCCTGGATGCTTCTGGAAGATTCTCCTAGGTCATTCTGCGGGGTGGGGCTTCCATGCCCAAGGAATAGGGTGTACCTTTTGCTGTCTCCTTCCACGTGGGGATCTTCTTCAGCTTGATGAAATCCTTGCAGAAGTAATGTTCCTCCCTCTGCTTGTCACTCAGACCCTTCAGAAAGGCTGCAGGGGCAGGACAGGCAAGAGTGGTCAGACTAGTCCTCTTCCTCCTGAGGACTCCTGCTGAGTCCAAGGGTATAATCTGATCCTACCAGCCAAGCTTCCTGTGGCCCTCTGGGACAGAACCACTGCAGACTCTACAACATTTTGTCCTGCTGTCTTTGTTCAAGAAGGAAAACTGGGGCCCAGGAAGACTGAGGGACTGACTTTTTCAGTCACTAAGAACCCAGTTTAGAATTCAAGCTGGCCATTTCCTGGTACCTAAGCATCTCTCTAGATCCCTTTGTAGGGATTTGTAGGGGGATAAGATGCCCCTTGGAGAACAATTGCAAACTCGGACACATCAAGCAAGGCAGGATGATGATGCTCTGTCCCTTATCAGCCATAGTGTCACTAGCTGTAAGACAAGGATCCTCAAAGACAGACTCTGGCAGAGTCTGCCTAACATCAGCACTGGCTAGGGTTTCTATGCAGCCTGGAGGCAAATGTTCCCATTTTCATAGATGAGGCAGCAGGGACTTGGGAGGCAGCCTGAGGTCACTCAGGTGGTGAGAAAGGACCCAGGCGCCGGGCGGTGGTGGCACACGCCTTTAATCCCAGCACTTGGGAGGCAGAGGCAGGCAGATTTCTGAGTTCGAGAGTTCGAGGCTAGCCTGGTCTACAGAGTGAGTTCCAGTACAGCCAGGGCTACACAGAGAAACCCTGTCTCGTAAAACCAAACCAAACCAAAAAAAAAAAACAAAAACAAAAAAACAAAAAACCATGCCCCCACATGCTCACAGACTCTGAGTGTGTCAAGTTGGTCCCTCTGCCCTGTCAGACCTTCCCTTGCCACCAGGATAGGGCATCTCGGCAACAGCTTAGTCCAGGCTCATAGCTCACAGGCTCCCCCTCCTGGCATGAGGCCCTCTATACACTTAGGCTCAGCCCAACCACCGTCCCTCAAACACAAGGACAACACACAGCAAAAGTCACATGAATGAATACAAATGGCATCAGAAGACAGGCAGGAGTTGAGTCTGGGCATGTAGACCAGCTGGTAGAATGCTTACACAAAGCCCTGGGTTCCAACCCTCCTGTAGATGAGACTCAGCTCAAACTTACGACCTAACCAAGCTGACCCTTGTAATACACACACCCCATTTCCAAACCTATCCTCCTGACTACACCCGCACCCACTGACCTGGGGATTTACTAGCCTGTTCCTCAAACACCCTGGTGATTCCCTGCCTCAGGCCTTTGCATTTGCTCTACCTGGAATGATAGTTTTCTTTCAGGTCCCCTTCTTATTACCCTCTCCATTTCCTTCTGTGCTTCCCACCAAGAATCTTGAGAGTTGGCCTTGGCTTATGTACGTTCCTTCCTGGACCTTGGCTAATAAGATCCATGTGAGGAGCCCCCTGTTCATCACCAGCACAGCGCACAGTGTGTGTAAGGGTCCATGGGTGACTCAGTGGAGAGTTGAGACCTGAAGGTTGAGCGATCAGTCATCCATACAGAGGGCCTGCCTGTACAGAAAAGCACTGAGGCAGGGGGTGCATCTGGAGGTGATGTGAGGGAAGCTAGAGCAGCCTGGGCAGACAGGGAAGGTGGGACACACAGGGGCGGAGAAAAGCCACGTGGTGCTTTCACTCCCTTTTGGCTCCCACTACACTCAAGGGCAAGTCTGAGCCTCGGTTTCCTTCTCTAGGTCAGAGACAAGGTCTATCAAGATACTGAAGGTCTGTGATCAAGACCCTGTGTCTGGGCTGTGAACACTGGTTCAACGGTAATGTGCTTAGCTAGCATCCATGAGTCCTAGGTTCAATCACCAATTACAGCTTTAGAAAAAGAACACAGGACTGCAGTGTGACCCTTTTGTAGCATCACAGGCTCCTCCTGGGGAGGGGCGCCCAGCAGCACAAAATTCAGGAGGAGAAAGCCTTTCTCAGGTGGAGAGCAGGGCAGGTGGGGCTTCAGCCATTATTTAGCTCCACAAACTAGTTATCGTGTGCTATCATGACCGAAGACACCCTGAATCTTGGCACAATCAAGTGTGGATCCTTCCAGCTGGCTAGACCTGGAGCTGGCACCAGGAAGCTATGGTTACACCAACCAACAGCTTGCCAGCCACTGTAGACCAGCTACAGGCGCCACTGAAGTGGTCAGGCTGGAACCAACCCTGGCAACACATATGAGTTCCACTGCCCAAGGACACCTTGACCCCTAGCAAACACATCTGACAGATGCCAGAAGAGAGGTAGAATGATCCAGCCCTTATCACAGCCAGATGAAAGAAACCTGGGGTGGACTTGTCTGTCCTTCTCCCCTTCTCCATGACATTGGTGGCCTGGTTTGAACGGCCACAGTTCACAAGGCCCACTTTCTCCAGTGGGGTTCAAACAGAGCACTGCCACCAACCACAACACCAATCTCAGAGACATCTGTCAGTCTATCCCTGTCAGCGCCCATCCCTAAATATACAACTTTAAGAAGCCAACATGAGCCAGGTATGGTAGCTGTCACCCCAGCACGTCAGGTAGAGGCAGAAGGATCAGAAATACAAGGCCAGCCTGGGCTACATTAGACACAAACAAAAGGCCAGCACACCAGCACTGTGTCCCCATCTCCAAACAAGGTCCTGGCCAAGGCAGGTTCCTGAGGTGTTGAGTGGCACACCACTGCCTGAGTTGCTTCTCTCCCCAACTCCCATGCACTTGTTCCTCAGCGTGGCCCCATTCCTCAGGGTCACCTCCCAGGCCTGCTCTGCCACGCCCAGGAGTCACTGCCGGCCCCCTTCCATGAGTCAGATGCAAACTTAGAGCATAAGTGGGTTTTATTTTTTATATATATATAAAAGATGTAAAACATGCATTTTCATTTTCTTTCATTTTTGAAGAGGCGAAGAGTATTTCACGGCTCACTGAGACAGGTGTTGTAAAAAGATGTTCGCAGTAAATTTTGATGGGCAAGCCTGACCCCAGACTAAGCTTCCAGAGGCTCGTGGGCATGAAAGCTGGGCAGGAGGAAGCAAACTCTGCCAGAGCCATAAAGCGTGCCAGGCAAACGGGAATTCAATGATGTGTTTTAAGAAGTCTCTTTATGGCACTTTGTAAGACGTCGTTCAGAGAGATGAGACAGGCTGTGGTGGGGGTTAGTGGGGGGGATGGTGGCTGAGTCTGCAGAACACCAGGTGGGTACAGCTGATAAGGTGTGCGGCTTCTGTGGCATTAATCACCTGGGAACGGTGACTCATCCAAGCCTATGGCACAAGCAGTGGAGAACAGAGCATGAAGCCACTGCAGCTCTGGACCACACATACTGGGGTGGGTCAAGGCTGCTTCCCTACACGGGAGAGATGCCCTCACCCCGAATTCTCAGGTGTGCCTGGACAGTACGCTGGCTCAGAAGCTCCATCAGAGACACTGAAATGAGGGTCCCAGGTCCTCAGTGAGTCCTGGCCCCTGCAGAAGTATTTGCAGCTGAAGTATTAGGATCATACCATAAGCTACCAGGGGAAGAGAATGCAGAGTGGTGTGTCAGAGCCCAGCACAGAGAGGATAGGAGCCTGGGAAGAGATGAGCAAGGGGGCGTTCTGTAGGCTGGTACTCTAATGTGACCCCAGCACAGCAGCAGGAGCTATTGGTTCCATTTCATAGATAAGAAAATAGAGGCTCAGGGAACATGCAACAGTGACCCTGGGGCTTGCTGGATTCTGATACACCAATGTTCCTTCTCTTTTCGGTACACAGTTTTGGCCCAGCATGAGAAAAGAATTCAAGGCTAAAACAGATGTCCCTAGATGTTCCTCATGGCCCCAGCTAAGTCCCCTCAAGCCAACTGCCTTTCATTGTTTTTTTGTTGTTGTTATTGTTTTTTTAGATTTATTTATTTATTTTATTATGAATACACTGTAGCTGTCTTTGGACACACCAGAATAGGGCATCCGATCTCATTATGGATGGTTGTGAGCCACCATGTGGTTGCTAGGATTTGAACTCAGGACCTCTGGAAGAGCAGTCAATGCTCTTAACCGCTGAGCCATCTCTCCAGCCCGCCTTTCATTGTAAATATTTCTAGTCTTGTTTTTTTTGAGACTGGGTTTCTCTGCGTGGCCCTGGATGTCCTGGAACTCATCCTGTAGGCCATCCCCAAACTCTCAGAAATCTGCCTGCCTTTGCCTCCGGAGTAAAGTGTAATTAAAGTGTATGCCACTGCCCAGCATCCAGTCTTCCCTTTAGGTAATTTGTTTTTAGATTTATTTAGTTTATTGTACTGTATGAATGTTCGGCCTGCATGTGTGTATGTGTACCTCTGATGCCTTCAGAGGCCAGACGGGAGCATTAATCCCCTGGACCTGGAGAATCAAGGGTGATTGTGAGGCTCTATGTAGGTGCTAAAAATTGAACCCAGGTCCTTTAAAAGAGTAATCAGGGCTCTAAACCGCAGAGCCATCTCTCCAGCCCCTATTTCCAGTCTTCTAAACAGGTTCTAGTTGGGATGGGGGGCATCGTGGCACCCAAGAACCCAGGGGATTAGGTTAACTAACCAGTAAAAACAGATCTGGCAGAAATCTGCCCCGACAAAGGTTCATGGCTCCACAGCTGGTTTGATCACCAGCGTCATTTAACCCAGGTTTGGTGGTGCACACCTGTGATCTCAGCATTTGGAATAATGTATAGGCAGGAGGATCAGAAGTTCCCCCATCATATAGGGAGTTAGAGATCAGCCTAGGCTACAGGAGACACCGCTTCAAAAATAAAACAACAAAAGGCCTACATGTCTCCTGATGAAGGGATCCAGCCTGGTGGCTGTCCTGATGTGGAAGATTAATGAATTCAGAGAAGCAGACAGCCAACATGGAGGTAAAGAAGGAGCTGAGCCCTGGGCAAGGCCTCTCCAGCTGGACCACAGCAGGCAACGGACATGCTGCAGATCAAAGGTAGAACAACGCCCCATAAGGAGATTCTTTTGGGAGGGTCGAGCCCTTCCAAAGCACTGATGCTTGCCCTCCTGCCTCTTACCTACACTCCTGCTGTCGGCTTGCAGCCTGCAGCCTGCCTCTGGCTGCTTGAGATTATGCTTTGAATCTGAACACCCCCACAGACTCAGGTCACATTTTAAAGGCTTGGTCCGGTGGTGGGAGTTGGCTGGCAGGAGCAGGAGGTGGTCATTGCAGGACAGGCCTTGGGCCTCCTCATCTGTCACTCCCTCCAGCCACCACAGTCCTACTTTCCTTTTGAGATGGAGTCTTGCTATGTAGCACAGTCCTTGCTGTATAGCCTACACCAGTCTCCATCTCCCAGCAATCCTCCTGCCTCTACTTCAGATGCTAGGAGCACAGATATGCACCACGATGATCTGAGCTACATCACCATGCCTTGTGCATGGGGATCTTCTGCAACCACGAATCAAAATAAGTCTTCCTTCTTCTTTCTTCCCTTACATGGGATTAGTGTGGCCACCGACAAGCCAAAACTGGCACATCATTGCTCTGGATGAGAGTGTGCCACTGGGCAACCCAAGACTGTGCCTTGGCTTTCCCAGAGAGTGAGGAGGCCATGCCTAAGGGCCAGGAATTTCCACACCCACTGCTATTATATTTCTTCACCCTAAACTGCCTACACATCAGTCTTGTGTGAGTCTGTGTGCCAGTCTTTGACAGAAAATCACCCAGGGAAGCCAGCATCTAGCTATATCCCTGAACACACATGTCCACTAGAGACAGGTGTCAGAATGGTATAAGTAACTTAGACCCACTAAGAAACCCAAGTGCCCATCTGCAGAATGGATATCCAAACTGTGGTACATTCAGATGGAATACTGTACAGAGGTAAAGATGCATAAACTGTCACAGTGTCCATGTGGACGACAGAGTGAGGTCCAGGCCAGCCTGGACTATAGAGGACAACTTTGATTGCTGTATTGTTTTCAGACATAGGGGCTCACTATGTAGCCCTGGCTGGCCTAGAACTCACTTTGTAGACCAGAACGACCTGGAACTTATAGAGATCTGCCTGCCTCTGCCAAGCAAGTGCTGGGATTATAGGTGTGTGGCACCAATCCTAGTCTTTTTTTTTTTTTCTTTACAAAACACAAAGTCTTTGAAGCAGGTAGATCTCTGAGTTTGAGGTCAGCCTGGTCTACATAACAAGGTCCAGGACATTCAGGACTATATAGAGACTCTCTCAATGTCATGGTTTGAATATGTTTGGCCTAGGGAGTGGCACTATTTGGAGACATGGCCTTGTTGGAGTAGGTGTGTCACTGTGGGCGTGGGCTTAAGACCCTGACCCTAGCTGCCTAGAAGTCAGTCTTCCACTAGCTGCCTTCAGATGAAGATATAGAACTCTTAGCTCCTCCTGTACCATGTCTGCCTGGATGCTGCCATGCTCCCACCTTGATGATAATGGACTGAACTTCTGAACTTGTAAGCCAGCCCCAATTAAATGTTGTCCTTACAAGAGTTGCCTTCGTCATGGTGTCTGTTCACAGCAATAAAACCCTAACTAAGACACACACACACACAAACAAAAAAAAACCCAAACAAACAAACAAGAGGAGATGTAGATCAGACCACCCCCCATTTCCATGTCCAGAGCCTGCTGTCCCCTGATAGGCCACCTCTGACCTTCTCAGCTCAGGTGGTCCCAGCCACTTCTTCATAGTGCACAGAGGACTATGTCACCATAGTGTCCACTAGACAGACTGTTGCCTGGCCACTCACTGCTGAATCCTTCAGTGCTGGCTCCAACGGGGCATGAGGTAAGTTTATTGAGTGAAGGCCAAGGAGATAGATGGCTTAGTGGGTGAATAAATGCACCTGCTACATAATCCCAGACACCAGAATTTGATCCCCTGAACCCATGTAGAAGCCTAAAAGCCAGACGCAGTAGCAGTGGCATCTCTAATCCCAATAAACCCACTGGAAATGGCAAGCAGAGTCTCCAGAGCCTCAAGGACCAGCTCACCTGTCTTACCCAGACCCAGCTTGGCATAGAAGGGGAGAAAACAGCATCAGTACAGCAGTTGAGGAATCTCAGGTCCCATGAGCTTTCCCAGGTTAGGCTGATTTTCAGGGTCACCAAGGAAAGGGGAGCTAAGGGGAGAAAGGCTGGAGTCTAGAAATAAAGGCAGGCCCTACACCAGGCGTGGTACTGCCCCAACTCTGCCTCTTCCTGGGTTGCTAGTCTCCATGGGTAAGCAGGACTCTAAGGAGAAACACTAACTCCCTCTGCTGGAATTCTGGACTAGCCCTGCAACTCCCGGCCAAGGTTGAGGGAGTGGCAAGTTCTGATTGCTCCCAAAGAAAACCTTCAAGTGCTTTAGGATCCCGGGCAGACTTGCAGCAAGAGGGAGTTCTCTTTTCTAAAACGGAGCCAATCTGAGGTTACCTTCAATCCTGCTTGATCCAGGTGGCCCATGGTCACGCCCACCAGCAGCCCAGCCAATGGCCTTAGCCGCTCACTGGGAGGAGGATCCGCTCAGAGTAATAAGGGAGGGACTGTCGCTGAAAGGCAGGGGCAGCTGGACTACCACTCAGAGCTATTTGGGACTCTGTACTTTGCACTCCAGCTAGAGACTAGGTCGTCCAGGGCCCGTGGTCCCTTCCTGGCAAGCTCGTCCAGGGGGAGAAATACTTTCATTCTTGGGGGAGTCAGTGATTCTCACCAGCCCAAGCCCGATGTCGAACTGCTCTCCAAGTTCTTTGAGTCCAGTCCCTCAAGAAGGGGCAGAGTGCTGGCATGGGGCCAGAGGCCAGCAGGAGGGCAAAACGGGCACCTACCATACTCCCAGAGAGGCTGACACCCGAGCTGCCACTCTTGGGGCTATCTGACCCTACCTAATAGGCCAAGTTTTCACACTTTGGCTTTGCACACTCCCAGCCTGACCTTGGGGAAGTGGACTCTGGCCCTGGGCCTCAGTTTCCTTCCTGTGCATGCATGGAGGACCGTGGCAAGTCCCAAAGGATCTCGGGGGGGGGGGGGCTGCCTGGAGACCATTGCTGAGGTAAGGTCGCCTTCCTCACTCGTTTAGTCAAGGGGTAACCTGGTGTAGGAGCTGGGCATGGATATGGGCTGAGGGGGTTCCCAAGTGTCTCAGGTGCTCGTGGAGTGCCATTCGGCCGGGGAGACCCACGCCCTGCGCTCACACTTACATTTGGCCTCCTTCCAGTCGGTGGAGGTGCTCAGGTCCACCTTCGCGGCCATGGCCAGGGGGGCCCAGGTGCGCACCCAGGCTCCACGCCCCGCCGCCCCCCACGCCCCAACTCCCGCCGAGGGCCACGCGCAGTAGCCGTGCTCGCTCAGCGCTACCAAGGGACCGCACGCACTGCCACGGGGCCGCGGGCCACCCGCCGAGCGGCCGGGCCAGGGGCGCGGGGAGACCAGCAGCTGCCCCGCCGCGCGCAGCTGTGCCAGGCGGCCGGACACTTGACTCTGTAGCGACATGAGCAGGCGGTGCCGGGCGGCTCCCCGCCCACTCTGACTCTATTTTCGGTGCTCCGGAGAGTCGCGCTCGGTCCCTTATTTACTCTGGGACGAGAGTGGCGCGTGCCAGCCCGTGGCGACCTGCTTAGAGACCGCGGGCGGCGCGCCGCTGGGCACCCTGGAACTTGTAGTTCCGTCCGGGCCCACGGTGCTCACGCACTCGTACACACACGTTCGCACCCAGCCTGTCTGAGTCCTCCCGAGTGTGACTGCAGCCAACCTTCGGAAGCTCGGTGATTCGGCAAGGCACTCGGCGCCTGGGTCTTTCCGCCTAGTTGCGGTGGCTCAAAAGTCAACTCGGTCCCTGTCGCGTGTTTTGCAGGCATAGAGAGACCTGGACTTGTGTTAGCGCCCTACACATTACCTAGCTCTGTGTCTGGTCCACACAACTGCGGGTTCCAGCCTGCCAAGGGGAGGTGATAGGTGCGGCGGACCTATGTTTCAGGTTAGGGAGACTTCTCCCAAGCCGAGCTGGCCGGAAGAGCTCGACCTCCCTTAAGCTCCAAGGGCCAAACGGCGCCGACTGAATTCCACAGTAGCCAGCAAGACAGTGAGATTTGAAAAGAAGAAACCTAGGTGCCAAACCGACGTGGTATGCGGGAGGGTGAGGGCAGAGGATCTTAGGAAAGTTTGGGGTCAGCCTGACTTACAGGGCAGCCGTATAGACCCTGTCTCAGGCAATAGGTCAATCTAACAATATAAAAAGAAGAGAAAGGGATGGAGAGAGAGAGAGAATATGAATCTGGGTGTATAGGAACACTCTGGTGAACTGAGAAGGATAATTTTTGTCTCGTATTCCTTAATGACATGCCTGTAATCCTAACATTCCAGAGGCAGAGGGGAGTCAGGATGATCGGGAGTTCCAGCTTAGCCTCTATCTCATACTCACTTCCACACAAGCCTGGCCTACTTGAGAGCTGGTTGCCAGAGCTACCCAGTGAGACCCTGGGAGACTAGAGGGGAGAGGGGGCGGGATTTAAATCCTGGGGCTGGAGAGATGACTCAGCAATTAAGATCTCTGCCTGCTGTTCCAGAGGTCCAGAGTGCTATTTCCATCGCTCACGTGGTGGCTCAAAAACATCTGTAATTCCAAGGGATGCCACGCCCTCTTCTGGCCTTGTATGGAAGTGGTGCACAGACACACAAGCAAGAAAACACCCAAACACAAAATTTTTTACAAATTATTATTGTGAACCTTAATAGCCAAGCCATCACTCCAGGCCTTGCTCCCAAAACTTTACAAGATTTAGTTCCTGGAAAACAAAACAAAAAGGAGACAAAGCAAAGTGAACGCCCTCCTACTGAAACCTCACCACAAACCTGGCAACATAAGCAATGCAGATTTCTCAGCCTAAGTTCTGTGAGAGGAGAATCTGGCGTGAGTCACCAGAATTACATGCCTCTGGCTTCATTCCTTCCTGGAAGCTCTAAGGGAGGTTGTCCCAGGATTTTAGCCAGAGGTCATGTGGCCCTTCCCATAGTTCCTTCCTGCAGCCTGGAAAAGGCCCGGGCTTCTCCTGTGGTGGGGACCTTGAGAACCTCTGGTTCTCCATCTACCGTTTTCCAGGCTGTGGTTACACTGATCCTGCCAGTATCCAAGAAAAAGTCAGTACTTGCCTACAGTCAGCTGGTTATAGCCTTGGTTTTCCTTTGCCGAAAGCCATCTTCACAGGTTCCAAGGTTCAGGATGTGAGCCACTTGAATGGCCTTCACTTTGCCCTCCATCCTTCCAGTCAAGGACTTGGTAGGGGACTCTGGGAAAAGACAAGGTCCCAACCAAAAGACATTTTGGCTTCTAAGAAGGCTGCCTTCCACTTAGGGCCTGAAATCCATGCCCATGGGGCTTAGCCCCTGGAACTCTGGATAAACCAGAACTCCTGCCACCTAGTACACAGTAGATGCAGTCTTCATTTCCTCCCCTTAATTAAAAATAGATTTTGTTTTTCAGTTGGCTGTGATGGCACACCTTTTAATCCCAACACTCAGGAGGCAGGCAGACCAGTACAAGCCTGGTCTACAGAACAAGTCCAGGACAGCCAGGGCTGTACAGATAAACCTGTCTAGAAAAACCAAAATATATTTTCTTCATACAATATTTTTTTGACTTGAATATGGTTAAAATGACCCATTTTGTTACATAGTCATCTTTGTTGTGGAGCTGTTTCCTTTTTTTTTTTTTTTTTTTTTGGTTTTTCGAGACAGGGTTTCTCTGTATAACCCTGGCTGTCCTGGAGCTCACTCTGTAGACCAGGCTGGCCTCGAACTCAGAAATCCTCCTGCCTCTGCCTCCCAAGTGCTGGGATTAAAGGCGTGTCCCACCACTTTTCTGGGCATACAATATATTCTTATTACACTTCCCTTTCTCCATCTCCTCCCAGATCCTCGATTACTCTCCACACACCCATATCCACACCCTTTCTCTCATTAGAATACAAACAGGCATCTAAAAATAATAGTAAAAAAGTAAAACCAAATAAATTAGAATAGAGACAAGCAAACAAACGACCAGAAGACAAAGAGACAAAGAAAATGCACAGGAAGCACATATAGATGCAGAAATGTGCACATTCCCACACAGATCCCATAAAATCCCTGAGAGGGATCTGTACGGAAGGAAGAGAAAGTTAATGCTGAGACAGAGCATTATGAGACAAGGAACCTCCAAAAATGTCACTGAGTTTGTTTTGTGTTGACAGTCTGTTGTGGAGCCCTAGCAGTGGGTTGTAATGAGACTCCACTGGAGAAAGCTAATTTTTCCTTTACAGGCAGCTGTGTATTGGAGATAGGGTCTAGGTTGGGGGTTGGGGGCTTACATCCATTTCCCCCTCAGTGCGGGGATCTCATTTTTCCCAGAGTCATGCAGGCCCTGGACATATTACAGCTTCCATTGACCATGCCAGCTCAGTCAGTCAACCGGGTCTCAAGGGAGGAAGTGAGGACGGAAAAGAAAAAGACAATTAGACAAGACTATAACATGACTCCAGCCAGTGCTGAGGCTGAAGCGGGTTTATTCTTCTCCATCCTGCTTTTATACCATTCTAAGTAAGTGCAAAGAATAAGGTCAGTTGTAGATCAAGGAACAAGGCAATAAACAAAAAGTCAAGGAATGCTGCAGTAAAGAAAGTCCAGTGACCAGTGTTTCTAGGGGCTTACCAGGATGACCAAGATAACTGAGCCTACCTCCCTGTCCTAGCCCAAAGTCAAATTCCTGACTGAAACCTACTTCTTTGTTCTAGCCCAAAATCAAGTTCCTGCCAAGTTTCTAGAAGTGGCCCCAAAAGCTCTCCACGCTCTGTGAGCTCATGTTTGTCAGTGCTGCCATGTTTAGAAAGCCAGGTTTCCTTGGTGTCCCTCATCTGCTCTGGCTCTTACACTCTTTCTGCCTCCTCTTTCACAAGGTTCCCTGAGCCAAGGGAGGGTTTTGATGGAGACACCCCATTTAGGACTGAGTGTTCCGTGGTCTCTTACTCATACGTTGTCCAGCTGCGGGTCTTGGAAATGTCTCTGAGGAGCCAGACTCCTGTCCATTAGTTAGCAGCATGTTGTGAGGAGTCGAGTTGTTGCTAAATTCCTTTAGAAGAACAGTAGTATTGAGATTCAGACCCAGGACAAGCAGCTGAGGTGCATATTTAACAGACCTAAGTGGATCTGACCTCCAGGTTCTCCCAGCATCCCTCAGTCCGTACCATGCATAACTTGCCCTTCTACCCTGAATTTTCCAGCCCAGAGGCTGGGCTTCCCCTCCCCAGGATGCTCTTTCCTATTTAATCCAGACATTTTAGTCTCTCCTCCTTCTCTCTTCTCTTTCTTTGTGTGCACATTTTTTTCTCTTCCCCCTCTCCTCTGTCTCCCTCCCCATGGCCACTTCCTTGACCTCATCCCTTGAGACCAGTGAATGGTTTCACAATAAACCTGCCTTTATGTATACGCTAATTTGCTTTGAATTGGCTCATTTCACCAGAGGAGAAATGACTTATCAAGTAGCATTTCCTTTTGCACTGGGCTCCTTACCTATCTAGTCTCCTGTTCTTAGTTACCTGAGCAGTGTGAGGGATGGGCTTCATCCCATGGTGGAGACCATCAATCCAATCAGATAGCCCTTGGTTATTCCCGTATGCTTTCTGCCACTTACACCAGCACACCTTGCTACCAGGTCACAGTTGTAGAAGGTTTTAAAGCTGACAACCCTCATTCTTTCTGCTGGGATTCAGGTCTGTTCCCACATAGCAGCCTTATGAAGGCCTCAGTCAACATCCCACCTATCAGCCTCCTGGGCCAAAGACTCTGGGGATTCTGGGCAGAGAGGCAGGGGCTTGATGCTGGGAGGAAGCCTTCACAGAATTTGAGCTGGGCCTTTTGTTTATTGACAAAGCCAACAGTCAGTCAAGGGGTTCTCCAGGGAGGGAGGGAGGGAGGATTGGAAGAAAAATACAATTAGACAACATTACAACATGACTCTAGCCAGTGCTGAGGCTGAAGCGGGTTTATTTTTTCCTAGTCTGCTTTTATACCATTTTAAGTACATGCAAATACTAATGTCAGTTCTAAGCTTAGGAACAAACAAGGCATTAAACACAAATAGTCAAGGAATAAACAAGGCAATAAACAAAGTCCTGTCCAGGATATGTTTCTAGGGACTTATCAGAATGTCCAAGATAAAAGAAATGCGGCTTTCCTCAGCTGAGTTTACCTTGAGCTTTGTATTAGGCCAAATGTAAATATTCTTTTTTTTTTTTTCTTTTTCTTTTTTTTTTTTGGTTTTTCGAGACAGGGTTTCTCTTACAGAAATGTAAATATTCTTATCTGAGCCTTCTTCCTTATCCTAGCCCAATGTCAAATCCCTGCCAAGTTTCTAGAAACAGCCCCAAAAGCTCTCCAATGTTTATGTTATTTAAGATAGGACCTCAGGTAGCTCAGATGGCTTCCGAGTGGATGTTTAGCAGATGACCTTGAACTCTGATCTCACTCCTAGTGCTGAGTAACAGGTGTGAGCTCCATATCAGATCTATGCTGTACTTGGGGTGGAGCCCAAGGTTTTCTTCAAGGTGGGCAAATACTCTACAGAACTACACCCATAATCTCTGGCCTGAAACTCTCTATAGAGGTAGCCAAAGATGACCTTGAACTCTTGACCTCCTCCCTCCACCTCCCAGATACTGGGATTAGGGAAATTTGTTAGAAGTAGCAAAGGCATGGAAGTCTCTGGAATACTGAGTCCTCCAATGCCACTGAAGTGTAGGGTGTTCTCTGCTGAGGATTTAACATTGGAGTGAGGCTTTCATGCACGGAGTGCTTCCTACCACTGCTTGTGTTTAAATTAATGCTGTTTATTAAAATGTAGACATCTAAAAGAAACTAGATTTCCTTAAACAACCAAGTGCATCTTGCAAAGCTAGTTTTCTACTTACAAGTCCACCAATATTTATAAAAATAAGAACAATTGGGCTGGAGAGATGGCTCAGCAGTTAAGAGCACTGACTGCTCTTCTAAAGGTCCTGAGTTCAATTTCCAGCAACCACATGGTGGCTCACAAGCATCTGTAATGGGATCCGATGCCCTCTTTTGGTGTGTCCGAAGACAGCTACAGTGTACTCATAGACATTAAAAAAAAAAAAAAACTTGGTTAAAAAAAAAAAAAGGGCCGGGCGGTAGTGGCGCACGCCTTTAATCCCGGCACTTGGGAGGCAGAGGCAGGCGGATTTCTGAGTTCGAGGCCAGCCTGGTCTACAGAGTGAGTTCCAGGACAGCCAGGACTACACAGAGAAACCCTCTCTCGAAAAACCAAAAAAAAAAGAAAAAAGAAAACAAAAAACAAACAAACAAAAAAAGAGAACAATTGCTTCACTATGTTTTATTACTATTTAATTAATTCATAAATTCTGCAGAGTAGCTTCTAAAAGAAGAAATGGATACCAATTATAAACATAGGTAGTTAAATTTCTTAATAGATTTTGTTTAACTACATTTCGCCGAGTTGAAATGCAGTAGATGGAAGCTGGGGTTTCTGCTTTTTGATCCCAACACAATGAAGCAGAAGTAGGTGGATCTCTGTAGCTTTGCGGCCAGCATGGTCTACAGAGCAAGTTCCAGAACAGCCAGGGACATACATGCTGAGTGACAAAAGTTTTCCTAGAGAGATACTGGAGAGCCTTAGGGGCGTTCGCCAGCCTTGCACCCACCCGCCTCAGGTCAAGGTTAGGCCAAATTCCAGTCTCCACCCACAAGAACATTCTTGAGTAAAAAAATTCTCAGAATTGTCTGACTAATAGTCACCTGACCCTCTGGAAAGACCCAAGTAGAGTTCAAATGGCTGTCATGCTTGCTAGCCAATAGATTTAAAGGTCAATATGCTTAGCCAATAAGTTTGAACTGTAACCTTGCTGATGTAACCTGTGCCCCTAAAAAGTATAAAACTGCTTGTAATAGCCATTTGTGGTCACCTTTTCATCACTCGCCTCTAGGGACTGGTTGAGGGTTGACTCAGATGAGCCGGAAAATAAACCTCTTGCTTTTGCATTGATCTCAGTCTCAGGGTCTCTCTCAGTCACTCGCTAGATCACTAGGGGGTGTCTCGGAGTGAGTACCACTGACTTACTTAGTGAGGGTCGGGGTCTTACAATTCAATTCACACATCCAGTCATCCCAGATAGGGAGCTCACTACAGACCAAATTATAAGTACGACCAAAATTTAATTTGGTGAACCAATGAATTTTATTGGGGTTACAGAAGTGTGGTTGAAGGGTTACTTACAGGAACAGAAAGACTCAGACAGTTGTATTATCAAAGCCCACCCCAGTGTGGGTGACAGCTCACAGAAGCTAGGAACCTAGAGCACACTGCACAGCCTGCAGGCAGCTCAACAGGGTGGAGGGTGTCCCTTCCAAGACTCAGTTTGTCTAAACCTCTTCCAGGCAGCTTGGCTGGTTTCTGCTTCTTCCAGGCAGAGGGTCTGGCTTCAGAGTCTTCCTCTGAGAAGGACTGTCTGCTTTTATTATTTACTCTGTCAGGGAGAGGCCTAGTGGTAGGTTTTAGGGACTTCCTGAAACTATTGAGTTGTTACCTTCCTGTTTAAGGAGCTTTCCTACAGGAAGGAATCTTTCAGTCTCAGAGGACACTTACACAACAACATAGAGAGACCCTGCTCAAAAAAAAGAAAGAAGATTGATAAGTACAAACTGGATACAGCAGTATATGTGGTAATACACCTATAATGTGGTTGTAATTCCTATAATGTGGTAATACTCCTATTATGTGGTAATACTCCTAAAATGAGCTATTACTCCTATAATGTGGTATTACTTCTACAATAAAAGCACTAGGGATGGGCTGGAGAGATGGCTCAGCAGTTAAGAGCACTGACTGCTCTTCCATAGGTCCTGAGTTCAATTCCCAGCAACCACATGGTGGCTCACAACCATCTGTAATGGGATCGGGTGCCCTCTTCTGGTGTATCTGAAGACAGCGACAGTGTATTCACATGAAATAAAGAAAATGTCTCCTGAAACCTTCCCTCAAAAAACAAACAAACAAACAAACAAACAAACAAAGAAAAAGCACTAGGGAGTCAAAGACAGGACAATGAAGATGGCAGTGGCAGCAGCACACACTTTTAATCCCAGCACTCCTATGATGTGGTAATGAAGGAGGCAGATGGATCTCTATGAGTTCCAGGCCAGCTAGGTCTACAGTGAATTCTAGAACAACACAGAGGAACCCTGTCTTGAAAAAACAAACAAAAAATTTTTAAAAAAAGAAATAAAGAAAAGAAAAAAAGAGAGAGAAAAGAAAAATTAGATTCAAAGCCAGGTGTGATGAACTCAACTTTAATCCCACCACTTGGGAGGCAGAGGCAAGCAGATCTCGGAGAGCTTGAGGCCAGCCTGGTCTATCTATATAGGGAGTTCTAGGACAATCAGGGCTACATAGAGAAACCCTGTCGCAAAACAAAAAAAAAACAAATAAATAGAGTAAATAAGCCAGTTCAAGGGCTGGAGATAGGTCACTCAGTAACATTCTTGCTATGCACACAAAGGACTTGAGTCCTCAGCATCCCGAATGGGATGATGAAATTGCTCAGTGGGTAAAGGTGCTCACTGCCAAACTTGATGACCAGGACCCACATGATAGAAGAAGGAAACATACTCCTGCAAGTTGTCTCTGACCTCTGTGTGTGTGCTATGGAACCTGTGCACATACATACAAATAAATCAAACAAAAAAAATGTCTAAGACAAACACAAACAACTTTGAGACCAGTCAGAGCCAGATGTGCTGGGGCTTGCCTGTAATCTCAGCACTTGGATGGAGATGAAAAAACCCAGGGATTCAAGGCCATCTTCAGGTACACAGGTCACAGGACTCATCTTGGGCTCAAACAAAACACAAGGGGCTGAGGAGTTGGCTTCATGAATAAAAGTGCTTGTTCTGAAGGCATGAGGACATAAATTCAAATCCCCAACAATGTAAATGGACAGCTGGTCAGCCAGCTTGGCCAAAATGGTGTACTACTTCAGTAAAGAGCCTTTCGTAACTAAAGTGGGGTCGTGAGATGGCTCAGCTGGTGGAGGGGCTTGTCACCAGGCCTGAAATCCTGAGTTCAAATCTCCTCCTAATCCCACAGGATGGAAGGAGAGAACCAACTCTCTTCCCACAAGTTGTCCTCTGACCTCCATTCGTGCACTACGGCGCTTGCAACCCCGACCCCATACACACAATAAATACATAAATTAATCAAATGTAATGATAACAGAGTCAAAGGTGCGCACAGAGACAGGCACACACGCAAGCAAAACCCCATGCAACTGTTTTTCTGAGGCTTTCAGGCGTGGCCCAGCCATCTTTCTGCTTATTGTCCCTGCCCGCTCCAGGTCTTAATGTCTATCTCTGGGTGGTAACAATTTGCATTGGGCCCTCATACAGCTTGTACCACTCTCTCCCTATTTTCTTTAATTACCTGCCTGCCACAGTGCGTTTTGTCCTCGTTTTTTTCAATGGTGTTGTGTGTCATTATAGAGGTATGCAAGTAAGGACAGAGGGCGGCTTGCAGCTGTAAACTGCAGGTTTACCCAGCACAGGGTGTCCTTCTGCTACCCTGTTTCCATGAGGGAGGGTGCCTGAGGATCATGCCAGGTGCCTGTGAAAGTCTGTCACCATGTGGCTAGGCAGTCTTCCTCTGGCTGCAGGGAGAAACTGGCTGAGAGAGGCCATCTCTGCCCTTCTCTGCCCCACCCCCACCCCCACCCCAGAGGCCACCTGGGCAAAGGTAGATGTTTATGAGACAAATGGTTTAAAGTGAACAAAAAAAAATTTTTAAATAATTTTTGTTGCCTGGCGGTGGTGGTGCATGCCTTTAATCCTAGCACTTGGGAGGCAGAGGCAGGCGGATTTCTGAGTTTGAGGCCAGCCTGGTCTATAGAGTGAGGTCCAGGACAGCCAGGACTACACAGAGGAGAAACCCTGTCTCAAAAAACCAAAAAAAAAAAAAAAAAAAAAATTTTGTTTGTTTTTTTGGTTCTTTAAACACGGTTCTCATTGTGTTGGCCCAGTTGACCTGGAAATTGCTGTGTGGACCAAGCTGGCCTTGAAATATATGGCTTGATTTTTGCTGGATTTTGAACTTATTATTCAGCGGCTTGAAAAGATTGTGTTGCAATTGGGCCTGGAGAGGTGGCTCAGCGGTTAAGAGCACCTGTTCTTATGGAAGCCCCAGGCTCAATTCCCAGCACCTGTATGGCAGTGGCTCACACCCACAGCTGTCCATAGTTCCAGTTTCAAGATCCTTTCCTGGCCTTTGTAGTCACCGCATGCAGGTGGTGCAGACACATGGAAACAGGAACACTCATACACATAAGGAGAAATCATCTAAAATGAAAGTTACAATAAAAATATATAATTTGATGTGGGTTTTTTGAGAAATGAAATGGAAAGGTAAAGGTATATTATTTATTAACTTATTTATTACATATATATGTGTGTGATGTGTGTGTGTGTATGTGTCTACCTACTCAAATGTGTATATGCATATGTGTATGTGGGTGCATGTGCTCATGGAGAGTGACAATCAGTCTTTCCTGTTTGTTGTTCTCCTGCTATGTGATCTCTCTCTCTCTCTCTCTCCCTCTCTCCCTCTCTCTCTCTCTGTTCTCTGTGTGTGTATGTGTGTGTGTGTTAGTGTGGATGTGAGCATCACATCCTTTGTATGGAAGTCACAACTTTCAACAGTTTGTTTTTACCTTCCAGTTACCTTTGTCTTTAAAGATTTGTTTGTTTGTTTGTTTGTTTATATGCAAATACTGTAGCTGTCCTCAGACATATTAGAAGAGGTCATTGGATCCCATTACAGATGCTTGTGAGCCACCATGTGATTGCTGGGAATTGAACTCAGAACCTTTGGAAGAGCAGACAGTGCTCTTAACCCCTGAGCCATCTCTCCAGTCCCCATTTTGTTTTGTTTTAAAGATTTATTTTTTTAATGTATTAAATTAATTTTTTGCCTTTTTTTTTTTGCAGCATCTTTGCAGCATGCATGTTTGTGTATTACATGAGTGTCTGTTAACCACAGAGACCAGAAGAGAGTGCTTACTCCTCTGGACTAGGAGTTATACAGACAGTTGTGAGCTGCCATGTGGATGCTGGGAATTGAATCCAGGTTCTCTGCAAGAGTAGCCAGTGCTCCTAACCACTGGGCCAACTCCTTAGCCCCTGGTTTGCTTATTTTCATCCAAAGAACAGAATTCTTCTCTAGTAAATAAAATTGTAGGATGACTTGGGTGCACTGTACAGGTTTGCTGGATGATAAGATAAAAAATTCAGTGCCGGGCGGTGGTGGCACACGCCTTTAATCTCAGCACTTGGGAGGCAGAGGCAGGTGGATTTCTGAGTTCGAGGCTAGCCTGGTCTATAAAGTGAGTTCCAGGACAGCCAGAACTACACAGAGAAAACCTGTCTCAAAAAAACAAAAACAAAAACAAACAAACAAACAAACAAGCAGTGACCATGTGGGGAGCCAGCTGAGGGGACACTCTTCTTGGCTTCTGCTCACATATCCACACACTCATACATCCAAATATGTGCTCTGTCACACACATACCCACAAAC
The DNA here is from genome assembly GCF_004785775.1 of Grammomys surdaster. Lineage (NCBI taxonomy): Eukaryota > Metazoa > Chordata > Mammalia > Rodentia > Muridae > Grammomys > Grammomys surdaster. Next base: position 1,060,150 of record NW_021604650.1, read on the forward strand.
ACATCATACATCACACACAAAATAATAAATAAAAAATAAAAATGAAGTTAAATGGCTGAGACAGATGTGGTAGCTCACACTTGGAACCCCAGCTCTCGGGAGATGGAAGCAGGATTAGAAGTTGGAGGCCAGCCTCAGACACAAGAGCTACTGTCTCAAAGACTTTTATAAGACCTGGTGAGGTGGTACCTTTAATACCTGCATTTGGGAGGCAGAGGCAGATGGATCTCTGTGAGTTGAAGACTAACCTAGTCTACATAGCAAGTTTCAGGTCAGCCAATGATACTTACCTTGTCTCAAAAAAAGAGACCTTTTTAAAAGGCCAAGACATGGTGAAGAGATGGCTCAGTGGCTGGAGCACTTGTGCTCCTGCAGAGGACCTACTTTTGGTTCCCAGCACTCACATGGTTGCACACAATCTTCTACAACCTCAGTTCAAGGAGATCTGATGTTCTCTTCTGGTATCCATAGGCACCAGAGACTCACATGGTGCATAGACACACATGTAGGCAAATACTCATGCACACATACCAGTGTCAGAAAACGTTACCCTAGAAACTGAGGCTCCCTCCACACGCGGTGGTCTCCAGTTGAGAGATGGTGTGAATCCCTAACCTTTGAGGGGAATCCTGAGCTCCTGTTTGCCAGGGCCAAGGCAGCCAGCCTCGCTTCAGTGCTCTTCTGAAGGATATAAGTCCCCATCTATCCCTTGCCCTGCTGCACGCCTGACAAGACATGACCTGGGAGCACAGGCTGGGAAACACTTTGGGAAGTTGTCCCTCTTACTCACTCCCACATCAGAAAGTCAACACAGCTTTCTCTGTTGCTATCAGAGGAGGAGGTGCCAGGCCCCTCTAGCTGGGCTGGGTGAGGGGTATGAATGAGGAGACTCAAGAAAGCCGAGCAGGGCAGGGCGGGTCAGGCCTGTGATTGCAGCACTTGGGAGGCTGAGGCAGAAGGATTCCAATGTCAAAGTTACAGTAGGGCTACACAGCTAGAACTCTCCTGTCTAAAAAACAAAACAAACAAACAAACCTTCAGCTTCCAGATAACACTGCTGGAGGTCTAGTGATGTCACCATCGATGGACTCCCATGCTGGAGCATAATTATGGGACCTGAACTACATTCCTGGAAGTGTCTGCCAGGCATGAAGAAAAGAAATCAGGAGGCAGGTAGTCAGACAAGCCTGGGAGTTGGGAAGCTGAAATGCTAGGAGTCATTTGAGATGGTATTTATAACCACGGGGCTGGTGGAGACACCCTGCCCCCCCACTGCCCTCGGCTGTCTGATTAGTGATTAGATAATTACCATTGTTCTGGGCCTCCAAGCATCTGGCACAGGGAGGACCTGGTGCTCCGTGCAGGTTCACAAGAACTGAAGAGAACTTCCCCCTCTTTTCTTTCTCCTCCAACTTTCCCAGTTCATCAGGACTCAGCCTCTTTGCAGGAGACCTAGGAGTCAGAACCAGAGAACCATGTCCTCAGTGGAAGAAGGAAGCCAGAGCTATCTCAACTCCTCTCTCTAGCAGTGGAAGGTCTCTCAGAATTCTAAACAACAAGCACTGTTCACCGCACACCACACTGCCATTAAGAGGCAACTGTACAAGTTGGGTGTTTGCTTCGCTGGTCTCACACTGAGTCCAGATATGGCCTTTGCTTTCCTGCCCTCATCCTGGACAGCAGCATTTTGGAACACAGGCCTGAGTCACACAGGGTATGCACAGGGCCAGATGCCCCTGTAGTGACTCTGCTGGATTCAAGGGACCTGAGAGGAGAGAAGGGGACATGGGCTTTCCTAGCACAGCTCATGTCAGAGGGGTGGGACCTAATAAGAGCTCACATTTCTCAGTGTTCAGTGTGACTTTGTTGTGACACTGGAAGCTTAAGCTTCAGAGTGTCCCAACAGTCTCCATCTAAAGACTCACACCTTGATTTTTTAAATTATGTGCCCGTGCATGCCTAGGTTTTCATGTGTGAGTGCATACGTGGTGGTCAGAGGTCAGTGGAAGGGGTCTTCAGTTATTCTCTGCCTTTCTTTGGATCTCTATCTGTTGTTTTTGTTTTGTTTTTTGTTTTGTTTTTGTTTTTTTGTTTTGTTTTGTTTTTTTTTCAAGACAAGGTTTCTCTGTGTAGCCCTGGTGGTCCTGGAACTCTGTAGACCAGGCTGGCCTCGAACTCAGAAATCCGCCTGCCTTTGCCTCCCAAGTGCTGGGATTAAAGGCATGCGCCACCACTGCCCGGCTCTTGTCATTTTTTTAAGGTTTTAAAAAATACATTGTCATAGCTGGACAAGGTGGCACATCCCTTTAATCCCAGCACTGGGGAGATAGAAGCAAGTGGGTCTCTGAGTTCAAGGCCAGCCTGGTCTACAAAGTGAGTTCAAGGACAGCTCTGTTACACAGAGAAACCCTGTCTTGTAAAACTAAAAAAGAAAAGAAAAAGTATCGTTCATGATGAGTGTGAAGCACTTGTGCCACAGTTGTGAGTAGAAAACCCTGTGACATCAGATATCAGTTCTGTGTGTGTGTTCTGGGGATCAAACTCAGATTGCCTGCCTTGCATTGTTGGGGAGTAAACACCTTTTACCACCTTTTCAAGCTATCTCAGCCTTGCCTTGCCTTCCTTTCCCCTTTTCCCTTTTTTTCTTTCCCTTTCCCCTCTCTATTTTCCCTCCCTTCCCTCTCCTTCTTCCCTTTCTTCCCTTTTCCCTCCCTTCCCCCTCCTTTCCCTTCTTTTTTTTTTTTCATTTGCTTAGGCTGGCCTTGAATTCTGATGGGCCCACTTTTTCCAACTCCCAAAATTTGGGATTGTAGTCGTGCACTTTTCTGTTGTTGGAGGTGTCTCTGTTTTTTTCTTTTTTCCAGACAGGGTTTCTCAGTATAACAGAGCCCTTGCTGTCCTGGAACTCACTTTGTAATCCAGGCTGGCCTCCAACTCACAGAGATCCACCTAACCTCCCACCCCCATCCCAGTGTTGGGAATAAAGGTCTGCGCCACCATGGCCAGTTTGGTCGTGCACTCTTTATACATGACTTTCGTAATTTAAAAAAATTGTAACGTTTGTATTTTTTTTGTCAAACAGAAGGCTGGAGGCTCAGGAGTAGAGGGCTTGTGTAGCACAGACAAGACCCTTCTTTCAATCTCCAGTCACCCAAAAAGTACTTTGCTTGCTTGTTTTTCGAGACAGGGTTTCTCTGTGGCTGGCCTGGAACTCAGAAACTCGTCTGCCTCTGTCTCCCAAGTGCTGGGATTAAAGGCGTGCGCCACCACTGCTGGGCTCAAAAAGTACTCTTGCCACATTTGGCTCACACCTGTAATTTCAGCACTCTCCCTCTCCCTGAGACGGGGTTCTGCTATGGATATATAGTCCTGGTATGGAGAGTTCTGGCTGTCCTGGACCTCCCTATGTAGACCAGGCTAGCCTCAGAGATCCGCCTGCCTCTGCTTCTTGAGTGCTGTATGCCACCACCGCTCATTTCCTCTGATCTTAAGCGAGGCAGGAGAAAGTACTAGGTAGATATAAGCGAGCACATAAGGGGTAGCCGGATGGAGAGGATGTGCATTGGCGCTCCTGGCATAGACAGAGCACCACAGAGCCCAAGTTCCTCATCCAAGCCCTGTCCTGACCGCTGGTTATCAGTCTCTGTTGTTCCATAAACTACACGCTAAGCCTGAAACCAAAGGCAGGCCGCGGTGACCAAAGTCTGCAACTGAGTTTAGAGGGTGTGCGGCTCCACTAAGGACAAGCAGCCGGCCAGCCGGGACTCTGCCGGCAAAGCCGAGGCCTGTTGTGGCCCGCAGCATATGGGGAACATTCAGCGCAGGCCTATTATACATTTTAGGAATATTCGCGGCCTAACAGCCGGGATGTGAGGAAGCGCCGGCCAACACACGCAGGCTGGCTAACGGAGTACAGCCGATATAACGCTGTAGTGTCGCTCGGCTACACCCGGCCAGATGCTCGACTCCCACGCACCACCAGCTCGAGCAAACCCTTACAGGGCAGCGGCCTAAACCAATCAGCATCAAGTATAGCCAATTTCTCCCCACCCAGCCACCCAATTGACTTTTTCCTCTGAAAGGCGGTTCCGTCTAGGAGTTCTTCAGCCCAATGAGAGTTGTGGAAATTTCCAGAAAGATCAGGACCAATGGGCGCGGCCAGGTCAGTTACAATGGACGGACTCGCCAACCAATCCGTGTCGTCAAGACCCGCTCCTCCCTCAGTTAGCCAAGCCCTGAAATGGGCGGGGCTTGTCGCGGAGTGTCCAATCCCGAGGTGCAGAGGAGGCAGGGCTGAAGAGAAGATCCGCAGAAAACCAATCAACGAGAAGTCAAGATGATTGACTGAACTTTAAACCAATAGTAGAGGCGCACAGAGCCTCCTGGACGCGCTCAACCAGTGAGCGGGCGAGGAAGGGGCGGTAACCCGGGGGTCCCGGCAGCTTCTAGTAGGTTCCAGAAGGCGGCGCGTGCGGTTGGGAACGCGGAGCGGACGAATTCGATTCAACGGGGTTCCGGGCCAGACTATGGAGCAGGTGAAGGGGGAGGGGCGGCCGGGGCTCCGGGGCAGCGCAGGCCTGTTGGCGGGGAGAAGCGAGTGGTCGGGGGCCGGGCCGCGCGGCTGAGGCGCGGGCGTGAGGGCCGCGGTCGGGCGTGTGAGGGGAGAATGGCGAGCGCCCGTCGCCCCCGCGACCCGCCGAGTGGAGCGGGAACAGGCCGGGCCGCGGCCCGGCCCCGAGGCTTCTGTGTGCCGGGCCGCCTCAGCGTGGGGAGGCCCGGGTCGGCCGCTGCGAACTTGGAGGGATCCGGTGACCGATTACCCCGGCAGCCTTCGGGGTACACGGCATCTGTGTGCGCCCGGGAAAGGGGCCCGCGCGACTGTGCGGAGAAGGCGGGCGCGGACAGTGTCACCCAGTCTTCCTGAGGCTCCAGATACATATGTCTCCCCTCCCCCAATTTTTCTTGGTGACTGTAGGGTGACTTAGGATCTGACCCTTAAAATTCCGTTCCCGATTACACAGGATTTAGTGGTTTTAGACAGTTGTGAGCCGATAGCGAGGAGCTAGAAGTCCCTGCCTGTACCGCTCAGCATCTGGGGCGCAGAGAGAGGCTGTCCTTACCTTGGTGACTTAGCTCAGGCCACAGTGGCCTGCATCTGTGAGGCCTGGAGAGGTTTTGTTACCTTGGAAGCTGTCGTTGAACCGTTGTGATTCATCCAAACACACAAAAAAGAGCACAACTTACTACTTTTACTGTGATGTATAAAGTGAAACCTTTTGTTCTGGAATACCCACTGTGAGGGACCATGGGGCCTCTCTTGTTAGTAAGATTAAATGGAGAGGTTAATCAACTTTTTGTACCCTTGGAGTAATTAAGTTGTGACTGGAATAGATAGGCTGCAGTACAGACAAGAGAAATGCTTTTTGGAATGAGCAGCACCTTGCTCTGTTACAACAGAGGTTATTTTCCTTTATTATTCATTCATTCATTCATTTAGTGTGTAGTGCTAGGGATCAAACCCAAGGCCTGGAGAATTCAGAGCTGTGGTCTACCACAGCCATCCTCCCCACCTTCCTCAGGGAAAAAAAATCCTGCCAGCCATTATACAAGTGTGCAAGTGTTGATGTAGACAGTAAGGGAATGGCTGAGCCCAGGACTGCAAACTTACAGTAAGATTGGGCAGATTTGAGTGTTGAGCTTATGGATGGCTCAGCTGATAAGGAGTTTGGTGTGTAAGAATGAAGACCCGAGTTCAGATTTTTAGTAAAATGTCGGGGGAGGGGAGACTGGAGGATCCCCAGCCAGTCTGTGAGCTCTGGGTTCATTGATAGATCTTGTCTCAGAATAAGGTGGAGAGCAGTAGAGGAGGAGACTTTGACTTCCAACTTCTGTGCACTAGCATACACACAAATAAGTTTGAATATTGAAAATTGTACGTTTGAAGAGAAGAACTCCTTCAGGTAACTCCTACAGTGGCACATAGTTTACATTTTAAGATTTATTTCTGCTGGGCATGGTGGTGCATGCACTTAATCTCAGCACTCATGAGACAGAGGTAGGCTGATAAGTAACCAGACTGCCAGAGAGAGTTGCATAGTGAGACACTCTGTCTCAAAAAACCCGAAACATTATTTTTAATGCCCTGTGTGGTGGCTCAGGTCTTCAATCCCAACACTTGGAAAGCAGAGGTAGATGGATCTACACCTTTGCATAGTGGAGTTATGGCTCAGCTGTAGCTACATAGAGAGACCCTGACTGCAAACAAGGATGTATTTTTATTTGTGTACTGTGTGTACTTTTTCTCCCTTGGCCTTCCTGTAAAGGAATGGCATTTTGGCAGTTTTGTGTCTTTTCCTTTACCTCTGCTTGCCCATCATCCTCCTTCCCTGAGAACATGGTCCCCTGCCTCTTCCTAAGTGTTGAGATTACAGGGCAAACACTGTGTACATGGACATTGGGACCTCTGTTGTATGGAAGTTTCTGATTGGTGTGCCTTGAGATTCTAAAAGCATTTGAAAGAAATAAATTCTTTGTCAGTCTTTTGAATCATGAGTAGGTGATAGTTTCATAGTAGGTGCTGTAATCATTTCAATACTGCTTGACTCAGTGGTTTGGTCTTGGCTAGAGTTAGGTCTCTTGTATCCCTGGCTGGCCTCACATTTACTGTATAAGCCAAGAGATAGCCTTCTTACTCTCCTTCCTCCACCTCATAAGGCTTGAAGTAATAGGTATATGTCACCATGCTTGGTTCTGGGATCCAACCTGGTGTTTCGGCTATCACGTGAGCTACATGCCCATCCCAGTGACAAAGTATACATCCTACTCCACTCATGTTCACGCTATGCTTGGCTTTAAAAGGGAGCTGTGAGCCTGTGATAGTTTTAATCTGAGCACTTAGGAGGCAGAAGCAGGCAGATCTCTGAGTTCGAGGACAGCTAGGGCTACACAGAAAACCCCTGTCTTGGAAAATCGGTGGTAGTAGTGTGTTGTATTTTTTTCCATAGCTAGCTTATATGCAGGGTTTTTGCTTTTTTGCTGTTCTTTTTTTTGTTTGTTTGTTTTATTTTTCTGAGATTGAGTGTCTGTGTAGCCCTGGGTATCCTAGAACTCAGGTTGGCCTGCAACTCAGTGGGTGCCTCTGCCTCCCAAGGCATGGGCTACCACTGCTCTGCAGCGTGAAGTTCTTGACCTTCTGTAGGTCAACATGACTAAAAACAACCCTTTATACACATACACACACACACAGATAATGAAAAGAAAAGCCTTTAGACCTCTAATCTCAGCTAGCGGGTGACCAGAACAGGAAGATCTCATGTTCAAGGCTAGCCTTTGAAAATTAAACTGAGACCCTGTCACAAAATGTTAAGAAGGGGAAGGGGGAAAGGCTGGAGGTGCAGCTTTGTGATGACTAGGGGAAAGGAAAGTTAATACTCTGCTTAGGCAAAGTCTCCTTCATGTTATGAAGCTCCTTGGAAATGGAGAGAATAGGATTGGATGATATTTGTCTTCATTCTCTTACCGTCTTCCTGATAGATTAATATAAAACATTGGTGGGGACTAGCTCTTCCCTTCAGGGTCAGCACAGTAAGTCTTTTTTGGCTCTTGCTGATAAAGGGAAATGGCACTAGAGCCATAATGAACACAGAGGAACAGGATCCTCTTATTCTGGAGCTTCTAGGGCATGAGAACATGTGTGCACATGTGCACATATGGCCATTACAGGGTGACCTGGTGGGGTTGGTTCTTTTTCACCCTTTACTATCCAGGTATCTAACTTAGATTGTCAGGCCTGGGGTTTGTTTGTTTGTTTGTTTGTTTGTTTAATTTCATTGGGGCCCGATTTTGAGACAGTGGTTTCTATATAGCCTGGAAGTCAGATTCCTTCAGTCCTAGGAGTATAGGTGTGTGCCACCATGTGTCTGTCTGCTCAGTCATGTATCTGAGCATGTTCAGCTCTTCCTACGTTCAATATACCATTCAGATTTTTTAAAATTTTATGTTCATTGGTGTTGTGCCCGCACATATATATGTATATCTGTGTGAGGGTATCAGAGGCCCTGAAATTGGAGTTACAGATAAACATGAGCAAGCTATGAGGGTGTTGGGAATTGAACCCAGGTCTTCTGGAAGAGCAGCCAATGCTCTTAACTACTAAGCCATCTCCAGCTACAATTCAGATCTTTGGAAAGCTTTGACAAATGAATTTGCTTTTCACAGTAAGCCAGTTTGCACTAGAGGGGCCGAGTTCTCTACCAGTGGAGGACAGAGAAGTCTTCGTGCCTGTTTTGTTTTCCCTGCTAGTTTCCAGAGGTATAGGAGAACATGGCTGGATTAGCATTTTTCTCTTATTGAGCAGTAGTGGCCAGCTAGTTGATACTTCAGAAGAATAAGTAAAGTCTTAACACCCCAGGGGAGAGAATTCAGTTCTGTGGAGTGAAGCTGTACTGAGGCCTGCCTTTCCTCCTCAGGTGAACGAGCTAAAGGAGAAGGGCAATAAGGCCCTGAGTGCTGGGAACATTGATGATGCCTTACAATGCTACTCTGAGGCAATTAAACTAGATCCCCAGAACCATGTGCTCTATAGCAATCGCTCTGCAGCCTACGCCAAGAAAGGAGACTACCAGAAGGCCTATGAGGACGGCTGTAAGACTGTTGACCTGAAACCTGACTGGGGCAAGGTAAGCTGAATGAAGAGTTGCACTCTGCACAGGTTTTCTAAGAACCTTGGGTCTTGCCGGGCACACGACTTTAATCCCAGCATTTGGGAGGCAGAGGCAGGCAGATTTCTGAGTTCAGGGCCAACCTGGTATACAGAGTGAGTTCCAGGACAGCCAGGACTATACAGAGAAACCCTGTCTCAAAAAACAAAACAACAACAAAAAAAAAAACAAAAAAAACTTTGGGTCTTGTCTGTAGTTCCTAATTAGCAGGCCCTCCTGACCTGTCTAGTTGACTGTAGGTTGCTCCTTAGGACCTTCCTGCCTACCCTGTCTGAAGGTACCCCTTGAAGCAAGAACACTTACTTCTCAAGTTTGTTACTGTCAATTGTAAGACAGGTTTTATTAGTTGTGCAGATAAGAAATGAAGCATTACGCCAGGCAGTCTTGGTTCACGCCTTTAATCCCAGCACTTGGGAGGCAGAGGCAGAGGCAGGCGGATTTCTGAGTTGGAGGCCAGCCTGGTCTACAGAGTGAGTTCCAGGACAGCCAGGGCTATACAGAGAAACCCTGTCTCGAAGAAAAAAAAAAAAAAAAAAAAAAAAAAAAGAAAAGAAATGAAATGAAGCGTTGCTAAATAAACTTGACAGTTTGTGACCATGGGTTGCATGGAGATTTATGCACCTTTGTCTGGATTCTTTTAGTATCAGTGTTGATGTATCCTTTCCCTATTTGCTGGTTGGCCTTGGGTCTAAAAAGTACATGGCAGGAGGGCCAACCAGAGTAGCATATACCTTTAATCCCAACACTTGGAAAATAGAGACAGGTGGAATTTGAGGCCACCCACAGCTACATGAGACCCTGTCTTAGGAAAAAAGGGAGGGCTGGTGAGACAACACCGTTGGTAGCTCTTCCAGAGGACCTGGGTTTAATTTTCAGCATCTACATGGTGGATGAGAACTGTCTTTAACTCCACTCTCAGGGAACCCAGTGCCATCTTCTGGCCATTGTAGATACCAGGCATACATGTGGTGCACAGATACACACGCAGGGAGAACACCCTTATGCGTTAAATGAATAAAAACAAAACCCTAATAGGCTCTTTGAGTTGATCTGAATTTACTTCTGTATGACCTCTATTTACTATAATTTTTGGGCTGTTCAGGGTTATTCAAGAAAAGCAGCAGCCCTTGAGTTCCTAAACCGGTTTGAAGAAGCCAAACGAACCTATGAAGAAGGTTTAAAACATGAAGCCAATAATCTGCAGCTTAAGGAGGGCTTGCAGAACATGGAGGCCAGGTTGGCAGGTGGGTACTCACATTCTCTTTTATGTAATGGGATTAATTTTTAAAACAATGCCATCCTCCCCAAAGTGAAGGTAGGTAGGATATGTTGGATATCATGGAGACTGAAGTTAGCTTTTCATACTAATGCACTTTCTTTCATTTGGGCAGAGAGGAAATTCATGAATCCTTTCAACTTGCCTAATCTGTACCAGAAGTTAGAGAATGATCCTAGGACAAGGACACTGCTCAATGACCCCACCTACAGGGAACTAATAGAGCAGCTACAGAACAAGCCTTCAGACCTGGGCACGTAAGTAGAGACAATAGGAACTCTTTTTTTTTTGTTTTTGTTTTTTCGAAACAGGGTTTCTCTGTATAGCCCTGGCTGTCCTGGAACTCACTCTGTAGACCAGGCTGGCCTCCAACTCAGAAATCCGCCTGCCTCTGCCTCCCAAGTGCTGGGATTAAAGGCGTGTGCCACCACCACCCGTTGACAATAGGAACTCTTAACAGAAGCTCTCTGATAAGGACCACGGAGTAGGACGGGTTTTGTAATTTGCATTTATAAAAAAAAGGTCGGAGCTGGGCGTGCTCCTTTAATCCCAGCACTTGGGAGGCAGTGACAGGTGGATTTCTGAGTTCACAGCCAGCCTGGTCTACAGAGTGAGTTCCAGGACATCCAGGGCTAAACAGAGAAACCCTGTCTCTCCTAGAACTTTAGCTTTGCTTATTTTTGTAATGCTGAGGATCAAACTCTGGCCCTTACTCATGCTAGGCAAATGCTGTTTCTGAGCTGTACTCTTGGCTTTCATCATGTTAGTAGGTAAGAATCATCCACATATAGGAATCTGTTAATAAGTGCACAGGTAAGGAGCAGTTGTAGAAGCCAGCCTTGGTAGTACACATCTCTCATTCCAGCTACTTGGATGATTTTCTTGCTTTTTGTTTGTGTTGTTTTTAGGGAGTTTTTGTACATTACCCTGGCTGTTCTGGAACTCACTATGTACATCAGGCCAGTCCCTAACTAGAGCCCCACTTACCTCTGCCTCTTAAGTGCCAAAATAAAGGAATGCACCGTTGTAGCTGGCTTTTTAAAAGTTCTTGTTTTTTTGTTTTTCCCCTGTCTTATAGCTGGAGTTACAGTGTTTGTGAGCCACCTGATATGAGTGCTGGGATCTGGGCTCTGGTATAATTAATTTTTGAGGCATCTCTCCAAACCTTCATTTCTCTTTAAAAATATTTATTTCCTTATTTTATTTTAACTTTTATTTGTTCTGAGACAGTCTCTCTGTGTAACCCTGGCCATCCTTGAACTCCCTCTATAGATAAGGCTGGTCTTAAGCTCAGAGATCTGCCTGCCTCCAAAGTGCTGGAATTAAAGATGTTTGCTACTACTCCTGGCTTGAAATTTCAGTTTTTATTATTTTAAGTTAATATATGCTTGTTGTCTACATATGGGCAGGCATGTGTGAGTTCAGGTGCCTGAGATCAGAGGTGTCTCTTTGAGCTAGAATTTCAGAAGGTTGGGAGTTGCCAAGCATGAGTGCTGGGAACAGAACTTGAGTCTGTGCAAGAACAGTATGCCTTCTTAACTATAGAGCCATTTCTCCAGCCTATTCTTTCTTTTGATCAATCTAGGAAACTACAAGACCCCCGGGTCATGACTACTCTCAGTGTTCTCCTTGGGGTTGATCTGGGCAGTATGGATGAAGAGGAAGAGGCAGCAACACCCCCACCCCCACCTCCTCCCAAAAAGGAGGCCAAGCCAGAACCAATGGAAGAAGATCTTCCAGAGAATAAGAAACAGGTCTTGTTTTTTTTTCTCCTTTAAACTATCACACATTTACATAATGCCAAACTGATTAGAAAGTAAACATGGGTATGTCTGCAGATGGTAGCTGAGAAATGGTTTGGAGCTAGGGGTATACTTCAATTTGTGAGTGCCTGCCAAGAATGCATGGGGCCCTGGGTTTGAAACTTAAGAAAGTTTCATTATGCATCTTAGGCTGGCCTTAAACTTAGGATGAGTCTCTTCTCAACTGCTGGAATTAGTAAGTTTTTATGTTTTATTTGGTTGGTTGGTAGTTTTGAGATAGGGTCTTACCATAGAACAGGCTGGTCTTAAACTCAGATCTATCTGCTTCTGCCTCCTGGATACTGAGATTAAAAGTGTGTGCTTTATTTTTACTTTATGTGTATGAGTGTTTTGTTCCCCATGTATGTCTCTGCACCACATTTGTCTTAGTTTGCATTTCCATTCCTGTGAAGAGACATCATGACTTAGGCAGCTCTTTTGAAAAAAAAAAGGTCAAGTATTTAATTGGGGCTTGCTTACAGTTTCAGAGGTTTGGTCCATTATCATGATAGCAGGAGGCATGGCATCATATAGGCAGACATGATGCAGGAGGAGCCAACAGTTCAACATCTTGATCTGAAGGCAGCTAGGAGGAGACTTTGAGTGTTTCATACTTGGGCAGAGCTTGGGCATTTAAGACCTCAAGGCCACACCACCTAATGGTGGCCAGGTATTTAAACACATGAATCTGTTGACATCATACCTATTTAAACTACCACATTCATGCCTATTGCCCATGGAGGCCAAAAGAGGGTGTCAGATCTTTGAATCTGGAGTTAGAAGTGGTTGTAAGACAACATTATGGGTCCTCTATAAGTGCTTAACTGTTGAGCCAGCTCTCCAGGGCTGTCATTCTATGGCTTAATTCTTTACATGGATTCTGGAGAATTGAATTCAGATTCCTGCGCCTGCTAGGTGAATACTTTACCAACTGATTAATTGGCTCTCTAGTCCATTTTTGAGTATATGGTATGTGCTGAGCTTGCTGTTGTTGTTTGAGTGGCTAAGAATAAAAGATCACGCTGGGTGGTGGTGAAACACGCCTTTAATCCCAGCACTTGGGAGGCAGAGGCAGGCAGATTTCTGAGTTCGAGGCCAGCCTGGTCTATAGAGTGAGGTCCAGGACAGCCAGGGCTACACAGAGAAACCCTGTCTCGAAAAACCAAGAGGGAGAGAGAGAGACAGACAGACACAGAGAGAGAATGAGAATATATGAGAATGGAGCATCACCTGAGGCACAAGTGTTTTGAGACCTGCCTGGGCAATAGTGAAATTGTGCCTGAAAGGGAAAAAAAAAGTTCAAATACATCAGAGGATCAGTGAGATGTCTTAATAGGAAAAGGCATTGCTGCCAAGCTTAACAACCTGATTTTTGTCGTTGAGATCTACATGGTACAAGAGAACTAAATATTTTGCAACTGTTAGGTGGAGATTAGAAGGATGCCAACAGTTCTTCAGAGGACCCAGTTTTGATTCCCAACACCCACTTGATGATATACAACCATTAGTAACTCTTAAGTACCTTCATTGGTGTTTTTGCCTGCATGTATGTCTTGTGTGAGGATGTCAGATCTTGGAGTATAGACAGCTGTGAACTACCATGTGGTGCTGGGAATTGAACCCTGGTTCTCTGGAAGAGTAGTCAGTGGTCCTGACTGCTGACCCATCTTGTCAGTCACCTAAAATACATGTTTTAAAAGTTAAAAAATAAAAATTTAAAGTAAGTTTGATTTTTGAAAGTGTTCTCTGCATAGGCCTGGGTATCTTAGAGCTGGCTCTATAGATCATTCTGGCTTCAAACTTAGAGATCCACCTGCCTTTGCCTTCATAGCTGGGCAGTGGTGGCACACACCTTTTATCTCCCAGCACTTAGGAGGCAGAGGCAGACAGATATCTGAATTTGAGGCCATTCTGTTCTACAGAGCAATCCAGGACAACCAGGGCTACACAGAGAAACTGTCTCCTAAAACCAAAATAAACAGCAACCAACCAAAAAAATTGTTTTTGTAGCAACAACTTTTTTTTTTTTTTTTTGGTTGTGCATGCCTCTTATTAAAGAAATTCTGTCTTGAACACCCACTCACCCCCTCCAGAGTTTTGTATGTGTGTGAGTGTTTTCCTGTGTTTATCTGCACCACATGCATGCCAGTACCTATGGAGGTTACAGGAAGGTGTCATCCTCTGAGACTGGAGTTAACAATGAGCAGTTGTGAACTGCTATGGGTGCTGAGAACTGAACTTGGATCCTTGGCAAGAGCAAGAAAGAAGTGATCTTAATTGCTGATCTAGTTTTCTAGCCGCCAGGAACATAGATATATAAAATACATGAGGAAGAATTCCTAGCCAGGCAGTGGTGGCGCACGCCTTTAATCCCAGCACTTGGGAGGCAGAGGCAGGCGGATTTCTGAGTTCTAGGCCAGCCTGGTCTACAGAGTGAGTTCCAGGACAGCCAGGGCTACAGAGAGAAACCCTGTCTCAAAACACACACACACACACACACACACACACACACACACACACACACACACACGGAGAGAAAACAAAACCAAAAAAAGAAAGAATTCCTGTGGTGACAGGAGGATTGTGAGGTAGCAGTTTGTGTTGCACAGGGAGACTCTGTTTTGTTTGTAAGTGTATGTTTGAAATGTATGTTTGCTCTTTACAAGCCATTTCCTAGTAGTGCTAGGGTATTGGAGTGCTTCAGCAGTGACGATGGACCCTCCTCATGTGCTGTCAGCATGAACACTGAGTAGAGCAGATAGAATTGTGAGGGGTAATAGGCCCTTCTTTGCTCAGAGTATGGTGTCTGCATCAGTCCCGAGGCTTTGGCCTCCTGATGGGATATGGTTTCAGGTGGGTGTCCACTTGGCGATGCTCTTCCAGAGCAAGAGACATGTGTCTAAAGAATTGTGTTTCCCCTCTCATAGTCAGAAACAGCAGATTGTTGCCAAATTTAGTACTCTTAAATGGGTGAGTGCTGGTTGCTCAGGGTGCCTCAGCTGGAAAAAGGCCCTCCGTGTGGGTGGAGAGAGCAGTTCTGAAGACTCCTGCTGTTCCTTTGGCCCTTTCTGATCTTCTTACTGTGCCTGTGTTCCCTAATAGATAGCCAAGATCTCAAGATAGCCACAACAGCCAGCTTGTGGCTGCCTCTCAAAAACATGACACCAAATTATACCATCTTCTTCAGTTGCTTTGAGTTGAGAGGATTTCCTCTCTCTCAGAGAAGCCCTCTGCTGCCTGGTAAAGATCTAAGAGAGTAGATGGAAAAACGAGTCAGATAAAGTACACTAGAGCCCTGACTCACTTGACTCTGACTAGTATCTGAAGAGACCTTTATGAGGGAGGACTTACTTCTGGTAATGTTGGGGCACGTGCTAAGTGACCCTGTGACAGAGCATGCACTTGGCTGGCAGGTAGTGATGCACCTTTTCCAACCCCATCTAGGCACTCAAAGAAAAGGAGTTGGGAAATGATGCCTACAAGAAGAAAGATTTTGACAAGGCCCTGAAGCATTATGACAGGGCGAAGGAACTGGACCCTACCAATATGACTTACATAACTAATCAAGCAGGTGAGGCTTAGAAACCAGGGTCAAGAGAGCTGTTAGGCACTCTCGAGGGAAGAAACAAGGACTGTCTTGATTGTTCTCATTCTTCATGGCAGCTGTGCACTTTGAAAAGGGTGACTACAACAAATGCCGGGAGCTCTGTGAGAAGGCCATTGAAGTGGGCAGAGAGAACCGAGAGGACTACCGGCAGATTGCCAAGTATGCCTACCACTGAACCCACCATGCTGGGACCTGAAACCCTTGTTGAAAGCCGCAATTCTAGGCTGCTTAGCCAGCTTTGTTTAGAATCAGTTTGTATTTTCTTTGAGGGTTGATCTTGTTTCTGACTCTGCTTTTTCTCTCTTGTCTTCATCAGAGCTTATGCCCGTATTGGCAATTCCTATTTCAAAGAAGAAAGGTACAAGGATGCTATCCATTTCTACAACAAGTCTCTGGCAGAGCACCGAACCCCAGATGTGCTCAAGAAGTGCCAGCAGGTGGGTCTGAAAAGAACAGGGCTATCATGTACCTGTTTTTGTTTTATATGTGTTGGTGTTTGCTTGCATGTCATTTAAATGATTCTAGCCCTATTGTTTGGTCATATCTTGTAGGAAATGCTCTGGACCTATTAGCAAGGTTCTTTTCTTTTTCCTTTTTTTTTTTTTTTGGTTTTTTGAGACAGGGTTTCTCTGTAGCCCTGGCTGTCCTGGAACTCACTCTATAGAACAGGCCGGCCTCGAACTCAGAAATCCGACTGCCTCTGCCTCCCAAGTGCTGGGATTAAAGGCGTGCACCACCACCGCCCAGCCTGTTAGCAAGGTTCTAATCTTGTTACAACTTCTTTTTGTTTTTCCTTTTATTGTTAAGACAGGGTCTAGCCAGGACTACACAGAGAAAACCTGTCTTGAAAAACAAAAAAAAAAGAAAAGAAGCTAGCCTGCTCTATCTACAGAGTGAGTTCCAGAACAGCCAGGGCTACACAGAGAAACCCTGTCTCGAAAAACCAAAACAAAACAAAAAAAAAAGACAGGGTCTGTCTCTATTATATAGCACTGACTGTCCTGGAACTCTATATAGACCAGAATGGCCTAGAACTCAAGAGTAATCCGCCTGTTTAAATGCTGGGATTATAGGCTTGCACCACGATGCCCTGTCTCATTATTTTGGTAGCCAGAGCAGTATGATGCCATTTGTAATAAATAATGTAGTGGAGTGTTTTGCACTCAGTCCTCTGTTGCTATGAAGAGACACCATGACCAAGGCAGCTGCTTGTTTGTTTGTTTATTGAGACAGAGTTTCTCTGTATAACTGCCCTGGCTGTCTTGGAACTATTTGTAGACCAGGCTGGCCTTGAACTCAGAGATCTACCTGTCTCTCCCTCCCAAGCACTGGAATTAAAGACATCCACTGCCCAGCAAGAGAAAACATTTCATTGAGGAGCTTGCTAGCAGTTTCTGAGGTTTTGTTCTTTTATCATTCTGGGGGACATGGTGGGAGGCACATAGGCACTGGAGTAGTAGCTGAGAGCTACATCCAGATATGTAGGCAGAGACAGGGAAACTGGTCCTGGCATGGGCTTTTTAAACCTCAAAGTCCACACACAGTTACATACTTCCTCTAACAATTGCATAGCCCATATATTCCCCCACCCCTACAGCTAAGTATTCACATATATGAGACTATGGAGGCCATTCTTTTTTGTTTTGTTTTGTTTTGTTTTGTTTTTTTCGAGACAGGGTTTCTCTGTATAGCCCTGGCTGTCCTGGAACTCACTCTGTAGACCAGGCTGGCCTCGAACTCAGAAATCCACCTGTCTCTGCCTCCCAAGTGCTGGGATTAAAGGCGTGCGCCACCACCGCCCGGCTTATGGAGGCCATTCTTATTCAAGCTACCACAGGGAGTAATTTCACAAAATGATTTGTCAGGCTCAGCATTGTAGCACATGACTGTATTCTGAGCTACTCTGGAATCCAAGACTCTGGGGTATCGTTCAGAACCAGCCTGGGTAGTATATAGTGAAGGATCCCAACCAGTCCTTCACTAACTCTCGAGAAAATACTGTGCTATGTTTAGCTTTCATAGAGCTGCCCTCTTGTGTGTTTTTACATTTTACACATTTATTCGTTTGGGGTTGGGTATATGTCACAGTGTAGGTATGGGGGTCAAGACAAAATTGCAAAGCTTAAGTTGGCCTCCCATGTATGACCTTGAACTCCTTATAATTTTACCTATATTCCTCTACCTTGCGACAACTGGGATCACAGGTATAGGCTGCCACAACAGTTGTACAGTACTGGTGATTGTTTGTGAGCCCTCATCTATGTTAAACAGACAACTCCACCACCTAAGCTGCATCCCCAACCTAAGTAGGGCTGGGTTTTGAATCAAACATATGCAAATACTTTTCTGTTTTAACAGTGTACCTTGATAAGGAGAAATGTTTTTTAAATATATTTTTTGTGTTGCCTATGTGCTTCACTGAGCAACATCTTCAGCCCAAGAATGAGATGAAAATCTTGCCCTAGAACTCTGAAATGCAAAATCCTAATAAGGGGCCACCCAAAGGGCCAAGCAGGTTACGGTGTTTACCACCAAGCCTGACAACTGTACTGGAGTTCAATCCACAGAACTCATGTTCTAGGGAACTTAAGGAAAACCACCTGGCTGGGCAGTGGTGGCGCACGCCTTTAATCCCAGCACTTGGGAGGCAGAGGCAGGCGGATTTCTGAGTTCGAGGCCAGCCTGGTGTATCTACAGAGTGAGTTCCAGGACAGCCAGGACTACACAGAGAAACCCTGTCTCGAAAAACCAAAAAAAAAAAAAAAAAACCAAAGAGAGGGAGAACCACCCCAAGTTGTTTCTGATCTCCACACAGACAGTGGTGTACAAGTACACATACACATAAATAAATGTAAAAAGGTTTTGGTTTTAATTCTAATTTGGCCTTTCAGTATAGTCAGTGTTTAGATGTTTAAATTACTATGCTAATTTTTGTCGTCATTGATTTTGTTTGTTTTGTGTTTTGTTTTTTAGGCAGAGAAAATTCTGAAGGAACAAGAGCGACTGGCTTATATCAACCCTGACTTGGCTTTGGAGGAGAAGAACAAGGGCAATGAATGCTTCCAGAAAGGTACCAGCGCTGTCCAGGAAGCCTCAGCTCTGTGTGCGGCTTCTGCACCTGCTTGCAAGGCGTACTTTGCAGGAGAGGGAAGGGTGGTTTTTGGCTATCATAAAAGTCTTCTTTTTGCTAAATGTTGTGGCTTCTGGGGAGGAT
Organism: Grammomys surdaster; assembly: GCF_004785775.1. NCBI lineage: Eukaryota > Metazoa > Chordata > Mammalia > Rodentia > Muridae > Grammomys > Grammomys surdaster. The sequence continues at coordinate 1,078,769 of NW_021604650.1, forward strand.
GTTGATATTTTTTTTTTCAAGATACAGATTTCTGTGTAGTCCTGACTGTCCTGGAACTCAGATCCATCTGCCTCTGCCTCCTAAATTTTGGGATTAAAGACATGTACTATTAACCACCCTACCAATTTTGGGAGGAAGGTGCTTGTGGGTTTTTTTTTTTTTTTTTTTTTTTTTTTTTTGATTTATTTATTTATTATATGTAAGCACACTGTAGCTGTCTTCAGACACCCATATGAGGGCATCAGATCTCATTGTAGATGGTTGTGAGCCACCATGTGGTTGCTGGGATTTGAACTCATGACCTCTAGAAGAGCAGTCAGTGCTCTTAACCGCTGAGCCATCTCACCAGCCCCGGTGCTTGTGTTTTTAATCCCAGTACTCTGGCTGAAGCAGGAACTCTATAGGCAGAGTTCTCCAGGCTTGATGACAAAAAAGAGTTCAGGCCAGTTGATGGTACTTAGTGAGACCCTGTCTCAAAAACAAACAGATGCATGTGATTCCGACAATTGGGAGACTGAGACAGGCAGATCTCTGGGGGGTTCCAGAACCCCTAATTACAATGGGAAACCCTGTTTCAAATAACAGAAACAGCTGGGTGGTGGTAGCCTATACCAAGCAGGAGGATTTCTTAAGTTTGAGGCTAACCTGATCTACACAGAGAAACCCTATCTTAAAAACCAAATAAATAAACAAAATAGCAGAAGCAAATCATTCCTAGCTAGCTAGACATGGTAATGAACATGGCAGTCCTGATACTCAGGAGACTGAGGCAGCACTACAGCCTGAGCAGCTGCAGTTCCAAGCCAGCTGAGCTAATGGAAGTTGTTGTTATGTAACTATCTAGGGGACTACCCCCAGGCCATGAAGCACTATACAGAAGCCATTAAAAGGAACCCAAGAGATGCCAAACTGTACAGCAACCGAGCTGCCTGCTACACCAAGCTCCTGGAGTTTCAGCTGGCACTCAAGGTGAGGCCTGAGAGTTCTGGGTTTACTTGAGGTGAGACCTGGAGTTACTATAAGCCTTTGCAGGGAGCCAAGCCTCTTTTTCTTGTCCTCTCTTCAGTGGGTTAATGTTCTTAGTAAGATTCTAAGTTGACAGTAATGGTAGTCTTTGTGGGAAGTTGGAGACCTGTGTCTGCCTGACCTCCCCAGCCCTTCAAAGTCAGTGGTTGAGCTTATGTAAGTCTGTGTGGCTCCTGTGCTCTCCCTAAATCTCCTGGGGCTTTTTCCTTCCCATTCTTCCTCAGTGTTTTTCTTTCTGTATTTTTTTTTTTAATGTGTATGAGTATTTTGCCTGCATTGTACATATGTGTGCCAGGTATGTAACCTCATGTCCTCAGAGGTCAGAAGAGGGCATTGGCTCCCCTAGAATAAGTTATAGATGGCTGCAAGTTAAGTGGCTGCTGGGAATTGAACTCAGGTCCTTTCAAGAGCAGTAAGTATCCTTAACTGCTGAGCCATGTCTAGTCCCCTTTTCTTTTTTTCATATTTTCTTTAGAATAGTCCACACTGGCTTCAAACTCACAATTCTTGTCCTTCAGCCTCTTGAGTGGCAAGTTGATAGCCAGTTACAACACCTGATTCTGTGTCTGAGTGCATGTGCTCAGTTGGTGATGGTTCCACAACTGCTGCAGGCAGGGTTTGCTCCGTCCAGTGAGCCCCAGCACTGGGATTTTAAGTGTCTCTTCCCACGCCTGGCTTTTATATGGGCACTGGAGGAGAGTGGATGCAGGTCTTCATGCTTGCACTTCTTTGACTCAGCCAGCTCATCAGCTCCTGATTGTGTTTTTTGGTAGGGTCTCACTAGTATAAGCTCAGGCTGGCTTCAAATTTGAGCTCATTAGAGATGTGCCACACTGCTTGGCTTCAAGTTTTATTTTTGGTGCCATCATCTTTGTGGTGTATCCTGAAAGTAACATTGTAGCTGCACTTTGATACTTTATGGGTTCTTTTTCCCAGGCTTTATCATCATCATCCCCACCATTTCACCCCTATTACTAGATAGGGTAGAAAAGATAGAGGAGAGAAGAGAGAGATCCCTGAGCATGACTGCTAACAAACTGTATCCAGTCACCTAAACAAACATCACACAATCGCAGAAACCATCTGCAGCCAACAAAACCATGCCTTTGTAAGAACATAAGGCAAATCATAGTCAGCTGCTTCAGACAGTAGGTCCACATCCCACACCTGGGATTAAAACGGAAGCACATTCTTACAATATTTCTGTAGTTTTTAAAGAAACCAAAATTTCAGAATTGTCAGTACATAACACACTGGCTGCAAGGGTCACATCAGAACCTGATGAACTTATGAGGCAGTGTATCCCAACTGTAGATTCTCTCCCCCTCACCTCCCAGATTGACTCCTCACAGGAAAGAGTAGGCCTCCAAAGGATATCATCCAAACACGGCACAAGATAATAAGAGCCAGGCACAAACCCTTACGTCAAGGCTGGGCAAGGCAACCCAATAGGAGGAAAAGGAGTCCCAAGAGCAAGCAAGAGAACCAGACTCCCCTAAACACCAAACCAACAACCATAACATATGCAAAGGACCTAGTGCAGATCCATGTAGGCTCTGTGATTGCCACCACTTGATACTTCATTTGATACAGTTCATTTGAGCCCTGCTTAGCTAATGCCTCCGGCTGTGGTCTCCCACTATCTTTGGCCACTCTGGCTTCCATAATTCTTCCCCTCCCTCTTCCATGAGCTTTCTCAAGGTCTGAGAGGAGGGACCAAGTGGAGTCCTCCACCCTGGACTCTGTCTCACACAGGTTGGGATGCAAGTTTCTGCGTTCACTCCCATCTGTGCCAGAAGCAGCCTCTCTGGTAACAGCTGGACTAGGCACTGATTCATGAACATAGTAGTTCTTTGCTGTCTGCTTTCTTTTTTGAGTTAAAAGTCTCATGTAATCTTAGCTGATCTGGAACCCAGAGATGATTTGTTTACATTTTTCTGTTTGTCCAAAGTGTGTAAAAGTTTCAAGCATAATTCTTAATTAAGGCAGTGAGTGTTGTTTCTATGCCTGCTCTCAGGTAGAAGTGTCCTACCTATTCATGTTGATCATAGCACCAGCTTTGAGGGGTTGGTTATCTGGAGCTGTCCTTTTTGGTACTCTTTCTCCTTTTAAGTTGCTCTCCAGGAACCCAGGGGCCTGGATTTGACAGGATCAGCAGAGTCAGGGCATAGTAGCTGGCTGCTGTGCACCTTGGAGGGGAGAGAACCTAATTACTTTTCTTCCTTCCTAGGACTGTGAAGAGTGCATCCAGCTAGAGCCAACCTTCAGTAAGTTTTCATTTTTCTCCTGTGCCATGATATTGTCCCCAGAGATTTTGAGTGCTTCTGAAGCATGTAGGCAGAAAGGGAGGATCTCCTTCAGAAACTACTGAGTTGGTGTCTTACCTGTCTTATTTGTAGTCAAGGGTTATACACGGAAAGCAGCTGCTCTGGAAGCCATGAAGGACTATACAAAAGCCATGGATGTGTACCAAAAGGCATTAGACCTGGACTCCAGCTGTAAGGTGGGCTGCTGTTGGCCTGTAAGGATCACCCCCATTGGATTTTCTTTTGGGTGTTTTCTGTGGTCCTTCGTGTCCTTCCCAAATGCTTCAGTTTCTAATGTCTCTCCTTTTTTTCCCCTTTGTCAATGATCAGTTGTCTTGGACCTGCTCAAACAGTGAGCCAAACATGTTGACCGCCACTCTCTTGGTCTTTTCTGGAATGTAGGAAGCAGCAGATGGTTACCAACGTTGTATGATGGCACAGTACAACAGACACGATAGCCCTGAGGATGTGAAGCGACGGGCCATGGCTGACCCTGAGGTGCAGCAGATAATGAGTGACCCAGCCATGAGGCTCATCCTGGAGCAGATGCAGAAGGATCCCCAGGCTCTGAGCGAGTAAGTTGAGTAGAAATGCTGGAGAAGTGAGGGAATTCTGTCAGTCTTTTTTTTTTTTTTTGGTTTTTCGAGACAGTGTTTCTCTGTGTAGCCCTGGCTGTCCTGGAACTCACTCTGTAGACCAGGCTGGCCTCGAACTCAGAAATCCGCCTGCCTCTGCCTCCCAAGTGCTGGGATTAAAGGCGTGCGCCACCACCGCCCGGCTCTATCAGTCTTTTAATGTATGATTTAGGTAAGTGCTCTGAGTCATCTTTCCATCAATAACCACTGGGCCATCTCTTTAGCCCTGAATCAGCAATCTTAACAAAACAGTGGTGGTGCAGAGAGCCTATGGGCTTCCTTTTCCTATTAGTCTGATAGCCAAAGCTTCTGTTGGGAAGGGTGTTTATACTAGGCTTTCAACTATGCAGACACACAGTAGGATAGGCACGTTCTCCCTGTCCTGTCTGGTGAAAAGGACTTTTGCCTGACCAGAGTCTTTGAGAATACTCTGCAAGCCAAGGAACTTGGGTGGAAGGAGATAGCAGCTCTCTAAGAACAAGTTTCAGTTAACTGCATCTTTTTTTCTAGACACTTAAAGAATCCTGTAATAGCACAGAAGATCCAGAAGCTGATGGATGTGGGTCTGATTGCAATTCGGTGATAACTTGATTTTCCCCTCTTCCCTTCGCCGATGAGGAAAGGCGAGCTGGGACGGTGGCGAGCAGCATTGGGCAGAGGGGGGAGAAGAAAGGCTTATCTTTATATTTATACATGCCTACAAGGAAGACAGACTCATCCAGCGCCACCTTGGGCCCTCCCAGCACACGCATGGTCTCTTCACTGCTGCCCTCAATTCCGAGTGTCCTTCCCTGCCCACCCCCAGCCTCCCCGTCATTGTCTCGGCTGCTCCCCTATAGTTGGTTATTTTTTATTTGGGGCAGTGGGTGCATACGGGGAGGGGAGGGTATTCTTCCCAACCTAGGGTCCCAGCTGTCTTTACTTGTTCTTACCCACGTCCCTCCTCAATAAAACAAGCCAGTCAGGCGTGGTTATATGTTGCTATGGTCTCCAGTGACTTTCTTCTCTAAAGACACACAGTAGTGCTGAGTTGGAAGCCAACACTTCCTGCCTGAGCGTGGCCTGCCTTTTCTAGAAAGCCTTGAAAGAAAGGTTGCTGAAGAGTGAGCTGTTTTGTCAGGGTGGCCACTAGGTGGAAGTGTTGCTTAACAACTGATGACCTACCTGTAGGCTGATCAGCTTTGGGTTGATGTTCCTGTTGTTCTTAGTAGTCTTAGAGTAAGCCTGCTAGCTGCAGAGAACACTAAACCTAACCTAGACCCAAAGTGGATCAGAAAGCAGGCCTCCTGAGAGAGTAGTACCGACAACAGCTCCTGCTGCTCTAATCCTGAGCTCAACACCACTGTCTTCCTCCTACACTGACCAGCACTGAACTTCCTCATTTGCTCCCAAAAGACTGCTTCCTGGGCTAGCAAGATGCTGAGGCCAGCAGCAGGCTGTAGTATCTTCTACCGTTGCCAAAACTGACTTCCTGTCCCAGCCCCCTACTCCACCCTCCAGGACTCCTCAGAGCAGCCTCTCCTACTCACTTAACTTAGCCTTATCTTGAGGATGGATGACGGCACATGCCCTTAATCCCAGCAGACAGATCTCTGAGTTCAAGACCAGCCTCATCTGCAGAATGAGTTCTGGGGCAGCCAAGGCTACACATAAGCCCTGTGTGGAAAAAATAAAAGCCTCACCTCCATTAAGGGTAGGCTGCTGCCAAGGTCATTATCCCTGAAAAGGCTGTATTCCTGCTCAGCTATCACTGAGAGCCTTGTACTTAGAGCAATTTGCATCCCAGTGCCTGGCGTGTACATGAGGCTGTTGGACCACCGGGGCCCTCTAAAGGGATAGAACAGGGATCCTGGAGGAAATCACATTGAAGTTTCATAAGAGGCAGGGAGGCTCTGGCTGGGGAGTAGAGGCTCTGCCATCACTGGGCAGATTTAAGGCTGGTAGGGTTGGAAACAAGTCCTGTTTGAGGGTAGGAAAGATTGGAAAGGTTTTACTGCTGGCTGTAGGCAGTCCCACTAAGCAGGCTGGAGAGGCAACCAGTGGATGACTGGGGGTAGGGTAGAGAGCTTTGTGGTGTCACCCTAGCTCTGTTCTTCCCTCATTTCCTGTGGTAACAAAAGCAAGGGCCATGGAGCCCTCTGCGTGATGGCAGTGTACTTCCTGTACCCAGCAACGGCCCGCCCTGGGGAGGGACTAGCACAACTTTGACGATAAGGCCACCACAGGCTGACCTCTGAAGGAAGCAACTGAGCGGGACAAGGCCAGGCCAGCCCAGGCCAGGGTAACAGGTGTTCACTGCCACCTGCAGCTGCAGCCCCTTGCAGGCTAGGTAAGTGAAAGACCCAGGAGGATTTGCTTGCCCCCCTGCTCGGCCATTCTGTGCACAGCAGCCACACTTGCCACCACCCCAGAGACTTCTGTGGGTTTTACTTGCTGTGAGCTGTGGACCAGGACTTGCTTTCTGGGATAGGTGGGTTTGGCAGAGCTGTGAGTAGTTATCTAGCAGGGTGCTCTACAGTTAGTATTGGGCCTTGGTGTTCCCACCTGTGAAACCTAAGTTGGTTGGACAACGTGGGCTCTAAGGAACTGTCTCTTCAGCCCAAACATGATAGTAAGATGGTCTTATATTGCTGGATCACAGTAGCTCTCTGTACCAATGCCCCATGGGTACCCAGGGTACCATAGAGCTCCTGCTTATTTGTAGGCAGCCCAGTGTCTACTCACCTTTTCTCAGCAGAAGCAGCCGCAGCCATGGCAGGCATGAAGACAGCCTCCGGGGACTATATCGACTCTTCCTGGGAGCTGAGGGTGTTTGTGGGCGAGGAGGACCCTGAGGCCCAGTCTGTCACGCTCCGAGTCACAGGGGAGTCGCACATTGGTGGGGTGCTTCTGAAGATCGTGGAGGAGATCAGTGAGTCCCTGTGACCCTCTCTATCCAGTTTGGTGTAGCACACAGGCAGTCATGACAACTCTCCCTGTCTCTTCTGGGCCTTTCTTGCTTCTACTCATGATAACCTTGTCGCAATGACTCAGGCAACAGCTTAATTGTTTGGTTCCAAAGAAGATATTTCTTCAACTTCCCTCTCCATACTTCCTCCAGCTCCCGGCTCTGTCTAGTCTCCAAGAGACAGACAACATGGTCCCCTGTACATCTTGCCTATGCTGGGGCCTATTATGTTCCTGGAGTCTGGGATGACTAGGAGGTTCCTAGGGACCTGTGGCCTACTCTCCTAAATTTCCTCCCCAGCAAACTACTTGGCAGACTGCTGACAGTGGGTGAAAGACCCTGCCCCCACAGGAAGTTACGGCAGAGTAGGCTGTGGCGATATCAGTCACCCAGAAGGCCCCATGGGGTTTTTCATCAACCTTACCAGCAGAAAATGAGAATTATCACTTCCTGGGAGGATGGCAGGAAAGCCCCGATAGTCTGAGCCGGAAGACATCCCACCATGAACTCCCGATAGCCAGAGACGGAAGGCATCTCACCGTGAGCTTGTGTCCTAGGCCTCTGGAATTGGGACAGGGATAGAGGCAGGCTTTCTAGACTCAGCCAACCCTGTATGTGCATGCAGTCCAAGACAGGGACCAGAGTGACTAGGCAGGACAAGCCCCAACACAGCCAAATAACAGGGCTGAGGCGAAGAACGGAACTGTTGGAAGCAGGGCCCAAAGAGGCCGTGAAAGCAGAAGTGGGAACAGGGTTAGTCTCTCAGAAACTAGATGTCAGACGAAGCTGGAAACATGACATGGGTCAGGACAGAAGGGCTGGAGATGATAGGAGTCTAGGCCAAGAGCCCCAGGAGGGCTGAACACCCAGCCAGCTACACCTCACCATGCACCACTGCTGGATTCCTCAGGCCAAGTCACTTCAGTTCCCTGAAATAGGGGCATTATCCCCAACCCTCCACTGCCAGGCAGTCGTGAGGCTAACCTTCCTCATGGTAGCATGCTGCTACCAAATGCTGAGAGCTTCCTGGGGAGCCTGACAGTAGGAAGAACAGGAGATTTCCAGAGAGGCCTCTAAAATAAGGAAGAGATAGCCTTGATGCCAAGGACTCGAGGAGGCTTTGGGTTAGGGTCTCTGGACAATAAGGACACCTGGTTTGCGACAAGATGGGAAAGCAGCCCTGGTGGTTCCCTGACAGCCTGGGAGGCCCTGAGGCCTTCTTGAGGGACTAGGTGCCTCCTTTGGAAACAAGGGGCAGGGCTACGTTAAGGCAAAGCTTTGCAGGCCCCTTTATCTGAAGGAGAGGCAATTTGTAGTCAGGGAGACCCAAGCAGGCATCCGATCATCTGGGTGAAATGACGAGGGCTGCAGAGGCCAAACAGGCGGGGCAGAGGGACGGGTTTAGGAACGACATTAACAGTAACACAAGGGCCGGGCGGTGGTGGCGCAAGCCTTTAATCCCAGCACTTGGGAGGCAGAGGCAGGCGGATTTCTGAGTTCGAGGCCAGCCTGGTCTACAGAGTGAGTTCCAGGACAGCCAGAACTACACAGAGAAACCCTGTCTCGAAAAACCAAAAAAAAAAAAAAAAAAAAAAAAACAGTAACACAAGGAGGAGCTAGAAGTCAAAACCATGGTGCTGGAGTCTCACAGAGTCCTTGGTGGATGGATGATCTGGGAGGAATGGCTCCTCTGTCCAGCCACAGTGAGTGTCAGTACAACACTTGGAAGGTGGGGCTAGTCCTGCTGCTTTTAATCCTCTAGCACTGGTAATGAGGCCGGGTGAACAGGAGTCTAGAATGAGGAAGCAATGGATATCCCCCTTAGAGTGGAGATGCCATGCAGATCCTAGCAAAAGGTAGCGTCTGATGCCATAAAACAGGAGACCCCGGGCTGGAGAGATGGCTCAGCGGTTAAGAGCATAGACTGCTCTTCCAGAGGTCCTGAGTTCAAATCCCAGCAACCACATGGTGGCTCACAACCATCCATAAAGAGATTGGATGCCCTCTTCTGGTGTGTCTGAAGACAGCTACAGTGTACTCATAATAAAATAAATAAATACATCTTTAAAAAAAAAAAAAAAAAAACAGGAGACCCCAACCCTCAGAAGAGGACATGGCTGAGGACAGAGAGAGAGGTTTCAGACTAAATCCCTGGAAAAGAGAAAAGGGGTAGATGGGGCAGTCTCCTGAAGAGAACAAAGCCACAGTAAAGGTTGCTAGGCATGGAGACAGTCCCAACCCTAGTGAATATGCAGCCCACATCACAAAACCCTGTCTCAAGTTTAAAAACTAAAAGAAAAAGGCCAAGAGGAAGCCAGGTGTAGCAGCGCACGCCTTTAATCCAGTATTTGGGAGGCAGAGGCAGGTGGACCTCTGAGATCCAGGCCGACCTGGTCTACAAAGGAAGGCCAGGGTTATTCATTACACAGAAGAATTTCTGTCTTGAAAAACCAAAAACAGCCGGGCAGTGGTGGCGCACGCCTTTAATCCCAGCACTTGGGAGGCAGAGGCAGGCAGATTTCTGAGTTTGAGGCCAGCCTGGTCTACAGAGTGAGGTCCAGGACAGCCAGGGCTACACAGAGAAACCCTGTCTCGAAAAACAAAAGCAACAACAACAACAACAACAACAACAACAAAAAAGCAAACAAAAAATTCAGTGGGAGGTCCAGAGAAAGGCCTAGAAACTTAGCTGGTGGAGGGCTCGCCTAGCATACACAGCCCTGGGTTTGATCCTCAACACTGTATCAACCAGGCGTATATCTGTAAGCCCAGCTTTTGGGAGCTGGACACAGGAAGATCAATAGATAAGGGTTGTCCTCAGCTACACAGCCACTCCAAAACCCTGTCTGAAAACAAAACAAAACAAGAACCTAGAAGCCAAGAAATTGGGTCTCTGCAAATTCTAGGAGGCCATGTACCCATCGTAGCTTTTTGTCCCATTTGTTTCTGTATTCACACTTCTTTGGGGGAGGATGAGGCATCATCCTGTGTCATCTATTGTTAGGACCCAATTCTGGCTAGATGGCATTCATATTTCTAACTGCATGCTTCTCTTAAGTATCAAAATTGCACAACACTTTGCATATAGCAGCCATTGGTTAGCAGTCATGAGTCAGGGTGATCGATATGTCTTACGAACTAGAAAGCTGAAGCTAGAAAAGTTAAGCACCTTGACCCAGGAACTGGTAGGTACTGAAGGCCCAGAAGACCCACAGATGTTGATGCGGTGTGGTGGTACGCACTTTTAATCCCAGCACAAAAGAGGCAGATGTGGGTGGATCTCTGTGAGTTTGAAGCCAGCCTGGTCTACAGGACAAGTTCCAGTACAGCTAGGGCTACACAGAGAAAAACTGTCCCAAAAAAACTTAAACAAAAGAAAGAGAAAAAGAAAAAGACAGATATATATAGAGAGAAAGGACATTGAACCAAGCATCCCTCAGGACACACTGGGCTGTAAGGAGAAACTAAATAAGTATATGAGGTGAGGTCATTGACTTGGGGTGTCCATATTCTGGGTTGGGGGGCTCCCCTGAGGAAATAATGTAACAATTGAGCCCAGAAGGACTGGCAGGAGTCAGCTAGCAAATAGCCATTCCGCCATCACTTTGGAGCCAACCCAACCTGGCCTACCAATGGCTTCAGTGCTGGGACAGAGATAAAGAACAGAACGCTTGGCAGGGTCTTTGAAGGCCAATGGGCACCTTGGGTCCTCACAGATCGCAAGCAGGACTGGTCTGACCATGCCATTTGGTGGGAGCAGAAGAGACAGTGGCTGCTGCAGACACACTGGACGCTGGACAAGTATGGGATTCTGGCAGATGCCCGCCTCTTCTTTGGGCCGCAGCACCGACCTGTCATCCTGAGACTACCCAACAGACGTGTGCTGCGTCTTCGTGCCAGCTTCTCCAAGCCCCTTTTCCAGACTGTGGCTGCCATCTGCCGCCTCCTCAGTGAGTAGTGGGGCCCCTTTCCTTTCCCAGGCCCAGCTCTATAACCTTTTTCTTGCCATAGCCTGATCTCCAGTTTTCCGAAGGGCTGTGACCTCCCCCAAGGTGTCTATGTGGGAAGGTAGGGAGGTGACCTAGCAGAGCCTTGATACTGAGGTCTTATTCCCTTCAGGTATCAGGCACCCGGAGGAGCTGTCTCTGTTGCGTGCTCCAGAAAAGAAGGAGAAGAAGAAGAAGGAGAAGGAGCCTGAGGAGGAGGTGCATGACCTGACAAAGGTTGTCCTAGCCGGCGGTAAGTGAGCATGGCTAGCCTGGGCTGGGGCCACGGCGGAGTGAGGCATGTGATGTCCGGTCCATGGCCAGACCTGATTGAATCCACCTGCCCTGCAGGTGTGGCACCCACCTTATTCCGAGGCATGCCAGCACACTTCTCCGACAGCCCCCAGACTGAGGCTTGTTACCACATGCTGAGCCGGCCACAGCCAGCCCCTGACCCTCTCCTGCTCCAGCGCCTGCCAAGGCCCAGCTCCCTGCCTGACAAGACTCAGCTCCACAGCAGGTGCATGGCCCACACCTAGGTCACCCTACCCAAGGCCTAGCTGGCCTACACTCTGCCTCCTGCTTCTAGGCCCTTCTCTGTACCTTGACTCCGCTTCTGCCATACTCAGGTGGCTGGATTCATCACGGTGCCTCATGCAGCAAGGTATCAAGGCTGGGGATGTGCTTTGGCTACGATTTAAGTACTACAGCTTTTTTGACCTGGATCCCAAGGTGAGCTGGGTTCTGGAACTCGAGTGTCTAGCTCTGAGAGGTCAGCCCCTGGAGGGTTCAGCTTATCTGACCATGTGTTCATCTGTGCCTTTGTGTGTCGATCCTCCCAAGGCACCACAGGGCCCCCAGTGCCAAGGCAGATGGGGACAAGTCTCAGTGCTGGTTTCTTTAGAACCCGCCTACTCAGGGCTCATGGCAGAGACCTATGTAGACACCCAGAGACAGTGGTGGGTGCTGGGGAGTGTGGGTCTCTCGTGTAGAGAGGGAGGCCTGGTAGGTGGGGAAGGAGATTTGCAGGGTAGCCTGTGTGCCTTCTCCTAGGCTTCCCTGACTTTTTTCCTTTGCATCATTGCTGTCTAAGCTTCTGCTTCCACAAACTGCCCAGGTTCCCACAGGCTCCCCTTCACTGCAAACATGCACATGGTAGTCTTCAGAGCACTTGGTTTCAAGCTGTCCACAGAGACCCCCTGGTGCCTTCTACCCATACACGAAGGACACCTGCTGCCCATGCGGCCTGTTCCACGGTTATATCTCACCTACACTTTGTTTTGGTAATAAGGATTGGACCTAGGATTTCCTCATGCAAGACAAATGCTCAACTATTGAGCTACTATCCCAGGCTCTTTAAATTATTTTAATATTTTTTGTGTAAGTGTGTTTTTTCTGTATGTAGTATGTCCGCATAGCATTTTTGCCTGGTATCAATGGAGAGCAGAAAGGGTGTCAGATCCCCTGGAACTGGAGCTACAGAGGGTTGTGAACCACCGTATGGGTGCTGGAAACTGGACCTGGGTGCTCTGGAAGAACAGTGAGGAATCTTAATTGCTGGACCATCTCTCCAGCCCCGTTTTTTGTTTGTTTGTTTTGTTTGTTTTGTTTTTTAATTTGAAGTAGGGTCTTAGTAAGTTATCAAAATTGTGGCACTTGGCCTTGAATTCCTTCTGTAGCCCTGCCAGGCCTTGACTTTCCAGTCTTCCTGCTTGAGCAGTCCAGTGGCTGGGATTACAGGCCTGCATCTTACCTGTTCATTTGGGCATGGGCATAGGCAATGCCACTTCCTCTGGAATACTCTTTCTCTCTCAGCTTCTGTGCTACATGGGCTCAGGGTGTTTGCCTCTTCCTGCAGTAGTACACAGGCTCTTAGCTTTCATTCCTCCTCTCCTCACCTGTCTATTGTATGTACATGAAGGCAGAGGTCACGGTCTGGTGGTGTCTTCTATCATTGTCACAGAACCCATGATTCATCTGGCTGGGTGGTTAGCGAGGCCCAAGGTCTCTGCCTTGAGTGCTGGGATTATAGGCTGTTTACACGGGTGCTGGGGATGTGAGCTCTGGTCCTCGTGCTTCCACAGCAGATATTCTACAATTGAGCCATCTCCCCAGTCCCTTCTTCTTTTTTTTTTTTTAAATCATATTTCTTTATCTATTTGTGAGTGTATACGTATGTGTGTGTGTTTGTGTGTGTGTGTGTGTGTGTGTGTATGAGAGAGAGAGAGAGAGAGAGAGAGAGAGAGAGAGAGAGAGAGAGAGAGACTAAGAGAGAGAGACTAAGAGAGAAAGACTAAGAGAGAGAATGTGTGTTCTATGTGCTACACACAGTGCACTTGTGGAGGTCAGTGGACCAGGAGTTGGTTCTCTCCTCCGACCCTGTGGATCCCAGGGATTTAACTCAGGCTGCCAGGCTTGGTAGCAAGTACCCTGATCCACTGAACTATCTTGCTGGTCTTTTTAATAAATTGAATTTTATTAACTGATTTATATGATCAGTAAATCTTTATGGCATAAATTTTAGTGAGTCAGTACATGTAATAAAATGCATAATCGTCAAACCAGGGTAATAGGTATTTTAAATATTTTTTTAACATTTAGTTTTACTTTATGTGTTTTTGTGTTTTGCCTGAATGTATGTCTGTCAGCAAGTGTGTGCCTGGTGCACATGGAGTCAGGAAAGAGCATTGGATTGCCTGGAACTGGTGTCACAGTTGTGAGCTGCCATGTTGGCGCTGGGAACTGAGCCCAGTCACTCTGAAGAGCAGCAAGGGCTCTTCTTGCAGAGCCGTCTTTCACGGCCCTGTGCATCTTAAGATTGTTAAACAATCTTCACCATGCCCCGAGCAGTCAGAGACAGTTCCTCCTCTCTAGTTTTTGGTGTTTCTGCCTTCTTTAGCAAGGAATATATGTTAAAGAGTTTCTTATGAACTTATTTTTAGATTACTTATTTTGTGGGTACGCACATGTGGGTATGCTGAGGCAAGCATGTGGAGGCCCAAGGACAGCCCCTGGGAATCCATTCTCACCTTCCACCTTGCTGAAGCAGGGTCTCTCTCTACCCTCAAGCTTCCGGGCTTGTTTCTGTCCCCCATCTGCCTATGGGAGTACTGGCCTTGCAGTCACGGTCACCACACATAGCTTTCCCAGGTAGGCTCTTGACAGCAAACCTGGCACCAGGCTGGTGTGCCTACTGTTTTTAACCCATTGAGCCACTTCCGAAGCCCATAGTCGCTCAGGGGCAATCCTACTGCCTTTGCCTTCTGAACACTGCGTTTATGGCTATTCGTAAAATAGTTCTTTAATTATTTGGTTTTATTCCCTGATGCTGAATAAAATACTCTGAAAAAAGCAACTGAAAAAAAAGGGAGGGTTGGGCTGGAGAGATGGCTCAGCAGTTGAGAGCACTGACTACTCTTCCAGAGATCCCTGAGTTCAATTCCCAGCAACTACATGGTGGCTCACAACCATCTGTAATGGGATCTGATGCCTTCTTCTGGTGTATATCTGAAGACAGCCACAGTGTACTCATATACATAAAAACAAATAAATACTAAAAAAAAAAAAAAAAAAGAAAAAGAAGGGAGGGTTTATTCTAGCTTAAAGCTCAAAGTACCATCCGTCAATTCAGGGGAGTCAGGGCAGGAGCTTGAAGCAGTTGGTCACATGACACCCACAGCAATGAAGGAATGCCTCTGCTGCTCAGCTCCAGGCTCTATTTCACACAGTCCAGGACCGCCGCCGAGGGAGTGGTGCTCCATCCCCACAGTGGGTGGATCTTCCCATATCAACTAACATAAAGTAATTCCTACACACATGCCCAGAGGCCCATCTCCTGGGTGCTTCTAGTATAGTCAATTTGACAACTCTGACCATCACAGTATTATAAAATCTTGTTTACTCCAGCTTGAGGCAGAGCCCAGAGGTAGAATAGCTGCCTAGCCTGTGTAAGACCCTGGGGTGATCAACATTGGCAAACAGATCAAGTATAAAAATCCTTGTTTGGAGATGAAGATAAGGTCCTGAGAAAACAGTCTGACCCCTCCAAAGTTTGCCTCTAACCTCATTGATGTCTGGCTACAGCTGCAGTCCTAGTGTAGGCTCTGATGCCCACGTCCTGTGAGGCTTTGCTTTCTCCCACGTCCTGTGGACTCTGCCTGCTCTCACTGCCCCCTTCTGCTCCTCCCAAGCCTCTGCTGGTCTCCAGCTCAGTCTCCCACTGCCTCCCAGTGACTTGGATGCCTCTGCTTCTCCACCACACGTGCCTGGTCTCTGAGACAGCAGGCAGCTCTGTGCGGTTTGCTCCCACCCAATACGGAACCACATTTTCTCCAGCCCTACATGCTCTCAGCACTAGCAGCAAAGCCATTCTCTGCTTCACTCTGCCTTAACCCAGATCCTATTCTCTGGGAAATGTAGACTTGAACAATATAGGGTTTTATTTTAGTGTAGACTTTCTCTTTTTTTTTTGGTTTTTTGAGACAGGGTTTCTCTGTATAGCCCAGGCTGTCCTGGAACAGCCCAGGCTGTCCTGGAACTCACTCTGTAGACCAGCCTGGCCTCGAACTCGGAAATCCTACTGCCTCTGCCTCCCAAGTGCTGGGATTAAAGGCGTGCGCCACTACCGCCTGGCGACTTTCTTTCTTATTTATCTATTTATTTAAAAGACTTACTTGTTTTATGTAAGTGCACTGTTGCTCTCTTCAGACACACAGAAGAGGGTATCTGATTCCATTACAGATGGTTGTGAGCCACCATGTGGTTGCTGGAATTGAACTCAATGAAGAACAGCAGACAGTGCTCTTAACCCCTGAACTATCTCTCCAGCCTGCTTTTATTTATTTCTTGTGTATTGGTGGTTTACCTGTATGTACATCTGTATGGGTGTGTCAGGTCCCCCGGAACTGGAGTTACAGACAGTTGTGAGTTGCCATGTGGGTGCTGGGAATTGAACCTAGGTTCTTTAGAAGAGCAGCCCGTACTCTTAACCATTGGGCCATTTCACCAGCCCTGTATTTTGTCTTATAGCCACAAAATTTCAGCAGGATAGCCTGCTGTCCCGGGACTTACTTATAGTCCAGGTTGGCCCCAAACTGGAAGCAATCCTTCTGCTTTAGCCTCCCAAGTGCTATACCTGACAGGCATGTGCCACATGTCCTGTTGTGTGTGTGCTGGAGCTGTAGCCCAGAGCCTGTGTATGCTAGGCGAGTTCTCTGCCATTCTGCTAAATTCCTTCCTTCTTCCTTATCCCCTGCCTTCAATGGAGTCTCATTTGTTACCTATGATAGTTTTGAACTTAAGCCAAAGCTATCCTTCTGCCTCAGTCTCTTGGATAGCTGGGATTTCTGTGTTCGTTCCTGAACCCAGATCCCTAGTCCTTGACCTTGCACTTTTGCACACAGCTATTGGTTGTGAGAAAGATGAAGACTCAGCTGTCCTAGCCTCTCCCCCTCCACACAGCACACACATTTCTAAGTCTTACTAATCTAGTGGTGTTTATAGTGTTTGGTGAAAACAGGCTATGTCTACGAATAGTAACATGTAAACAGTGTTCTTAGCAGAACACACAATAGCTGTGTTCATATTTCCCTTCATGGTCAAACTTCTTTGGAGCAGGTAGGCGACATGTGTGTGTCGTGGGTTGAACCCGGGACTTGCAGGGCTGGGTTCCTCCTCCACTGAGCTCTACCTACACACAAAGGTAACTGTCCATAGTGATAAGAGAGGCTACAAAGGACTACCTGGACATTCCCCACGTACTGTGACCTGCTGCTGGGGTTTGCACAGGAGATCTTAACCCAGGCCTTCCTCCCAATATCTAGCACAGTACCACTTTCAGAGCAGGTGAGCAAAACCAGGCCTGGTGGTGGAATCTCAGCAATATGGGAGGCTGAAGCTAACTAGCAATCATAATAATGATAGTTATTATTATCATTATATACATGCATACATCTATCCATCTATCCATCTATCCATCCATTCATCCATCCATCCATCCATCCATCCATCTATCCATCTATCCATCCATCCATCCATCCATCCATCATCCATCCATCCATCCATCCATCCATCCATCTATCTATCTATCTATCTATCTATCTATCTATCTATCTATCTATCTATCTATCTCTTAGTGGGGTCAAACTATTTTTTCATTATCTGTGGAGGTGGGACTGAAGAAGAGCACCAAGAAAGCTGGGCAGACAGCTCCAGGTCCTGGCCTGGGAGAAGAGCTCCTTTGCTTAACTATTGCTGTCCCCTGTACTTTAAGCCATCTTTAGGTAACTAGTAATGTCCTACCCAGTGTATATTTTTCTCCCTCCCTCCCTCCCTCCCTCCCTCCCTCCCTCTCTTTCTCTTTTTTTCTCTCTCCTGTGTCTTTCTCTGTGTGTCTCTCTCTCCTTGTCTCTCTGTCTTGTGTGTGTGTGTTTGTGTGTATGAGACAGACAGAGTGACACAGAGAGACAGAGAGAGTGTGTAGTCATGGATAGTCTGTAACTTGCTATGTAGACCAGGATGGCTTTAAAACTCACAGAGATTCACCTGCTTCTGCCTCTCAAGTGGTGGGATTAAAGGCATGCCACACTGTGTGGTGCTACACTCCTTTCATGCCAGTATTCAAACTCAGGAGGCAGAGGCAGGAGAATTTCTGTGAATTCAAAGTTAGCCTGGTCTACATAGCAAGTTACAGACTATCCATGACTACACACTCTCTCCTTGTCTCTCTGTCTTGTGTGTGTGTGTTTGTGTGTATGAGACAGACAGAGTGACACAGAGAGACAGAGAGAGTGTGTAGTCATGGATAGTCTGTAACTTGCTATGTAGACCAGGCTAACTTTGAATTCACAGAAATTCTCCTGCCTCTGCCTCCTGAGTTTGAATACTGGCATGAAAGGAGTGTAGCACCACACAGTGTGGCATGCCTTTAATCCCACCACTTGAGAGGCAGAAGCAGGCGAATCTCTGTGAGTTTTAAAGCCATCCTGGTCTAAATAGTGAGTTCCAAGACAGCCAGGGCTACATAGTAAGACCCTGTCTCAAAAACAACAACAACGCCATGTTCTCACTCTATTCCAGGCTGTTCTAGAATTCACTATGTCACTCAGCCTGGTCTGGAATTTGTGATAATCCTCCTGCTTCAACCTCCCAAATTATGGGATTACAGAGAAAAACCACCATACTCCACTAGTTCCAATCCTTCCCCCAGCATTACCAGTCTGTGGTTGGTTGAATCAGGGTCTGGAGCCTGCAGATGTGAGGCTGAATGTACATCTTGGGGACACTGTGTTCATCTATTTCAGAGGAAAAAAGGTAGGACTCAGGGCACACAGACACCGCCAAGGTAGGACCTCCTCCGTTAACAGAAGACAGTTTTGGTGACCCCAGGCTCAGCAGCACTTGGTACTTGGTTTCTTTGACAGCGCAGCCACCACGCCAAAAAACTCTCCCACAGCATCGCTGTGTAGTCTCACATGCCAAAAGTGCCACCAATATTGAACAGTTAATTTTGGTCATTATTGTACGTGGTGTACAACCACCATCACAGCCAGTATTAAGCCATTTTTTATTTATTTTTTTTTGCTGTTGTAGAGAAGTCTCTATCACCCATTTCTAGTTTTCTATCCTCAACACCCACCCTGGAGAACTATCAGCCTGACTTTCCCTGTGACCTTGATTCACACTTCCCCAGTGACTAATGGAGTCCGGCTCTTTTTTAGCTATGAGAGAGAGAGAGAGAGAGAGAGCGAGAGAGAGAGAGAGAGAGAGAGAGAGAGAGCTCCTGAATCCACTTCTCCACTCTATGTGTTGCCTTAAATTTTCTTGCATTTTGACAGGGTTTCTCTGAGTAGCTGTCCTGGAACTTACTCAGTAAACCAGGCTGGACTCATACTCAGAGCTCTGCCTGCCTCTGCCTCCTGAGCACACTGGGATTCACACTGGGATACACACATTCGCCACCACACCCTACTTGCCTTTTGATTCTCTTACAGTTTGAGAAACCATTCTGTTCTGCCGTTGTTTTTTGTGATTGTGACAGTCTTACGTAGCCCAGGCTGGCCTCAGTTGCACATGTTGACCCTCTTGCTTCCTCTTCCAAAGTATTGGATTATGAGCTAGCCCACTAGGCTCAGTTTCTTGCAACACTGGGAATCGAACCAAGAGCTCTGCTCATCCAAAGCTGTCTCTCTTCTCTTTGCCTATGTGTGTGTTGTTAACTATTCTTTTTCTTTCATTAATTAATTTATTCATTCACTTTACATCCTGATTGCAGCCCCTTCCTTTGGTTCCCCCCTTTTGCCTGCTTGTGGATCCTGTCCCCCTGAGATGCCTTGTCCTCTCTCAGTGGGAGAGGATGTCTGTGCCTAGTCCTGTAATGACTTGATGTGCCAGGGTTGGGTGATACCTGGGGTGGGGGTTCTCCCCTTTTTCATTGTTCTCAGGCCTAGTGAGTCTCCAGGTGTCCCTGCCCTTGACTCTAGAGTCCTTTCACTCCTTCTTCCCTTTGGTGGCCCACTGTCAGCCTGCGGGACTCTGTCCTGTGGGTCACTTCCTAGAGAAAATGCTGGAGTGCTTTCCTGTGGCCTGTATGAGCTACCCCAGAGGGAACTGTCTTCTTTCTACTCTTGAGCAGCTCATTCAGGGGTGGGCGGTCTTGCTCCTCACTTGCCTGTTCTTAGGAGGAGGCTGGCCTGTGGCTTGTCGCACAGTAGAGTAGACATTTATAGAGAGCTGCACTGCCTGCCTTGGCATCAGGCAGGTCGGCAGGGTAGAGATGGGGTCTGCTGCTCACGTGGCTGAGCTTGGCTATCCAGCACAGGAACCATCTGACTAGCTGAGCCTCCCCTTCCCCTGCTGCTCCAGACAGACCCGGTACGGCTGACCCAGCTGTATGAGCAGGCCCGCTGGGACTTACTAACAGAGGAAATCGACTGCACTGAGGAGGAGATGATGGTGTTTGCTGCCCTGCAGGTGCCAGGGGCCCAGGGCTGATGGGGTGCAGGGTCGAAAGGCCTCCCAGGAAAATGGAGTGGGTCCATTTTCAAAGAAGTCCCTCTGACTTCTCTCCCCCCGCCCCAGGATAGTCTTCATGGGTGCTCTGTGGGACAGATGGCCTCAGACTCAGCTCTAACTGACTATGTGTCCCTAGTACCACATCAACAAACTGACCCTGAGTGGGGATGTAGGGGAGTTGGCCTCTGGGGACCTGGGGCTGGATGACCTGGATGCAGCCCTGAACAATCTGGAGGTGAAGCTGAAGGGGTCAGCACCCTCAGACATGCTGGTGAGGAGGGGCTTGGGCCTGGGAATAGGGCTGGGGTCAGGGTCCGAAAGGGCATCCAAGGCCCCCTCTGACTTGTCTCCTCTCCCAGGATAGCCTCACCACCATCCCAGAACTCAAGGACCATCTCCGAATCTTCCGGTTAAGTGTAGGGCCTGCCTAGTGAGAGTGGAGGAGGGGTAAGGCAGGGAGGCTAAGGCTCACAAACTTCCGGCTCTCCCCAGGCCCCGGAAGCTGACCCTGAAGGGCTACCGTCAGCACTGGGTGGTATTCAAGGACACCACATTGTCCTACTACAAGAGCCAAGATGAAGCACCGGGGGACCCTATCCAGCAGCTCAACCTCAAGGGTAAAGGAATTTGGGTAGCAACTGCTCTCAGTCTGTTTCCTCCTTGGGGTCCTGGGTGGGCACTGTCTACCCTGAGGAAGCTGTAGGTGGTGAGGCTGGCTTTCAGACAGGCGCCTCTTAGAAAGCCACCTCCTTTTTCTTGCAGGCTGTGAGGTGGTCCCTGATGTAAATGTCTCCGGCCAGAAGTTCTGCATCAAACTCCTGGTACCCTCACCAGAAGGCATGAGTGAGATCTACCTGAGGTGCCAGGATGTGAGCATGCTGGACCAAGGGGGGATCAGGAGTGAGAGGGGCAGTGGGTAGGAGTGAAATTGCACTCAGGGTAAAAGTAAATATGGCCAGCACTTACTCGCCAACCCCCTCTGTCCTTACTCCAGGAACAGCAGTATGCACAGTGGATGGCTGCCTGCCGACTGGCCTCCAAGGGCCGTACCATGGCGGACAGCAGCTATGCCAGCGAGGTGCAGGCCATTCTGGCCTTCCTCAGCCTGCAGCGGGCAGGCGGGGGCAACGGAGGCTCAGGGAACAAACCTCAGGGTCTTGAAGCCTCTGCCGAGGGCCTTAACCCCTATGGCCTTGTAGCTCCTCGATTCCAGCGGAAGTTCAAGGCCAAGCAGGTGCCTGAGGGAGTGGGGATGGGGACCGCTGCGTTTCCCAGCCACCCTTGATCCCTGGACCACAGAGCACTCTCCCTTAGGGAATCCTTGTATCCACACCTTCCCAATCCTGCCATGCCCGCACCCAGACTCCCCCGGAAGGGTTCCAGGTCCGTTGTAGGACCGGATTCAGTCACATCTGCACTTTGGTGGCACCACAGTGGCCACTTTCTCTTGTTCGAGGCCTGGGGTACTGTGCCTTCAGTCAGCAGGGCACACAGGTGGGGGAAGTCAGGGACTTTGGATAAGGGGAAGCCCTGTCAATCCCTTACTAATATGGCCCTACAGCTCACCCCACGGATCCTGGAAGCTCACCAGAATGTGGCCCAACTATCACTGACCGAGGCCCAGCTGCGCTTCATCCAGGCCTGGCAATCCTTGCCTGACTTCGGCATCTCCTATGTGATGGTCAGGTAGGATTCCAGTCCTGCCAAGCACTCTGCTCTCACTTGCTGCCAGATACTGTGTGCTCGTATATATACCAAGTGGGCCCCGGGCACTCAATCCAAACCTGTTCTGCGGATATCTCTCTCCCTGGGGGTTGTGTGTATTCTCTAATGTATACTCTCATAGATATATCCAAGAGATAGAACCCATGCCAGGCAAGCAGAAGACCCAGGGCTTGTCTCAGCTCTGTTCTGGAACCTTTCCTCTCTGGGCCTTGGCCAGCTGTCCTGCAGAACAGCTCCCATGGGAAGGTGTTATAGGGAGGTCCCTGAGAACCCAGTTCCCGAGTCTGCAGATCGATGAATGGCCTGGTTAATGATGACATGCGCAATCATCACTAATCATCACTGGAGACACGAGCTATTTGCTTAATGGTACTCTGATAACCCCGCCTTGGACGAACTTGTGTATTTGAGGGTAACCTCAGGTGTTCCTCAGGGGCTGCCCAACTTGTTTTTCTTTTTTACATTTTTTAAGATTTAGTTCTGGCAGCAGATGGTGGCACAGGCCTTTAATCCCAGCACTTGGGAGGCAGAGGCAGGTGGATTTCTGAGTTCGAGGCCAGCCTGGTCTACAGAGTGAGTTCCAGGACAGCCAGGGCTACACAGAGAAATCATTTTGGAAAACAAACAAAAATAAACAACGATTTAGTTTTTAGTGTTTGTTTTTTGACTTTTTAGTGTATGAATGTTTTGCATATATATGTATATATATATATGTATATATATGTGTGTGTGTATATATATATTTATATATATATATGTGTGTGTGTATGTGTATGTATATATGTCCTGCATGCAGTGCCCACAGAGGCTTCCAGAAGAGGCACCAGATCCCCTGGAACTGGAGTTATGAGCCACCATGTGGGTGCTAGGAACTAAACCTGGGTCTTCTGCAAGTGTTCCTAACAGCTGAGCCATCTCCCTAGCTCCTTTGTTTTATTCAATGTATTTATCTTGTGTGTGTCCACATGTGGCAGTCAGAGAACAACTTACAGGAAACTGGTTCTCTCTTTCTGCCATGTGGGTTTGGGGGATAAACTCGGCTCATTGGGCTTGAAGGGGGCTGAGTCATCTTGCTGGTCCTATTTTTTCTTTATTCATATTTATTTGTGTATGAGTGTACACGTGTGTATGTCTGTGCACCACATGTGTCCATGGTGCCCTTGGAGGCCAGAAGGCATTGGAGTCCCCTGGAACTGGAGTTACAGGTGATTGTGAGCCACCATATGGGTGCTGGGAACTGAACTTGGGTCCTTTGTAAGAACAGCCAGTGTTCTTAATTGCTGAGCCATCTCTCCAGTGCTTCCCGCCCCCCCCCCATATTTTTTCTTAATGTTCTTATTTTAAATCTGTGTGTGTGTATCTGTAGCATGTATGTGGGGGTCGGAGGATAGCCCTTTAGGTCAATCTTTACCTACCACCTTGTTTGAGATAAGAGTTCTTACTGACTACCGTGTGGCTAGCTGGCCCCAGACTTTCCAGTCTCTGCCTCCCATTTTGCTGTAAGCACACTATTGATGTATTAGATTTGCAAGGGTTCTGTATTTTCACACATCTGTGGCAAGAGCCATTATCCACTGAACAATCTCTCCCAGCCTGTCTACCCTGTTTTTGAGACAAGGAGACAAGGTCTCATACTGGCCTGGAATTCATAGAGTAGGGTGGGCTGGCTGACCAAGAAGCCCCAGAGATCTCAAGCACTCATGGGTCTTTATATGCACAAGGCAGGTGCTTTATGGACTTGGGCATTGTCCCTGCCCTTCCTGGTTTTGAGACAGAGTGCCTTTCACCATGTATGGAGATCTGAAGTGAACTCCTGCCTCAGCCCCTTTGCTGGGGTGACAGATCTACAGTACCATACCTGCCTAGCATAAGTCCAGGAATAATTGCATTTTTTCAAAGTAGGAGCTTAAGGCTAAGAAAAGTGGAGTGGCTGGCCACCTCAGGCTCAGCAGCTGCAGAGCTGCAGACCTGGGGCAGACAGGTGAGGCTGTTCCCCACCCTGAGGTCTCTGCAGCAATATACACGTGGGGTGTGTTCCAGGGCCATACGCAGTGTAGCTCTCACTCACGTCCTTTGTCCCTGGCATCAGGTTCAAGGGCAGCAGGAAAGATGAGATCCTGGGCATTGCCAACAACCGCTTGATCCGAATTGACCTGGCTGTGGGTGACGTGGTCAAGACCTGGCGCTTCAGCAACATGCGGCAATGGAACGTCAACTGGGACATACGGCAGGTAGGCCCCAAGGGAGGCCAGGGACAGGGAGCCAGCTCAGACCCAACCAGGGCAGGGTAGAGGCTGCTGCTTGTTGTTCCAGCTCACTGAACCTGTGACAACCCATCTGCAGGTGGCCATTGAGTTTGATGAACACATCAATGTGGCCTTCAGCTGTGTGTCTGCTAGCTGCCGCATCGTGCACGAGTACATCGGGGGCTACATTTTCCTGTCCACTCGAGAACGGGCCCGAGGGGAGGAGCTGGATGAGGATCTGTTCCTGCAGCTTACAGGAGGCCATGAAGCCTTCTAAAGGCAGCCCCAGCTCCACTCACCACCTCCAGGGACCCTCCCAAGGCCACACCTACCTGAACTCACTGCTCATCACTCCCAGCCTGTACCCTGGTGGGCACCCTCACTTGTCACCAGGCAGGCCAGGGCCCTCGCTGGGGTAGATACTACCACCACCCAGTCTAGGGATGATGGGCCCTGAGCCACACAGAGCCCCTCCTCTTGCCCTGTTGGCAAAAGCTCACACCCCTGACTATATTTAGTCCCTAAGCACATGACGAATGCCAGACACAGCTAAGGAACAAGGAATCCTGGTTTGAAGCTGGACTTTCTTTCTGTGTTTGTTTCAGTTTTTTTAATAAATAAATATTTTATTGTTGGGTCTTTCTTCTTCCTCGTCTGGAACTGTGCTTGGGGCCACTCTGAGACCCTGTCTCTTTATCACCAGCCAGGGAGAGAGGCTTTCCTGAGGTAGAGACAAAAGTTGCTATGAGAAAGGAACATTTGCCTAAGGTGTGGAGCTTTCAAAGAGCTTGAGGGCAAAGGGCACGAGGTGGGTGATGGTTTGCTTCTCACGGATAGGTCGGAGCTGCAGGGCCTCCTTGAAGTACTTGGGAAGCAGGAAGCCTTCAGCATTCCCTGGAGTCAGGATCACCCCGTTGGCAGAGCGGAAGAAAGAGATTCCATCTGCTCACAGAGCTAGAGATGTGACTGGTGCCCCTCTCTGACAGGGAGAGCCCCTGCAGGGCCCACACTTACCTGTGAGGGCTAGGGGTCCATCGATGAACACTGCCACTTCACAATTTGGACGAATGCCTGCAGGGACAACTAGATTGGGGCCCTCTAGTGGGGTGGGGAGATGCTGCCCCATGTAAGGCTATGTGGTGACTGCTCACAAAAGAAGCTTGCTGGGGACCTGGGAGGACAGAATAGATGATGGTGACACTGACCACTGATGACACCAGGGTCCCCAGGCAATCCTGAGGCCAAGTGGATGTGCGTCCTTCCTTGGCGTGACAAGCCCTTCAGTAGAATAGATGGCCAATGCTTCCAGAATGTACCATGGACTAGCGTCAGGGGCAGGGCTTGTGGTGTCTCCAGGGGCATCAGTTCCAACTCAGGGACCTGTGGATAAGTGTGTGAATGGGCATCAGTGAGCCCCCTGTCATGAACTGGAGCCCCACCTGACTCCCCACCTGCCCTTTGGCACCCACTTGTAAGGAGTGGCCTTGATTGGCTCTGATGAGGGGCCCAGTGCTCGGCTCGCCTGGTTGCAGGGTAAACCGCTGCTTTTCATTGGTTTCCACCACAAGCTGCACATCCTCAATTGAGAAGCTGTGGAACTGGGGCAGCTCCAGGAGGGCTTGCAGGGGCACGAAGCCATCTACAGGCAGCCAGGGGGGGTACGCTCAGGAGGCAGGGCTATAGTCACCAGGGAGCCCCAGGCAGCTGGAACAAAGGCTAGCCTGGGAGATCACATGAGCTTCCTTTCTGTGACTTTCAGGAAGGCTTTCCTTTTTGGGTTTCACATTGTTTGTTTGTTCGTTTGTTTTCTTTCCCCCACTAGACAGGGTGTGAACAACAACAAAAAAGCCGGGCGGTGGTGGCGCACGCCTTTAATCCCAGCACTTGGGAGGCAGAGGCAGGCGGATTTCTGAGTTCGAGGCCAGCCTGGTCTACAGAGTGAGTTCCAGGACAGCCAGGGCTACAGAGTGAGTTCCAGGACAGCCAGGGCTACACAGAGAAACCCTGTCTCAAAAAATAAAATAAAATAAAATAAAATAAAATAAAATAAGATAAAATAAAATAAAGGTGTGAACCGCCACCACACAGCCCTTGTTTTGTTTTTTTCTGTGTTGGTGATTGAAGCCAGAGCTTTGCACCAACTGGGAGAGGGCTCTACTAAGGAGACACGTTTCTATCCCAGGACTCATTTTATCTAACTTACAAGAGACGGTGACCAGCTTCATGGTGGACATGTTGGTAGATGCCTATAAGCCTAGCACCTGAGAGGTGCAGGCAAAAGAATCAAGAGCTCAAGGTGAGGCCAGCTTAGACTACATGACATCTTGTCCCAAAAATGAAAAATGGTGCTTTATAGATGGTGCCACAATTACGAGCACTGGCTGTTGGTCATAAGGACCTAGGGTCGGATTCCCAGCTCTCACGTGGCAGCTCCCACTCTATTGGATGCAATGCTCTTCTGGCCTCCACAGAACCAAGTATGTATGTGGTGCAGGCAAAACACTCATGCACATAAAAGATAAAGAAAAAAACACTACAAAAAGAAAACAGACTAGCATATCTGCTTCAGGGAGAGTAACATAGCTAGGTATTGAATGGTCCAGAGTGGCCATTCAATAAACATCAGTTGCTTCAGTATGCCCCTGTCCATTCTTGGGAAGTGTTTACTGGGCCAGTTGGCTGAAAGGGACATCATGAGGCCCAGCCTAGACAGGGCTTCTCTTCTAGGAGGTATGAAAGAGGTTCTGGGCCTTGTTTTTCCTGTACACTCGGAGGGTGTGTCTGTTTATTCTGCGTTCCTCTTGGAGCAGTGTTAAGAATTAAAGTTGAGAAGACAGAGGTTCCAGTTGCTCCCTGGGCTCCCACCATCCCTCCCAGCCTCTAGCGTGCTTACTTACCAGCTCGCATGGGAAGTCCCAGCTTTAAGGCCCCGTGGCGAAGGGCATAAGACAGAGCCTTAGACAACTGCACACCTCGGTCCTGAAAGAGTCCAGTGATAGTCTGGGTTTCAGTAACCAGTCCTGAATGTCCTACTGCAAAGGTAGGCCAGAACAGCTCCCATGGTGCTGCAGTCTACTCCACCAAGAAGCTAAGACTCAGGGTCTCTCCCATGTTCTCTCATAGTGGGTAAGGCTGGAAAGGTGCGCACCTGTTCCCGGGATGTATGAGTCCTTCTACCTTCCTGCCTCCTTCCTCCAGGGGCGTTCATGACCAAGACTTGTAGGGAGCAGGGAGTGTGGCTCTGTCCAGAAACTTACAAAAGCTCAGGGTAAGGACCACACTGTTCATCCCACCCTAGTTCACACAAGGGAACCTGAAGCCCAGCAGGCGAGACTTGCTCAAGGTCACACTGGCAGCCTCGAGGCCCGAGGGATCCGAACCAGACCTCGAGCCCTGAAATCAGATCGCAGCACGATTGCCGAGTGCACGGGCTGGCGTGCGGGTTGACACGAAGGAGAAGAGGTCGGCGTAGACCTGAAGCGCTCAATTGCGGAGGGCAGGATCGGCCCGGACACTGACTGGCCAATGGGAAGCCACGAAAGAAAGGGGCGGGTACTTCCGCTTGGGGGCCGGGCCAGCCGCTGAATTCCTGAGATTAAGCTTCCAGGTTGATCTACCCAGAAGTACATCAAGCGTGTCCAGGTTGGAGGTACGACTCCTAGGTCTAGGGGTCTTGAGTTGTTTTGGGGACATAGTGCTGCTGAGTGGTAGGGTTGCCAGAGGCCTTAGGGGTTTGGGACCGCAGGATTCCAGGCGCTTGCTGAGCTCAGTACTCTTGCTGGAATGATGCTCGCAATGAGTAGTCAGGGATCTGTAAAAGGGCTGGGGAGCACTCAGGAGTTCTGTGGAAGAGAGGGTCAGCTCATCTCCTAGAGTAACAGGATGGCCATCTGTGTCCTCTGCCAGAGCTGCCCTGTCAGACTATGGACCCCGAGGTGTCCCTGCTGCTTCTGTGCCCTCTTGGGGGACTGTCCCAGGAGCAGGTAGCAGTGGAGCTAAGCCCAGCTCATGACCGTCGTCCATTGCCCGGAGGAGACAAGACCATCACTGCCATCTGGGAGACCCGGCTACAGGCTCAACCTTGGATCTTTGATGCTCCCAAGTTCCGCCTTCACTCAGCCACACTGGTGTCCAGCTCACCTGAGCCACACCTGCTCCTACGCTTGGGTCTAACTTCCTACCGGGACTTCCTGGGCACCAACTGGTCCAGCTCAGCCTCCTGGCTGCGACAGCAGGGAGCTGCAGATTGGGGTGACAAACAAGCCTATCTGGCAGACCCACTGGGGGTGGGTGCCGCATTGGTCACGGCTGATGACTTCCTTGTCTTTCTGCGCCGCTCTCAGCAGGTAGCGGAAGCACCTGGACTGGTGGATGTGCCTGGTGGGCACCCTGAACCTCAGGTAAGATGACTGGCTAGGTACAATGGTTCGAGTCCAAACACTCCTGGTTCTGGCTTCATCTTCTCATAAAGGGAAGATCGGCTTGGTATTTCTGAGCCTGCAGTCATAAGTCTAAGCTGGAGCACATCTATGGAAGCTATGGGAGAAGAGCTGAAGGGGAGATGTCTTTTCTTACTCAGTCCATGTACTCCTGTCTAGCTAGGCTTCTGATTGCTTATTTGGAATAAGTGGGCCTGGTTTAGGGATTGCCAAGACTCTCATACTGAGTTTGCCCTACACCTCCATGGCCAGAAAGAGAAAAGTGGTGTGGGGCGTGGCGTAGATGAACTCTGAGCCTAAAATTTTCACAGGCCCTGTGCTCTGGTGGCATCCCCCAGCACAAGGACCTCTCTGGGGAGCTGGTGGTACAGGAACTCTTCTCCAGTGTCCTACAGGAGATCTGTGATGAGGTGAGTGACAAGGGCCCCAGACAGCATGGAGGTTATGGGCGAGGGGGTAGAATTTACTAGAAATCCACAGGTCTGGGCCAGAGTGAGTCTGCATGACCCTAGCTGGCATTGAGGAAGAGTGTGATGATAAAGCCAGGCCCATGATTCCGTGATCCTCAGGTTCTTTTTCCCCACAGTGGAAACAATGAAAAAATGTCTAGTCTGTGTCTTTATCTGCTGAAAAAGTAATGAGTGAAGCGTCTGTTACTAAGACAGCTTCACTCGGGTAAAAGGACTTCCCTGGACAATTTGCTCCGTTTCTCATCTGTAAAGTGAACATACCAAGAACCTGTGTTCTGTGTTATGGAGCACTTGATCAATAAAACAAAATGGAAGGGTCACAAGCCATCGAGGACTGGGGATACACTCGGCTTAGCTGCTAGACTGTCTAGCAGAGCGGGTCTAACCTTCCTAATGCTGTGGTCCTTTAGTGTAGTTCCTCGTGTGACCCCCAACTGTAGGATTTGCATTGCTACTTCATAACTGTCATTTTGCTACTGTTATGCATCACAATGTAAATATCTGTGTTTTCCAATGGTCTTAGGCACCTCCTGTGGGGTTATTTGACTCCCTACTGAAAGGGGCCACAACCCACAGGTTGAGAAACACTGGCTTAGCATGAACAAGCCCGGGGTTTGTACCATGTGAACTAGGTACTGTGATGTATACCTGTAATCCCAGCACTCAGGAGGTCGAGGCAGGATCAGAAACTCATAGTTATCTTTGATAAATACTGAGTTTAAGGATAGCCTGGGCTACACAAGGCCCTGTATCAACAAAAACAAACAGAACCACCAAACCAAACCAACCAACCAGGTTATTGAGAAGTCAGCCTGACAGGTAGGACTCCCTGCCACAGGTGAACCTGCCGCTCCACACCTTGGGCCAGCCACTGTTGTTGGGCATCGCTTGCAATGAGACCAGCGCGGGCAGAGCCAGTGCAGAGTTCTATGTCCAGTGAGTGGGTTCTCGGGCACAGGATCCTGGGTGAGATGGGTAGGGAAGGAGTGGGTTTAAGGCAACCAGAGTTTTGCAGGGGTCCTATAATCCGGATATCCACCAGGCCACCTTCATGTTCTTTTCTAGGTGCAGCCTGACTTCAGAGGAGGTCAGGAGTTATTACCTGAGTGGGGGACCTGAGGCCCACGAGTCTACAGGAATCATCTTTGTGGAGACACAGGTGTGGAGTTGAGGTCTTCTAGGTGGTCTGGTTATGGGGGTAAGGATATCTAGGTGAGGTAGAGGACTTCCGGGTCTCCCAGTTTCCAGAGGCACAAAGCTTGGCTCCTACCTAAGGGAAAAGACTAGGCACAGGGACAGTCCAGGAGTACTAAGGTTTGGCAACTCTGGGCACAATCCCAGTAAGAAGGGAGGCCTGATGTCTGGTCTCATTGATTTCCCACAGAGGGTACAGAGACTGCAGGAGAGGGAGATGTGGGCACAACTCTGCCCCTCGGCCAAAGGCGCCATCCTCCTCTACAATCGCCATCCACCTCTACAGTCAGGTGCTGAGAACTCCCACCTGAGTCTTCCCAGCATCCCAAACCTATCACTACAGTTCTGAAGGCAATAAAAGACTTTATTCTTGTATTCTGTTGGCTTCTGCTGCTTTCCTGGGAGTCTGGGATCCTCTGAAAGAACTCGGGTAGGTGAGAGGAGCAGAAAAGAAACAAAACAAGAAGCCCCATGGTGAGACCTCCGTGTCTGTGTCCCTCTTGCTGGGGAATGCGAGCCACGGCGCGGTAAAGGAACCTCTCCGACCCGTGCTCCGCTGCTGAGAGGGATGGGGCGGAGCAGGAGGCCTTCCTGGAGGTCAAGCCCTGCCTCCACCCCCGCCTCTTCGGTTTGACCACTGTACCTTTCTGCCGTCCCATGCTTCCGCTTCGCGGCCGCGGTGTCCTAGGCCAATGAGCGTGTGGGGGGCGGGTCCTTTGATGCAATGAGGGCTCAGGGGCGGGGCCTTCACAGGCGCAGGAAATGGCGGCGACCGAGGAGCCTGTGAGTGGGGCAGGGGCGGGGCTTGGCTGTGTCTCCTCCGCACGCCCCCTAACGATTTGGGTGGGTTAGGGGTACCCAGGTGCCGAGTGGGTGGTCTAGACTTGGAGGGTGGTGCTGGAAGGTCCAGGGCACCCCTTGTCTGATTCTTAGTAAAGAGGCCTACCCCGAATTTGCCTTTGTGGGAAACTGAGGCAGGTTCCTTCTGCCACAATCCCCAAAGTCCGGCCCGATTGGGACCCAATGGACTTTTGGGGGCCTCTCTTTCTCAGCAGCCCGCCCGCCGTCGTCATGCCGTCCCTGTTGCTCCAGCTGCCCCCGCGCCTATGCCGGCTGTGGCCCTGTAGCCCTCCCACCCGACTTCTCACAGCCGCCACAGGACAGCGGTGAGTTGAGCCCCAAAATTTGACCATATTCAAATTCGGTGGTTTTCAGTGGTTTTTCTCTTCAGAGCCCGCCTTGCGTTTTCAGATAGTTGTTTCAGCATTATGTGTCAAGTACCTTTCAAGGTTTGTCCCAGACAACCTTCGCCTTCAATGCTGGACACAGTATCAATAGTTAAGTAAGAATTGAGCCCCAAGATTAAGTGAGTTAAGTGACAGATCAGGACTCTAAACTCAGGTCTGCTCCTGCCATAGCTCTGGTATGTTGTCAAGCTTCACTGTGTATATATACACTGGGAAAGAGGAGGGTGAATACAAAGATTTAGATTTCTGTGCTTGAATCTGGATGCTGGTCAGGAGGAATGAAGTGGGGCATGGGAATCTGCCTTTTCCTGTGAGATGGAATTATACTATGTTGTCCAGGTAAGCCTCCAGATTCAATCAATGGAGTACCTAGAGTTCAGGGACAGCCACCATACCTGGCTTGGAAATCTTTTCCCTGGGTACTGGCACTGGAACATAAAACCTCATGCATAAGAGGCCAGGAATATTTGAGGGGAGTGGGGGCTGAGATCTCATGTAGGCTAGGCTAGCCACAAACTTGCTTGTAGTCAAGGGACCTTGAGTTTCTGACTTTGTCTCCACCTCCCAAATGCTGGGATTACTGGTGGATATCACCTCATATCACAAAACCTGCAGTTTTAAAGAAGTTTTTAGGTCTGAAGGGATGGATGTCTTAGAGAGTAAAAGCACTTGCTACTTTCACAGAGGATCCAACTTTGATTCCCAGCATTCATGTGGTAACTTACGAACACCCTCTCTGACCTGTTGGAGGTACCAGACATGCACATGGTGCACATACATACAAACACTCGTAAACACAAAATAATATAATTTTAAACGATCTTTAAAGAAGCTTTTTAGCCAGGATAGTGGTGCACACACACCTTCAGTCCCAGAACTTGGAAGGTAAAGGCAAACTCTGAGTTTAAGGCTAGTCTGGTCTACTTAGGGAGCTCCAGGTCTGATGGGTAGTAAGACCCTATTTTGTAAAAAAAAGAAAGAAGAAGCAGCCTTTTGGGTTTGTGGTGTAGAAGAGGACTACACTTTGAAAATGAGAAAACCTGACCATTCTTGAAACACCTAAAGGGCAATCTGGGGCTAGATGTGTCTTGGGACTAACTTCAGTTCCTGGTAGCTGAATTGAAGGTGTGGCTCTGGGAGGGTGGCAGACAGGGCGATGGTGCTCTCTGACCTCCTAAGCCTCTGCAGGTTTGGGCTTTTCTCCACAGGTCTGTCCCTACTAATTACTATGAACTGTTGGGAGTGCATCCTGGTGCCAGCGCTGAAGAGGTTAAACGTGCTTTCTTCACCAAGTCAAAAGAGGTATTGGTGCCCTCAAGGTGAGGGAGGAAGAGGAACTCTGAGCCTGGCACAGGGGCACTCTGACTTCCTGGGATAGGTCTGTATCTCTAGCTGGTAGCACCTTCTTTCCTCCTGCATGGATAGGAGGTACTCAGTATCTGCTATGATCTAAAGGACCAGGCAAGGCCAGGGGTCTTTCTGATTTTGAGACAAGATCTCACATTGTAGCCCAGACTGATCTCAAACTTTCAGTGGTCCTCCTGTCCCCACCTCTCTAGAACCGGAGTTACAGATGTGGTTGGTTTTCTTGAATGAGAGGGATGAGGAATCTGTACTTTCTGACGATGGCCTTTGGGAGGGGTCAGCAAGCCTGTGAGTGAGGGCCAGTGTCCAGGTAAGGTCTGTGGGAGTGAGGTCAGTCTTTATGGGTGGACATCAGCAGGACAGGTCCTAGGAAGGGAGATGGAGAATGAGATAAGGGGTCCCCTGCCTCACCCCAGCTACACCCTGACCGAGATCCTGGGAACCCAGCCCTGCATAGCCGTTTTGTGGAGCTGAATGAGGCATACCGAGTGCTCAGCCGTGAGGAAAGTCGTCGTAACTATGACCACCAGCTGCATTCAGCCAGTCCTCCAAAGTCTTCAGGGAGCACAGCCGAGCCAGGGTATACGCAACAGACACACAGGTACAGTACAGCAGTCCTGACCCCTGCTGCCCTTACCCTCAAGTCTTTCTGAGAGCCCCAGCTTTCCATTGTCCTTTTGCTCTCCAGCAGCTCCTGGGAACCCCCCAATGCACAATACTGGGCCCAGTTCCACAGTGTGAGGCCACAGGGGCCCGAGTCAAGGAAGCAGCAGCATAAACACAACCAGCGGGTACTGGGGTACTGCCTCCTGCTCATGGTGGCAGGCATGGGCCTGCACTACATCGCCTTCAGGTGCCTCCCCATCCTTCCTGGGATACTGGGTAGAGGGTGGGTCAAGTGTGCTGTGGCCAGGCAGCTACAGCAGCCTATGACCTGCATACTTTGTCTCTCCCAAGCTAAGGACTTTGTGAAATCATGAGTTGGAGCCTTGCCTTTCTGGGTAAAGGCAGATCTGCACACAGGGCTGAAAGTGTTCTCTGTTTCTCGTAGCTCAAATGTTAATCTTTGGATGCTGCTTGCTGGTGGGGCTGGAGCCATCCAAAACCACACACAAAGAGGGCACGGTCGGACCCAGTGGTTCTCTCTTAGCATGTCACGAGACTTTTTTTTTTTTTTTCTGAGACAGGGTTTCTTTGTGTAGAACTGGCTGTCCCAGAATTCCCAGTGTAGACCAGGCTGGCCTCAAACTCAGAGATCCACCTGCCTCTACCTCCCAAATACTGGGATTAAAGGTGTGAACCATTACCACCAAGCAAATTTTTTTTAAGTTCAGGGTCATCGTTGGTTATATATTGAGTTTGAGGCTAGCCTCGGCTACATTAAACTGTGTCTCTGTATAGAAAGAAAAAAAGAGGGAGGAAGGACATGAGCAGTGTAACAGAGACAGTCCTTGATAGCTGCCAGGGCTTCAACCTATACTTTCATGCATGCTGTAATACCAGTTTTCTGCAGCATAGAAACCCAAAGGATGGAGCCCACTGTGCGTACTGTCTAGCAATGGAGATGACTTAAATATGCCCCCTTTCTAATCTTCTGGGAGAGGCACCCTGATTCCAGAGCTGTTTCACCAACCTTCACAGGACAATCAGGGACTTAGGGTACCACCCAGCTCTGGGACTTGGGTCGCTTGGTGTCTTTTTTTTTTTTTCAACTTATCACAGGTGTCTGTTACAGGGAGAGATGTAAAGTTGTGTGAGATATGCTGTAGCCTAGTCAAGGACAAGGGTGTAGGGACACCAGAGTTCAGAGACTCAGGGTTAATTGCAATTCCCTCACAGGAAGCTGGAGCAGGTGCATCGCAGCTTCATGGACGAAAAGGATCGGATCATCACAGCCATCTACAATGACACTCGGGCCAGGGCCAGGTCTGTCACTGCTCTACCTGACTTTGCTTCCTGCTTCAGCACCACCCTCCAGGATCCCTGTCCTGATCTGTCTTTCCTTCCAGGGCCAACAGAGCCAGGATTCAGCAGGAGCGCCAGCAGAGGCATCAGCCTCGGACAGAACCCTCCCTGCCTCCAGAAAGCCCCAGGATCATGCCCCAGGACACAAGCCCGTGAGAGGCTTACCTAGGTGGGACCTGTATTGGTCCGCTCCTTGTTGCCTGTTCAGGACTACACGTGCAATAAACTCGTTTTCAGACTCCTGTCTGATTCGGTCCTTCAGGTCACACATCTTCTCGCCCCTCCCCTCGTGAGGCAGCGACCCCGGAGCCCGGCCTCCAGGGCTGTGTGTCCCCTTTCCCCTGCAGCGGCGGGAGGGGGCCTTTGGAGGGGACCGGCTCCGCCCCAGCCCCGCCTCCGCCCGCGGCCCGGTGGGGAGCGCGTGTTTAGGTCACATGAGCCTCTTGCCCGCCAGCCCCGGCCAGGCCCCCTGCCGCCCCCGCCGTCCCCGCCGTCCCGGCCACCACCACCACCACTACAGGCCGCTTGCCTGTCTCGTTCCTCAGGCCGCTGCTGCGGCGCTGCGTTGCGCTGCCTGCGCCTAGGGCTCGGGAGGGGGCCGCGGAGGAGCCGCCCCCCGCGCCCGGCCCGGGGTCCCCGCGCCCGGGCCCGCGCCATGGGGCTCTGGCTGCCGCCGCCCCCCGCGCCGCCGGGCTAGGGCGATGCGGGCGCCCCCGGCGCTCGCCCCCCGCGGGCACCATGAGCCCCCTGCTCCGTCGCCTGCTGCTTGTTGCGCTGCTGCAGCTGGCCCGCACCCAGGTACGTGCGTCCGCGACATCCCGCTCGCTCGCCCGCCCGCGGTGCCCTCTCAAGGTTGGCGGAAGTGGGGAGGCGCCCGCTACCTCTGCCGAGGGGATCCTCTGTTCAGACCCGGAATATCCCTGAAGAGCTGCCCCTCGAAGCAGGCCCGCTAGTCCTAGCCCTTGCCCCCGGGGCCACTCCCCCACTCACCCCATCCCCTGGGCGGTTGTAGGGCGGAGCTGCCTCTGTGCCCTCCGAACCTCGTTTGTCTCCCACTATCCCGACTCCTGACCTAAAACAAGCCCAACTCTAAGGCTTGGGGTTTAGTACCATTCCCAGAGTATGCCTGGTAGGTCTTGGGCCAGGGAAAGTACCAGATGGCTGAGTGTACAAGAAAAATTAGAACCGAGGTCCTGGGAACAGAACAATCTGGAAAGATGTCAGAAACGCACAGAATCCTGACTCAAGGACGGAGCCCTTACATAGCTACAGGGCCAGCCCTTTTAGAGTGCATCTTGGGCCCAGGTATCTTCTTTCCCACAGGCCCCTGTGTCCCAGTTTGATGGCCCCAGCCACCAGAAGAAAGGTAATAATAGTTAACAATAACTTGACACCAGCCAGTACTAAGAGGGGTTAGCACACGTTCTGATTTCATATCCTTTATCTTATGTGATCCCAACTCCTTTGGGAGATGCCATTCCACAGAGGAAGAAACTGAGGCAGAGGGCTTAATCATTTCTTGAGAAACAAGGCAGAGAAAGACAGGTTTAAAGGATGGTTGGGGTGGTGGTGACAGGGTGTCAGAGAGGTTACCCTCAAAGGAGCTGCAGGAGACCTGATAAGAACTTACTCCATCTGGGTCTGCCCACAGTGGTGTCATGGATGGATGTCTATGCTCGTGCCACATGCCAGCCCAGGGAGGTGGTGGTGCCTCTGAGCACGGAGCTCATGGGCAACGTGGTCAAACAACTAGTACCCAGCTGTGTGACTGTGCAGCGCTGTGGTGGCTGCTGTCCTGACGATGGCCTGGAATGTGTGCCCACTGGGCAACACCAAGTCCGAATGCAGGTATGGGGCCTATGGATCAGGCATGTGCATGGGACAGTGATGCCCTCGGGGCTGGGTCAACCCAGAGACGGGCACGCAGGAGGCGGGAGGTTCTGGCCATTCTGTCTCTAGCCTATCTAGTATCAGCTTTTTCTGTCTTTCTACTGCCCCGCCTCACTGTCTCTTCCTCATTCTCCTGAGTACAGATCCTCATGATCCAGTACCCGAGCAGTCAGCTGGGGGAGATGTCCCTGGAAGAACACAGCCAATGTGAATGCAGGTGCCAGCCAGGTCCAAGTCCCAAGTTCACAAAGTGTACATGGGGTGGGCATATCAGGCATGGGATTGTCCCTTACTTAGTAGGGGCCAGGTGACTGAGAGTAGAGCCAGAAGTAGGCATGGGTCTGGGGCAAGAGAGCGGGAGGCCTGGGTGTCTTTAATCTTTCTCCCACCCCACCCCCCTCATTTTTCAGACCAAAAAAAAAGGAGAGTGCTGTGAAGGCAGACAGGTGAGTTCATGGGATTCTTGGTGCTGGTCCAGGAGAAGTGCTCACGGGTGGGTTAGGGGGTGCACAAGTGAGCCAGGAGGCTGCAGCCTGCTCCTCTCATCTGACTCCCCTTCCCTTTTATACTCCCCAAATCCACGCACTCTGCCCTAACCCTAGCTCCCGGGAAGACTCTTCCTACCCTAGACATGTTGCTTCTCCTCCTAGGGTTGCCATACCCCACCACCGTCCCCAGCCCCGCTCTGTTCCGGGCTGGGACTCTGCCCCGGGAGCATCCTCCCCAGCTGACATCATCCATCCCACCCCAGCCCCAGGACCCTCTGCCCACCCTGCACCCAGCGCCGTCAGCGCCCTGACCCCCGGACCTGCCGCTGCCGCTGTAGACGCCGCCGCTTCCTCCATTGCCAAGGGCGGGGCTTAGAGCTCAACCCAGACACCTGCAGGTGAGGAGTCTGTGGCCCTTGTGTGGAAGGCAGCAAGGTTGTGTGTCCTGGAGCAGGTCCAGATAAGCCTGCCAGTGATGGAAAGACCAGGGAAGGAGGAGCCAGGTGCATGGGTTAAATCATTTACTGTGCATCTGCTGGCAACCAGATTATTAAAACTCAGCTCAAGACTAGATGCACAAGTCAGACGGTGGGAGGGATGATCCCAGCACCAGTAGAGGATGCTAGGCAGTGTAATGGGGGCATCCATCTAATCTAAGCAATCAGCCACCTCCTGGAATGGAAATAAAGAAGACTTTTTCTAATTTGCAAAGCTTTATGTGATAGATATTTGCTCCATTCTGGAGACCTGAGAGAGCAAGTAAAGGTGTATGAGAGCCCCTTATGCCTCTGCCTGGAGTGCTCATGTAGCCCTTCTGTGCTCTATAGTGAGACCATGGGATCATTTACAGGTCAGGCCCTGGAGGCTTCCAGAGAGTATCCGAATAAAATGGGGCTCAAAAAAGAAAATGCATCAAGAGGGCTGGGACTGAACATGGTGGTACATTCGGGGAGTCTTGGCACTCAGTTGGAAGCAGGAAGATCAGGAGTTCAAGGTCATTCTCATGAAAGCTTTTTTAGAAAGCAAAATCTCACAGAAGACAAAGAGTAAGTGCTGGTTTGGGGATGGTGGTGCACACCTGTAATTCTAGCACTCGGGAGGCAGAGGCAGGAGGATAAAGTGGTCTCCACAAACAATGAGGATAAAGAGGCACTGGGGACGTAGCTCAGTTGGTAGAGCGCTTACCTAGCATCCAAGAAACCCTCAGTTTGATCATCACCAAGTGCACTCAAAAGGTCAAGGTCATTCCTTAGTGACATAGTGAGTTTGTCACACAGAGAGTAAATAGGGGCTGGAGGGATGGCTCAGTGGTTAAGAGCACTTCCTGCCCTTGCAGAGGATCCAGGTTTGGTTTCTGCCACCCACGTGGTGGCTCATAACCACTCATAACTCTAGTTCCAGGATATCCAATGTCTTCCTCTGGCTTCTACAGAGACAAGTCATACATGTAGTGCACATACATGCATGCTTATACTGAATATAAAGGGTATCACTGGTAAATAGGTAAATAGGGGCTGGAGAAATGGCTTGGCTGGTAGAGTATCTACTATTCAAGCACGAAGACTGTGTAGGAGTGATGTATTATAACCTAGTATTGGAAGAGCAGGGAGGGACAAAAGGAACCCTGGAGTCTGTTGGCCAACCATGGAAGCAGAATCAGTCAGCTTCACACGTAGTGACTCGGTCTCAAGAGATAAAGGTGGAGAGAGGTGGTGTAAGCCAGCTCACTGCGGCCGCTGCTCTGTGAAGACTGAGTGTAGATCTCAGAACTCACTTGGTTGAGGGCTGCCACATCAGCTGCAGTGATCAGACACTCTCCTCTGGCCTAGTCAGGCATCTCTATACATGTGCTTATACACTCAGACATACACACACCTAAATAAAAATAGTAAAATACACTTTTGGTTAGTTGGTTTTGTTTTTGAGACAGTGACCCTCTACATGGCCCTGGCTGTCCTGGCACTCACTATGTAGACCAGCCTGGCCTCAAACTCACAGAGATCTATCTGCCTGCCTTTGCCTCCTTATGCCCGGCAAAAAAAGGATAAAGATGGAGGATGATTAAGTCACAAGTACATAAAATGCACATACAAGCACACACATGCACATGCCCATGAGCGCAGGCCAGTCTCTTTCCCACAATTAAAAAAAAGTTATTTATTTCATATGCAGGCAAAAATACATTGGTGTTTTACCTGTATGTCTGTGTGAGGGGGTCAGATCCTCTGAAATCAGGCTATAGGCAGTTGTGAGCTGCCATGTGGGTGCTAGGAACTGAACCTGAGTCCTCTGGAAAAGCAGCCAGAGTGCTTCACCACTGAGCCATCTCTCCAGCCCATTTAACAACATTTAAAACCTAAAAATGAATATATACACAAGAGGAGCTTGGGGCTGAGCTCCAGCCAGCACTGATGCCCTTCCTCCACTCCCCAGGTGCCGGAAGCTGCGAAAGTGACAAGCTGCTCTTCAGACTCCACAGGCCTGTTTGCCTCACAGGCCCTTCTTCACAGAGAGAAGAGTGGAGCATAGGAGAACCACCTCTGTCTGGGAGCACAGCTGCCCCAGGACTCGGACCGTTTAGAGAGCTCTCTTGCCGTCTTTCATCTCCTAGAGCTGCCATCTAACAATTGTCAAGGAGCCTCATGTCTCACCTTAGGGGCCAGGGTGCTATCTCAGTTAACCACCCTGGTCAAGTGAGCATCTTCTAGCTGGCTGTCTCCCCTCACTATGAAGACCCCAAACTTCTACCAGTAATGGGATTTGGGTTCTGTTATGATAACTGTGATACACACACACATTCTGATAAAAGAGATGGAAGACACTATCGCTGCTTCTGTCATTGTTTGCTGCTCTCCGAGCTGACCAGCGTGCAACACTGCATCTCAGTTCTGCCTCCTGTCTAACTGCCTGTGTGCCCAAGGCCAGACAGCAGTTAAAACCACAACCACAGATTGATAAAGTCCTCGGTATATAAAGTCTCTGCCTCCTGCTCACAGGGTTCTGCCTGCCCTGGCGAGAAATTAAGGAGAGACCCAGATGGTTAGAGCTGCTTCCCCTGTTCACATGGCAGGAACAGATAAGTGGCACCATTGGAACCCTTTTGGCTCTGAACCAGTGTGACTTGTTTCATACAATAGGAGGTATCACCCATTTCCCCTGTTGAGTGTGCAATATTGTTCCTTCTGGCTGCCCTTTTCATGCCTCAATCTGGCCTTCATATGGCTGGAAGGCCTTTCTAAAGAAACACAGCCGTAGTC
Source organism: Grammomys surdaster (assembly GCF_004785775.1). Classification (NCBI taxonomy): domain Eukaryota; kingdom Metazoa; phylum Chordata; class Mammalia; order Rodentia; family Muridae; genus Grammomys; species Grammomys surdaster. The sequence continues at coordinate 1,118,967 of NW_021604650.1, forward strand.
CTCTCCACCTTCACAATCCCTGGTATCCCAGGATTCATCAGCTGCTGCTTGAGATTCCTACCTACTCTGTCCATGCTCAGTGTCCACCCGTCTCCAGTCTCCTGGATAGAGTGGGAGGTTTGGTCTGCTATAGAACATTCAGAGGCAGAATTGACTGAAAGTAGCCACCCTAATGAAGAGACTGATACTGAGGGGATGGTGATGATCTTGGTGGTACCAAAGCAGGAGTAGGGTAAACTAAAGAATTCCTCATGATGATGATCATTACATCCTTACCCATTAGTGAGTCTCATGTAGCCCAGTGGGGCCTCAAAGTCCTTATGTATCTGAGGGTGACAGATTTCTAATCTTCTTGCACCCACCTCTCAAGTACTAGAGTTTTAGGTTTGTCCCACCACACCTGGTTTGTGCACTGCTGGGGATCAAACCCGACTTCATGAATGCGCTGCAAATACTAATGATTTACTGCCATCTTCAGCCCTGATGCTGTTTTTCAACTTTTAAAGGCAATGTCTCCTGTATCCCAGGCTAGCTCAGAATTCTTTATGTAGCTGGGGATGTCCTTGAACTTCTGATCCTCCCACCTCCACCTCCAAAGTGTTGACATTACAGGCACGAGACAACACACAGCATGTTTATTATGTTTAAACAGCTTTCTCAGCAGTGATATTGGTGATCATGTTCTGGCTCGATGATGGTGAGAACCTGAGAGCTAAGGAGTAGGAACCCACGAAGCTTCATCAGACATGCAGTATGCGTCTCTTAGCATCAACACCACGACTATCTTCCTTTGTCATCTGAATAAATGGTCTTAGCAAGGTAAACTGGCCTAAGACAGGTATGAAATCACTCGACTCCATAGCCTAACTTAGGTTTGCCTTCCTCCAAATTTCAGGATCTTTAGGTTAGAGAATGTTTTCTGGGCACCGATAGACCTGGCCCAGGAGACATTTGTTCAGCCAAAGACGAGCCTGGATGCTGCAGACAAGATGGAAGGGGTCCACACAGCACAGGGCCATGTGGTGTGGTTGTCATAAAGCACACCCACCAAGAGATCGAACTTACTCAAGGTCACGCAGCCAGGCAAGAAATGAAAGAACTGAGATTCAAATCCCGGTTGTCGCTCCGAACCGAACCCTAGGCTCTTCCCACTACAACTACCCAAAGGCGTGTCGGTCATGATAACAGAAATCAGCACCATGCTGGCAAGAACCTCTCCTGGCACGTGCACTCATACTTGCTTGACCATGTCACCTTGGCTGGTACTGCCTTCTGTCTTTCAGAAACAATTCTTGCCAAACTGGACCTGCGATTTAAACCCCGGAAGTGACGTTATCAAGCAATCACTAAGGAGGGAGGGCCAAATGAGAAGCCCCGCCCTGAAAGTGCCGCAGCGGGTTTTGGACGGTCCAATGAGGGCGGGCAGCGTGTCCCGCCCTGTAGCGACAAAGACGCGCCTGCGCAGAAGTGACAGCACGAGCGGGATTGGCTCCGGGGGCGCGGCGAGGAGGTGAGCGGGGGGCCACAGCCCAGGCTGGGGAATCCGGGTGCAGGAGGGCAGCCCGGGGCAAGCCTGCCTGAAGCGGGCCGGAGTCCACGTGCCAGCCAGGGACAGCAAACGAGGGAATTGGGGCTGGGGTCTGGCGTCTGGCAATGCCGCAGGGGGCGGGCTCTCACGCTGTACGGGGCGGAGCTCTGGGGCTCGGGGAGGGACGCGAAACAGCGGTGGGAGGGACAACGGAGCCAGTGCGGGTTGAGGGCAGAACCCAGTGCCCCATAGCTGGATTAGGAGGTGTGGGGGGCGGGGTTTGGGTTTTAGAGGAGGAGCTGGAGCAGGTGGAAGGTGGAGCCTTGGGCTCGGAGCCAGAGGGCGTTAGATCCCAGGCGTTGGGGGTGGGACTTCAGCCCGTGAGTGGCGTGGCCCCTCTGCAGGAGACTAGGTCTAACATTGCCGAGGGCGGAGCTGCAGGTCAGGGGGCGGAGCTGCACGCCGTAAAGGGTGGGGCCAAGGAGCCTTGTGGAGAGCTAATCGTGAGCTATGGCCCGGGGCGCCCACGCGGGGGCGGTCTCCGTGGTGGCCGTGCCTGGGGTCGCGGGAGACCGAGAACTCCCCCTGGAGAGGTTGTGTGGGTGGAGCGGGCTCGGCGCCCCGCTGACTCTGAGCCAGTCTGGGTTCCCCGGAGGCCCCCAAGAGCTCAGAGTTGGGGAGGTGCCCCTGGTGGAGGAGGCACGGGGCCGGACTGGGGGGTGCCTCCGGAGGACCGGGGTTCCTCAGAGCCACCTAGTGGAGATGTGTGGGTGCCTCGGGGCCGGCCACCTGCAGTGGCTGCAGATGTGTGGGTGTGCTGGACAGGGAGCAGCTGGGTGTGGCGGGAGTGGGGTCGTCCCGTTGGGACAAATCCGGTGCAATCAGATAGGGTTTGGACTTTGCGTAAAGGGGCTAGCGGGAAGTGAAGAACGGAGATGGGGACCGGGAGAGAGAGAAGGTCAAGTAGTGAGCAAAGGGAGGGGGCACTGGCTGCTGTGGCCTCCCCTGACCCCCTCCCCTCGCTGCTGGGGTCCTCGGCCAAGTCCCCTTCTCACTGGACTGGTAAGTATGGCCACAGAGCCCAGGGGAGCGGGTGGTGGCCCAGGACAGTGGTATTCCCTAGAAACAGGCAAGATATAATGGGGAGTTGGCATCCTCCTGATATAGACTTAAGTTCCATGACCCCACCCCCCAGTTTTTTGGTTGGGGGTGGGGTGGCCTGTGCCTACAGAGACATGAGGCTGAGCTGGACCCTGACAATACTGCCCATTTGCCTGAGTGCCCTGGCCACAGCCACAGGGGCCGAAGGCAAACGGAAGCTGCAGATTGGAGTGAAGAAACGTGTGGATCACTGTCCCATCAAGTCTAGAAAGGGAGATGTCTTACACATGCACTACACGGTAAGTGTCAGAGTGGAAGAGCCTCTGGGGCTTTGACAGTTTTTCAGGACCAGAAAGGACTTTGGAATCCCATTTTTTTTTCCCAACTAGGTAGATAACCTTGAACACATCACCCCTTTGAACTAAGCTCCTTTCCATGATTTTATCTTGCTTTTCAGTTTACTCATCAGCTAGGTATCAGCATGCAAATTACCATACATGAGCTACCCAAAGCATTGACCCTTTTAAGAAATGTGACCATCAGTGCTGTGGTGACCACCTTAATGGGATGAATAGCTGGGTGGAAGACCTGTGGAATGGTCACCTCTTCCTTACTAGTTTTCCCATGCTCTCACAGGGAAAGCTAGAAGATGGGACGGAGTTTGACAGCAGCCTACCACAGAACCAGCCCTTTGTTTTCTCCCTTGGCACTGGTCAGGTCATCAAGGGCTGGGACCAGGGGCTGCTGGGGTGAGTCTGGTCTGGGGTACAGGTTGTAGATCCAGGACGTGAGCTGTGGGAGGAAAGGCCCAGCTGTGGGCCAGGGCTTTGGATGCCTCCCCCGCTGAGCATGCCTCATCTTGCAGGATGTGTGAAGGGGAGAAGCGCAAGCTGGTGATCCCGTCTGAGCTGGGTAAGAGGCCCTCAGGGTCCGGCAGCAGGGCTTAGGTGTGCCTAGGGATGAGTTACAGCCACTCCAGCTTCCCTGTCCTCTCTCCATCTAGTCACTGTAGCATATATGCCACTTCCAAGCCTGGCTGTGTTCAGCAGCTGGGTCCTTTATGTGTGACCACAACTTACTCTGTGTCTCTGTGTTTTTTGACAGGGTATGGAGAGCGGGGAGCCCCCCCAAAGATCCCAGGTAATACCCTTAACACCCTCAGCCATCGTTCTCCCAGAGTCCCAGATCCCAGCCTAATCACACTTCTCCCCCCAGGCGGAGCAACCCTGGTGTTTGAGGTGGAGCTGCTCAAGATTGAGAGACCTTTCAAAAAGTTTGCGGCGCGGGGGGGGGGGGGGTGTCGGAGGCCCTATCAGGGACCAGACTGTTTAAAAACAAACAAAAAACCTTTAAAACCCCAAGTGTGAGTCTGTGTTTCTTTGTGGATCCTGAGATTGAAAGTAATACCTTAGCATCAGTGTTGGAGTAGGGCACTGGTCTAATGCGAATGGATCCCTAAGTTGGATCTGCAGCATTGGGGGAGGGAAAACAAAACCAGCTTCAATCTCATTTTTCCTTCCCTGATAGTTGTGGAGCCTTGAGGTCTAGCCTCAACAGCCTAGAGACCCTTACCCAGTGAGGATAAAAAACTCTGAGACTGTCGCTAGCAATGCTGTTCCCCAGCCACTTGGCACAGTGATCTGGGAGTCAGCATGGGTCATCACCATGGCTACATGGCCTCCAAGAAGGCCTAGGATCACCTGGGGAGTAGCTGAGCTGGTGACAATTGTAGAGCAGTGTGTCCCCGTAAAAGACCAGCCAAGCCTGTTAGCTGCTCCAAAGGCTGTATCCTAGCTTTATTTTTAAAGGGCCTGCGCCGCAGAGTCAATATAAAAACACAAAAAGTCCCGTCAGTTTAATAACAATAAAAAACCCCAAAAGTGGAAAACTGAGGGCAAGGGAAATGTCCCCTGGGCAGGGGCACGGGGATCCCTGCTCGTGGCACCAGGCCTGGCTGCAGGGTCCCCCAGTATTGCTGTTGCTACGAGGTTGGGGGGCAGCGATTGTCCTGTGGGAGCCTCGGTCATCTGAGTCAGGACCCTTACTTCTTCTGGGGTGTGCTCAGCTTCTGCATCCCCCGGATCTTGTCCAGCAGGCCAGAGATGAAGGCCTAGATAGGAGGGAGCCGTTAGAGAGGCCAGGATCCAGACGATAAGCTGCCACACATGCATACACACCCTAAGGTCAAGGAAAATGACTTACCTCCGTGGGTTTGTAACAGTCAACTAACAGCTCCTGGTAAGGGAGAACACAGCATGAAGTGAATTCCCGAGACAGGGGCTCACTGTTGACTTACACCCTCCCCAGAGACTAAGGCCACTTGGGAACATAGCTAAGTTAAGTTCCACGAGGCTCATTTTTCCAGAGGCAGATGACCCAAACCAAAGAAGGTATGGCACTAGGGCCAAGCCTCCCCAAGGGGCAGTGTCTCCAGACAGCCCTCACTGGATGACCTCAGCTTACCTTGACTCTAGCAGCCCGGGTATCATCACTTTCCATGTCCAAGAGTTCATCCACATCTATCTCGAGCTCTGGGATCTCCTCCTCCTGGGGCAGGGGTGGGAAGAAGCAGACAAGTGCCTCAGCCAGGAGAGGGTGTGGAAGGACTCCCTGCCTAACTCAAAACCAGACCAGCCCTTCTTGCCCAGCAAAGACAGCTGCTCTGGGAAGGAAAACAGATCAGGTCTGTGCCAAGGCAAATTGCCCAATGAGGGGGAACTTCCTGTCCCTGCCAGTGGGCACCAGGGGCGCCAGACAGACAGGGCTGGGGACCTTGGGCTTAGAACCTAGCAGATGTGCCTTCTCAGCATCCGGGACCTCTAGCTCACCAGAGTCCTGGTGGGGCCAGCTGTCCCAATTCATCACAGCCCCTCCCCTCCCCCAAACACCTGTCACAGCTTCCTGGGAGGAAGGAGGAAGTGAGGGTTAGGGGTCAGTGTGAAAGACCCATGCTTGATAAAGGGGAAACAAAGAGCCCATGCTTTGAGGAGAAAGGGGTACATCCCCTTTCCCAAGGGTACAGCTATCACACTTGGAGCCAGCTGCATTCCAGGGCTGGACTAGGGTAGGCATCACTGGGCAGGCCCACTCCTCCACCCTACCCCTGGGGGCCTGAGTCACCAAATGAACAAGCAAGGAACAGGAGGTGGAGAACCAGAGCCGGGAGAGCTGGTTAACCTGTCTCCACGGATAGACAGAATGGCAGGCTAGCCCACTAAAACTACTCAGATCCTTTGTAACACTTGAAACACTTACACTAGTACCTTTCAAGTAGTGTGGATGCTGGCTAGCCCAGACTAGACTAGATTAGACCTCTCACTGTCAGCCCAAGGTAGACCCCTGCCTCCAGTCCCAGGTCAGGCTATATATTTCTTCTAGGCTTGGGGAGAACACTAAGCCTGGGGCAGTACCACGAAAGACGCAAGGTCCCAGGCAGCGGAGAAAGCTAGAGTGACTTAGGTCAGGCAAGAAAAAGCGCACACTGGGAGCGGCGAGTGTTAAGACCGGTGGCTTAGCAGCAGAGCTTCTACTGACTCTGGTGACAGACCGACTTAGGTCCGATTTTAGGGTATCCGCGCGGGGTGGGGAGCACACCTGGCAGTCGTAGAGTCGCGTGAGCTGTTCTAAAATCCACTCCTCCAGGTTGAGGCGCTTCCGTAGCTCCTTGCGGTCGTACTTGACGGTGACCTTCCCTTGCCGTCTCACGGGGCCATCGTCATCCGCGCCCCCTGGGCCTTCGCCTGCGGCCCCAGGGGGACTCTGGAAGTAGACTCGGGGCCCTGTGCTGCCACTGCCCGGCCCGGGGGCCGGGGCAGCTAACGCCGCGGGGGGCGCGGCGTTAGCT